>NW_026057582.1:103986057-104268294 GCF_023721935.1 Panthera uncia | reverse complement strand
CTTTTAAACAAGCTCCCCAAGTGATATCGTTGACTTGCTCTGATCTCATGTACCACTACACCACCCCCAACTGAGTAACACTAGCTTAAATGAAAGGATAAAACTCTGGGTCTTCCCAAAATTGACCTGTAGATTCACTGTAATCCCAATCAAATTCTCAGGTTTTTTTTTTTTTTTCGTAAAAATTCAGAGACTGATCCTAATATTTATATGAAAATGCAAGGCCAAGAATAGCCAAGGTAATCTTGAAGAAGCACAATAAAACTGAAGATACCAAGACTCATAAAGCCACAGTTAAGACAGCATAGTATTGACACAAGACTAGACAAATGGATGAGTGGAAAGAAAGAGTCCAGAAATAAACCCACACATATGTCATTTGATTTATGACAAATGAGACACTGCAGTGCAGTGGTGGGAAAAGGATGGCCTTTTCAATAACGTGCTAGGTAAATGAGGTATCCATATGGAAAAAGTAGAATCTTGACTCAACTCATACCCTAAACAAAAATCAATTTCATATAGACTGTAGATCCATATATGAAAATAAAAACAATACAGTTCTCAGAAAAATACATAGGAGAATATCTTTATTACTGTGGGAAAGGCAAAATTTTCTTAAACAGGACACAAAACACTAACTATATAAAAAAAAGATAAACTAGACTTTATAAAAATGAAGAAACTTCCATTCATGAAAAGGTACCATTAAGAGAAACAACAAGATATAAAATAGAAGGTATTTATAATACATATATCTGATAAAGGACTCAAAATCAGAATATACAAAACATTCCCACAAATTCATAATAAAAACATACAACCCAATCCTAAAATGTAAAAGGTTTGAACATGTATTCTGTAAGATTTCCAAAGGCCAACAAGCACATAAAAAGATGCTCAATTTCATGATTTTCATGGCAATGCAAATTAATATCACAATGAGATACCATGCTACACAGCAAACAGGATGGCTAAAATAAGAAAGAAAAATAAGTTCAAGAGTTGGTAAGGATGCAGAGCAACCAGGATTATTTGGAAGTAGGAGTATAAACTGGTTCAGACACTCTGGGAAACTGGCAATATCTACTGGCGCTGACGGTGTCCCTTAATGACTCAGGAATTCCATTCCTAAGTATGTACAGAATAGGAATGGGTACATGTATTCCTCAAAAGACACATACAACAATTTCTGCAGCAGCATTTTACACAACAACCCCAAACTGCAAACAATCCAAATGCTCATCTGCCACTGAATAGTGTTGAATTCACATAATAAATATTATAAAATAACGAGAATCAACAAAGTATAACTACATGCAACAACATGGATAAATTTCACTGGCATAATGTAGAACAGCCAGACATAAAAAAGGTCATACTGTAATGATTTTATTTATATAATGTTCAAAATGGAGAACACTAATCTCTGATGCTGGCAGTCAGAAGTGATCTTTTTTTAAAGGGAAAGGAAGGGAAGTATGAAGGGGTTTCTGGGGTGGGGGTAATAATGCATTTCTTCATGTAGGTACTAATAACCAGAAAGTGGGTTCACTTGGAAAATTCAATGACCTGCATGCTTATAATTTGGGCACATATTTTTATTTCTATTATTGTTCAGTAAGACATATTAACGTAAAAACAAATACACTTGGGTTTGTGACTCCTCCAGGATCAGCTGAGGTGCAAGCTAGTTCTGTACTTGGGGCAGTCTGCCCCAACTCCAGGGTAGCAAATCAGTCTAGTATCTAATGCAACAGCACTTGGGGGGATGGTAGGGGAGGGTTTCTACTTTCTTCATCCTTTCTTCCTCCATACTGATACTTGATTCTGTTAGATTTTTAAATAGAATAATTCTAAGAAGCAGGCTAAAAGCTGAAAAGCAGAGGAGAGCTTGGTAAATGGGAATATGCACAGTATTTCAAGTGTACTGAATGATACAAGAAAATTTTCAAAAGATGGGGATAATCAGAGTCAAATAAGGAGAAGGCAGGTTGTTCACTGAATTAGTTCAGGGTTAAAAAGTTTCATTTGACTGTGAGTTCAATGGGGGTAGAAAAGTATTCGATAGCAGTCTTTTAGGCTTTTTAAAGACATACTAAACAGAAAATAGAGTACAGCTTGTGGGAGGGGGAACTACTCAATTTCTCACCATAGCCTTTTTGTCACAGAGCTTGTTGCTATGGAGAAGGCCATGAAGGCAGCAACTAGGGGAAATAAAGGATCTGGCAGGAGTAAGCACAGTGACAGTGGATTAAACAAAAATTCCTTGAGCAATTAGCAAGTAGCAGGGCCTATAAATGACACACTTTCCATTTTTTCCTAACCCCTACCCTTCTAAAAGTACATGGGCTTGGTTTGCCACTATAATTTAACTCAAATACAGAGAAGCCTGAATGGGCCTAACAAAGCCTAAGCCTGGCAGACAAAACACAGGCCATTTAGCAATGCTGCTTCATGCCAGGGGGAAGCGGCTACCTACCCACCCCTATCCTGGGGAAATGATCTCCAGCTGCCTAAATTATAAAGTTGATGCCCTATGATTTCTTTGTTCTGTAAAGCCTGAGGGAGATAGGATAATGAAGTATCAGAAGAGGTATAGAACAGCCCCTTGTTTCATAAAGCAGTCAGAGGCAGAGAGAGAGAAGAGAGAGAAAGAGGGAGTTCTTACTGGTATCATTAAGAGGCAGCAGCAGCGACCTGGGAGCAAAGCTCTGCCTGAACTGGTCTGAAACTACTGCTGTGGGAGAAAAGGCTGGTTGCCAAGTTTGTTAATAGCTTCTGCCCATCATTGTTACAGCAGCTTTATCAACCAGGGCAGGGCCAGGACCTGTTTTTAGCAGTGTAAGCACTGAGACTGGAGGGTTCAACAACATCTTCCAGCAGATCTCACTACAACCAATGATTAACAAAGACAGTTCTCTCTTCTGTCCCACACAAATGATCACAGAATTGTAAATATCACAGCTGGAAGGACCACAGAGATATGCAGACCAACCCTCTCGTTTTATAAATGAGGACACTAAGGCCCAGATCAGTTAAATGGCCTTATACCTCTTGGAATCAAGAGCCAAAGCTAAATTAACTGGGGCTAGTGATCAGCCCCAGTTTATACTAGACTGTATTTATTTATTTATTATTATTTAAAAAAAAAAAATTTTTTTTTTAATGTTTATTTATTTTTGAGACAGAGAGAGACAGAGAATGAACGGGGGAGGGGCAGAGAGAGAGGGAGACACAGAATCGGAAGCAGGCTCCAGGCTCCGAGCCATCAGCCCAGAGCCCGACGCGGGGCTCGAACTCACGGACCGTGAGATCGTCACCTGAGCTGAAGTCGGACGCTTAACCGATTGAGCCACCCAGGCACCCCTACTAGACTGTATTTATTTCCGAGGTATCACTTACTGGGTTTCATACATAATTATCAGGAACTAAATTATTTGTTAAAGGATGGCATTAATAACAAAGTAGGTCTGTCTCTGAGCCCATCTTAGAGAGTTCTTTTCCTGAAATATTAAGGAATTTCATTTGAAGCAAACTTGCCTATCTGCCAAGCCTGCAGTCTGGCCAACTGTACCATCCCCCTCTGTGCTTTGCTGGGCTGAGGGAGGTGGTAGGTGACAGTGCACAAAAGGACATCTCTCTCCCTTGGAGATTTAGTTTATTTTGCAATTTGCAAAATGAAACTCAAAAAAGTCTGTAAGTGAAAATTTTTCTTAGGGCTTCAGGATTTAAATATGTGACAGTGGGCAGATAACATAATCCAGAAAGGTATATAGACACATAACTGCCCCAAAGCATCTCCTGGTTGTAAGCTGCTAGGTGGGAAAAATGTGTTGGCTGTTGTTTTGGGTGGGGGAGGGGTGAGAGAAAGTAAGTATTGATTTCCCTAATGTTTCCTTTGTGTGGCTGCTGTTGCCATGTGGTGGTCTGTTGCTATGAAGATTTGTGGTGCCAGACAATGGCTGCTAGGCTCCTCATGACTGTGCTATTGGTGGAGCTGTTTCTGCAGGAGTCAGACTAGTAAGCAACTGGCTAAGCAGTGGAGAAAGCTTGGTCACTGTGCACCATGTCTTCCTCCAGGTAAGTGCTGCTTGAGGCAAGATTGAAGGTGAAGGAGCGTTAATTATAGCCAAGGAAAAAGAAAAAAAGCCGAGAATCAGTGTAACTTTCCAGTATAAATCTCTAAAATTAGATACTTCACAGTTCACACACATACTTTCCTACATCAGAATCACACAGAATAAAGCAAGGGTAACTACCAAGGTTACCATTTCCATGAAAGAAGATTAATAGACAGACCCTTCTTTTTAGTAAGGATAAAGACCCGCAGCCAGGATCTGCAATCAGATGAGGATGAAGAACTGCTGAGGCAGGTTCTCAGCGGAGCTACCACAGGCAAACTTACTTCCTGCTAAGCAAAACCACTGCCTATTACTCTGATAATGAGAAAACTGCAACCCATAGACCAAAGCACAAGGCAGAGTTTGAAGCAGGGCCAAATGTTCTCCCAGGTAATAAGGGCCAGAGTCATAGAAGTCACCCTGGGTCTGTGCAGATGTTGGCTATTTACCCACCCTCTTTATCCTCCCACATATTTACCCTTCTTTCTATCTCAGAGTATATTTACACTTTTAGAGTACATATAATGTAAAGATCATCTAGCCTCTATTGCAGTCCAATACAGTAAACCACTAGATACATGTGACTATTTAAATTTAATAATCCTCATCAACAAAACTAAAAGGCAACTGACAGAATGAGAGAAGATATGTGCAAATGACATATCAGATAAAGGGTTAGTATCTAAAATCTATAAAGAACTTATCAAACTCAATATCCAAAAACCAAAAATCCAGTGAAGGGATGGGCAAAAGACATGAACAAACACTTTTCCAAAGACGGCATCCAGATGACTAACAGACACATGAAAAGATGCTCAACATCACTCCTCATCAGGGAAATACAAATCAAAACCACAATGAGATACCACCTCACACCTGTCAGAATGGCTAAAATTAACAACTCAGGAAACAATAGCTGTTGGCAAGGATGCAGAGAAAGGGGAACCTTTTTGCACTGCTGGTGAGAATAAAACTGGTGCAGCCACTCTGGAAAACAGTATGGAGGTTCCTCAAAAAATTAAAAATAGAGCTACCCTACAACCCAGCACTGGATAGTTATCCAAAGGATACAAAAACGCTGATTCAAAGGGGCACATGCACCCCAATGTTTATAGCAGCACTATCAACAATAGCCAAATCATGGAAAGAACCCAAATATCCATCGACTGATGAATGGATAAAGAAGATGTGGTGTGTACATGTGTGTGTATACATACATACAATGGAATATTGCTCAGCAATCAAAAAGAATGAAATCTTGCCATTTGCAACAATACGGACAGAACTGAAATTTATTATGCTAAGTGAAATAAATCAGAGAAAGATAAACACCATATGATTTTAGTCATACATGGAATTAAAAAAAAAAAACAGACGAACACACGGGAAAAAAGGGAAAAATAAGATAAAAACAGGGAGGGAGGCAAACCATAAGAGAGTTTTAAACACAGAGAATAAATTGAGAGTTGCTAGAGGGGTGCTGGGAGGAGGGCTGGGCTAAATGTGTGATGGGCATTAAGGAGGGCACTTGTTGGGATGAGCAGTGGGTATTATACGTAAGTGGTGAATCACTGAATTCTACTCCTGAAACTATTATTATACTATATGTTAACTAACTTGGATTTAAATAAAAAAAATTATCCTCAGTATCATGTGCCACATTTTAGGTTACTCAATATCACATATGACTAGACTACCATTTTGGACAGCTTATTTCCAACACAAGAAGTTTTACTGAATAGTATACATCTAACCCAAGCCCTCATAAATTAGAAATCTAAGGCCAGGAGAAGTTAAGAGGCTTACCCAAGCTGACACAGCTAGCTAAAGGTATGATCTGTTCTGGAATCCAACTTTCCTGACACTAGTTCAGATATCTGTTCTATACTATAATGCCTTTAAGACACTATTAGTCCTTGAAACAGTTACTCTCAAACAGTTCCCAACAATCTTAGTTATTGAATAAAAATGTGGAGATGGGGATGCCTAGTCTCTCTAGGTGTACTTGTGCATATATATGACAAAACCTTTAACAAGTGCAAAAACTAAAAATGCCTTCCTCCCCACCAAATCTTTAAGCTAGAGTTCAGCTTTGGAAGATGGACCAAATGTATCATATAGCTTTTCATAGTATACAAGGGAGTTGCCCTCACTTAAGCTTCAAAAACATCATCTTTTAAAAAACTTATTCTTATTTTTTTTTTATTTTCAAGAGAGTGAACAAGGGGAGAGGGGCAGAGGAGACGAGAGAGATAATCCCAAGTAGGCTTCACACTGAGGAGCATTAAGGGGCTCCTGCATGAAGCCAGAAGACAGAAGGAATTGGGCTAATGAATCTTGAGAATGAGGCAAGTATTGGGAAGTGTGAATATAATAGGGAGATGAAGGGATTGCTAAGCAGTACTGTGAGCTCAGCTTATGTCAGCTAGCATATACTTGCCTCAAAAGCAGCCGGGTTTTGTAGGATCAGGAGTTGAAAAATGAGAGTGGAAATTTCTTGAATTGGGGAGTGGCAAGGAGAGTCAGTTTTTGTTTGTTTGTTTGTTTTTTGTTTTTTTAGAAAACAAATCTATTAAACAAGTGTATAATGAAATTTCATCATTGGTATTAAAATTTTTTAGTTTTCATTCTCATGATTGTTCATTTTTAAGATGAACTAGTATGGATGGATCCATACTGATTCCAAGGTTTAACAGATTCTTACACTTAAAAGATGGAAGGTCCTAATTGGTGACCTAATTCAACTTTACTTAAGAGATGAGGGAACTAAGGACCAAAGAAGTTAAGGAACTTGCCCAATGTCACAATCATAACAGCAGATGTATACAGCTCACCTGGTTTTCACACCAAGTGCTCTTTTTGCTATATTACAAATTCTTCCAGGAAGCACATTTGCCAAAGTAATGCTACACTTAGTGTGGCTGCTTAAGAAGGAAAACTTACAGGGGCGCCTGGGTGGCTCGGTCGGTTAAGCGTCTGACTTTGGCTCAGGTCATGATCTCACGGTCCATGGGTTCGAGCCCCGTGTCGGGCTCTGTGCTGACAGCTCAGAGCCTAGAGCCTGTTTCAGATTCTGTGTCTCCCTCTCTCTGTGACCCTCCCCCGTGCATGCTCTGTCTCTCTCTGTCTCAAAAATAAATAAACGTTAAAAAATTTTTTTTTAAAAAGAAGGAAAACTTACAGCATCTCCTGGAATTTTTTTTAAAGTTTATTTATTTATTGATAAAGAGAGAGAGAGAGGGAGGGAGGGAGACAGAATGAGTGGGGGAGGAGGGAAGGGGGAGGGGGGGGAGGGCGGGAGGGGGAGAGAGAGAGAGAGAGGGAGAATATCCCAAGCAGGCTTTGCACTCATCACTGAGCCCGACATGGGGCTAGATCTCACAACCATGAGATCATAACCTGAGCTGAAATCAAGAGTTGGGACACTTAACTGAGACACCCAGGTACCCCTAACATCTCCTAAAATTCTTTTTTTTTTAATGTTTATTTATTTTTGAGACTGAGTGTAAGTGGGAGAAGGGCAGAGAGAGAGGGGGACAGAGGATCCAAAGTGGGGTCTGTGATGACAGCAGTGAGCCCAACGTGGGGCTCGAACTCATGGATCGCGAGATCATGACCTGAGCTGAAGTCAGGCATTTAACCAACTGAGCCACCCAGGTGCCCCTCTTTTTTTTATGTTTATTTTTTTTATTTTTGAGAGAGAGAGAGAGAGAGAGAGAGAGAGAGAGAGAGAGAGAGGATCCAAAGTGGGCTCTGTACTGACAGCAGAGCCTGATACGAGGCTTGAACTCATGAACCATGAGATCATGACCTGAGCCAAAATCAAGAGTTAGTCATTTAACTGACTGAGCCACCCACACACCCCAGCCTGTCTTCCTTAAAAGCACCAGCCAAGCCAGGAAGCAATTTTGCCTCAGCAAAAGTATATGGTCTGCCTTAAGGCTTCTTATACACTGTTTCTGGGGCCTTGTATTAAAGTAAGCCTTGTGAACTAGGAATGGACATGGGACCTATTATTTCAATTTGAAGTGGGGTGGGACAAAGTGAAATCAGGTGGAATCAGACCTTTGTATAAATGCTAAGTCTCAAAAAAAGCCAAGGAAAACATTCCAAGTTATACTTGGGTCTTAACAGTACTAAGGTTGAGCCTAGTCAAGGAGGATCTTTGCAGTGCTGGCTGTATTGTGGACAGCCTAAAAAGAGATGGAATCTGCAAGAATTTAAAAATGTCTCCAAGGCAAGGTTTGCACTGAGAGTGAAGAAGGAAGCAACACTGCACGACAGGTAGGCAAAGAAACCAGGAAGAATTGAGGCCATGACCCCTACACCTGTTCTCAGCAAGGTGGCTCAGTTCTACAGGGACCTCATGATCTTCCATTTCCCTCAGAGGCCAAGCATTCACAGCTTCTTTCTAAGCTCTAAGGGTTTTTCCATTTGAAGATAGTAGTTTGCTGGGCAAAGAGACAGACACAAGCACAAAGAGTCGGGTAGCAGACAAAAAGCCTAGGAGGCTGAAGGATTTTTTTTAAAAAGTATCTGTACATAGATCTTATTATTAACTTGAAGACTGACTCAGTATACTAGATCTTATAGATCTGCAGAGAAAGATCTTTGCAGGAAATCTCTGTTACCTGAAGATGAAAAGGAATGTAAACCAACTCTGATCCCAGTTCAGACCTTTGCCAACTGACAGTTCAGGTGAAGGCCCTTTGGGAGAGGCAGAAAGCAAAGGAGAAAATCTATAATTGCAGACAAGTTCCCTTTCCCTTGCGATGAATGAAAAAAAAAAAAAAAGAGGAGAGGTACTAAGCCCTGGAACACAATATAGGAAATGAGAGAAAATATGGTATTAAAAGTAGGAGAATTAAAAATCTTATAGGTATAAATAAATGAGTGATCTCAAACCTGGTGACAATAGTACTTATTCTGAGTTTCAGAGGTCTAGAATTTTGTAAAGTATTTGATATGATTTCTCAGTTCAAACAATATTACAGTATCTATAATATTAACAAAGATCTACAAATGACAACTAGATGTAACATTCATTCACTCAAATATTTTTGAGGGCCTACTACAGGTACCAAGTATTAAGTATTAGATATTCAATGGTGAGCAAAACAGAGTCCCTGGGCTCACAGAATTCTAAAACAGTGGAAGAGACAGACATTAACAGAAAAATATCATTCTATAAAATTGCAAACTGTGATAACTACTGTGAAATAAAACGCAGGGTGCATTCAAAATGTACAACAGGGGAACATGGAATAAGCTGCCAGGTACAACATGAGAGTCAGAACAAACAACTAAAAAAAAAAACAGGGGCGCCTGGGTGGCTCAGTCGGTTAAGCATCTGACTTCAGCTCAGGTCATGATCTCGCAGTTCATGAGTTCAAGCCCAGCATCAGGCTCTGTGCTGACAGCTCAGAGCCTGGAGCCTGCTTCGGATTCCATATCTCCCTCTCTCTCTGCCCCTCCCCTGCTTGCATTCTGTCTCTGTCTCTCTCTCTCAAAAACAAATAAACATTAAACAAAAAATTAAAAAACTATAAAAAAAATAAAAAACAAACAAACAAATAAAACCCCCCAAAAACCTGTGCTACTATCTCCTTGGCATGGAGGGAGAACAGGGACTCTCAGATAAAAAGGTATCCATTGGGGGCACCTGGGTGGCTCAGTTGGTTGAGCATCTGACTTTGGCTCAGGTCATGATCTCATGGCTCGTGAGTTCAAGCCCCACATTGAGCTCTGTGCTGACAGCTCAGAGCCTGGAGCCTGCTTCACATTCTGTGTCCCTCTCTCACTCTGCCCCTGCTCATACTCTCTCTCTTTCTCTCTCTCAAGAATAAATAAACATTAAAAAAAAAAATTAAAAAAAAAAAGGTATCCATTGTTCTCAGGAGAGTGGAAGGGTTAGTGCCTCACATTCTTACAAAGTTTTCATCGGTTAACATATATGAAAAGCAACTTGCTCTTGGAGGAAAGTCACCATCATAAAGATGGACAGAATAAATAGGCAGGAAATTGATGTCTTCTATCTTCAATATACTGAGGCAAGAGGCCCCGAAGGCTGGTTGGTGTCACGGAGCTGTGGGCTGGATATGTTTGTCATTCCAACAGACTCTGTGGCTATTCAGACCTTTGGCCAAAGGCAGATGACATTTTCAAAATTAGAGATAGCCACTTGTGATTTCCAGACTGTATACTGAATACACATATCCAGAGTCAACCTCTAGGGTCAACCCCTCTCTCCACTGTCTCTGCATCAGTTTCTAACACAAGAGAAAAAAAAAAATTTTTTTTTTGGCATTATGGTCTCAGGCACACAATAAAACCTATCAGCAATGTTATTCTGAAACCTGAAGCTTTACTATATTGTTATCAACAAGAAAGCCAAAAACAGAATTCTTAACCTGTGTCACATCAATACCTACTGCATGACAGACTTTAAATAAATACTGAATCACAACAAAATATTCAGAGGAACAGACTTTAATTAGAATGACCAGAATGAAATGCTTGGATTTCCATGGGCAAACTGACAAGATAGCTTATGATAATTAGAGATAATGAGCTGTGCTCCTCTGGGCCTCTAAACTTCAGAGTGGGGATGCTTTCAAAGTCTGGTTACTGATGCAGAGACCTGATGGGACTCTGAGGCCCAGCCTCTATAAACATACTCTGTATAAACATACTTTGACAAGAACTTGGAATCTTTATAAAAAGAATCTATGTGCTGAAATCAAATTGCCACAGATGGTACCAAGGGATCAGAAATACCTGGTCAAGTCCCTTCACACAACTATTTTTTCAGGTTTATGAACTTCTAAAAGAGAAGAGACTCTGTTCTCAGGGGCAAATGGAACATACAAGAAGTCTGGATGGTAGCCTCAGGCAGAAGCACCCTGCAGTGAGCCAACTGCTTAGTGGATGCCTGAAAACAAGACCATGTAAACATTTCCCTGTTGCCTAGGCCTATAAAATCTGTACTAAGTGACAGATGCATGAAGTGAAGTGGGTGGCTGGGCAATGAGGCAACCAGTGGGAAGGAGCTGGCTGCACCTCCAGGTGTTAAAAAAGGCAAGAGTTGCATATTCAATGAGCCAACAATAAGTCAATTTAAGAGTGACTGTTTTCCATTTCCTTGACTCCCACAGCTGTCCTTTTATTACTTTTTTCTCTTGAAGCCTGACCCAAAAGTTCATTTACATTCAAATTCTCCCATATAAAATGATAAAGAGGAGTATGGAGAGTAGAGACACAGTGTGAATTACCTGGCCAGCACTTAACAAATGACTGCTTAAATGCCAGGGCCAACAATGTGGATACCCATAAAAGAGAGATAATTAATTTTAAAAACTGGCAATCTTGGGAGACCTCAGTGTTGGGCTCAGTGGGTTAAGCCTCTACTCCTGATTTCAGCTCAGGTCATGACCTCACGGTTCGCAGCATCAAGCCCTGCACTGGTGGAGCCTGCTTGGGATTCTCTCTCTTCCTCTCCCTCTCTGCTCCTCTCCTGCTGTCTCTCTCAAAATAAATAAATAAACTTTAAACAAACAAAATGGCAATCTCCAGAAGCTGCGCAATTTTACTGAGAAGTTTGCTGTGATCTCCTGGGTAGGTGTCACTAGCAAACTATGGTCGCTTGAGACTCCTAATAAATACTTGGTGTTATTTACAACGATAAGCCCCTGTTGGCAGAAGCAGGTTGAGAAGAGATGGAAAAAGACGCACAGAGCACTTACCATCTTCTGTTTCCTGCCACACGATGCCCTCGAGGTTGACGCTTGTTCCAGGTTCACAGGGGCCCAGGCACTCAGGCTCTGTAGCTAGAGCCACATCACATGTGTTGACCCCAACTGATCTGGTACGAACCATGATCTGCTCACAGGGGGAGGAGATGTCATTATTGACCACTGGTACCAAAAGGTGCAGTGGCAGCACTGCTGGTGTAGAAACAGGGGACTCCATCTGTAGGGGAAGAGAAGTAGTAGCTGAGTGGCAGAGAGAACATTTAGAGGAAATACCTTCTCTGTATTTAATCTAGTCCTACATTCTTTCCTGCCAGTGTGGAAGGCTCTAAATATAAGACTTTGGTCCTTCCTTTCAAGTTCTAGCTCATGATACCACTACAAATCTAATGGTTTATATGAGCGCACCCTGTGGTAGAAGCTCTATTTTTTATTAACGATCTTCCTCACAAATGGTGCTTGGCTAAAAGTGTATTAAAAAATGTGGGAGAAGGAAAGCGGAAAAAATAGTTTCAAACAACAGAGAGGGAGGCAAACCATAAGAGTCTCTTAAATATAGAGAACAAACTGAGGGTTGATGGGGGTGGAGAGCGGGGGAGAGGGGAAAAGGGGTGATGAGCATCGAGGAGGGCACTTGTTGGGATGAGCATTGGGTGTTGTATGTAAGTGATGAATCATGAGAATCTACCCCCAAAACCAAGAATACATTGTATACACTGTATATTAGCCAACTTGACAATAAATTGTATTTGAAAAAAATCTTGTCTCATTTAAAAATCTCCAGTGATAGAGAACCAGGTCCAGATTTCAACAGTAATAGAGCACACAGATTGATGACAACGAAAAGGTTTCTGAGGCATGTTCTACTGCCACCACTATCTTTCCCACCAATCTATCATTCAACAAATAATACATTAATCATGTATAAAATCCAAGAATACAGGTAGGGATAAAAAAGGAAAAAAATATCTAGATCCCAGGAATGTCACTTTAAGAAGACTAGAACTTCAATTCATCTTTAGCTAGAAGGACATCTACTTAAAAGTTATAAGAGGGCTAGGAGCAACCTGATGGGGGTTTCTAACATTTAGAGATTACAACAGCGACTGGTTAGTAAGAATGGCATTTTGGAGCAAGAATGTAACATCAAATTTATCTGTAACAAACAGCAGGTGCTGTTAGGACCCGGAAGCCTATTCATGGCAGTCTGTAGATGAAGTTGATCACACACACGCACAGACAGATGCGTGAGCACAAGGACCAGCATCTACCTCTAAAACTAGAATCTCGGGGAGCCTGGGTGGCTCAGTTGGTTAAGCATCTGACCTCGGTCTGGGTCATGATCTCACTGTTCCTGAGTTTGAGCCCCATGTCGGGCTCTGTGCTAACAGCTTCAGAGCCTGGAGCCTGTTTCAGATTCTGTGTGTCCCTCTCTCTCTGTCCCTCCCCCACAGTGTAACGCTGTAACGCTCTGCCTCTATCTCTCAAAAATAAACATTAAAAAACTTTTTTAAAACTAGAATCTCTCACAAGAGTGCAATTACTTAGAAACCAATAATTCAACATATCCAGAGTTCAAAGTTGTAATATGAAGGGTAATAATCTTTTAACTCTTTAAATCCTAGTATTTATCAGACTGACAAAGTACCCTGGATCTACACTGCCCAAATCCTAACGGAACACAGTGTCCTGCATATGCAAAAGCACTCAATTCACACACTGACTAATCTTCCCTGAAGATTAAGTATGATACCAGTCAGCAAACCTAGAAAATAAGAGTCAAGGATTGGGACCCTCTTCCTCTTGTGAAAGATTTTTTCTTTCTTTCTTTTTTTTTTTTTAAGTCCAGTTTGAATGTACTCCTTCAACAGACCTACATCCAGAGAGTTACATATGCACCCACAAACCAAGCTGCTGGACAGGTCTGCAACAGAACTCTGGTTCTGAAACAGTTTACTGAATGACCACTGCTATACCTGTAACCCACCTCTCTAACACAGGTGCGTGTCTGTGTACGTGTACACACACACACACACATACACACCTCTAGAAGCTGAGATCTGGGTACTATATCTACTCTCTGCAGTTAGTTAGCTCTGACTTCTTGGCTTAGAGGTCACTGCTATTTGTGAATCATCACTGTCAAGAGTCCACTGAATGTTAGAACACGGATTCTGATTAATTCTGGTTCCTGAAAAGCTGCCAAAACATTATCCTTGTCTGCTTGGCAGGCACCCCCCACCCTTGTACTTCCCTAACTCCACCTTTTTCATAAAATGAAAGTTGAAGCCCATACAATGAATTTTCTGCATTATGGTCAATGCCAAAAGGCTTTTTTGCTTCTTTTTGCACTCTTGAAAATCAGGCATTGATCATTTTATTTGGCAACCTTCCTGGGATGTGGTAGATTCCTAAAAGACTCTTTACAATTTCTATATACAGATTTGAAAGTAAAAACACAGAAAAAGTAAGTTCAACTCTATGACTCCTGTATATGGCTGGAATCTGGCTCTAATATCAAGCCCTTTCAGGAATGCTTCAAGAAGATAGCTAGTAACTCTTTGGAAAGAAAGTTTCTTGGAGATTTTACCCCTGAGAATTACTAAAAAGGGAAAATTAGAGACAGAGTATACACAGATCATCTTTACTCTTGGCCTCACCTCTGTTTTTCTATTTTTTTCTTCTGGGGAAAACTGAGACAAAAACAATTTCATAATCAGTATGTGCATTTCCTTTGCTTAGGGTTTGTTCTCTCTTCATAGGGCTTGGTCCTGTGAATCACGAGATCATGACCTGGGCTGAGATCAAGAGTTAGATGCTTAACTGATGGACTCACCCAGGAACCCCAAGTTTGTTTTCTTTTCTATACCATTCTTCTACTAGCAAGAAAAATTCCTGCAAGGTCCTCTTTCTTGGACACAGAGGTTGGCCTAGATCTTTTAGGTCATTTCTCTGAACTTTCTCATTGCCTCATGTGACCATATCCTGTTACTAACCTGTTCCATTGCTAAGGCAGCAAGTCTAAGCACAGAAGGAGGTAAGTCCACAGGGAGTCAGTCAGTCAGTCAATCTCTCTCTCTCTCTCTCTCTCTCTTTCTCTCTCTCAGCTATCAAGGACAGCTGTTTTCTAGAAGTGGTTTCATTTCCTGCTAGGTTATTCAGTGCTTATGGGAGACCAGGAAGAAAAGAAGCTACTAATGCTGTACATGAAGCCAAGCCTCCAGTTCTACACTGACAGATCCAGAAAACAAGATCTAAGACGTGTAACTAGGAGACACCCCTGTTGCATTCAGTTTGCCAAATTAAACCCTGCTACAGAATATGTGGAGAGAAGGAACTTAGCTGAACTGATTAGAAAAATAGAACTAATATACAAAGAGCCAACTGACATGTATGTGCAACAAACTGCTCTTACTGCTCAGAGATACTAAGTAGAATTCAGAAGCTCTGTTTGTGTGAGGATGACTTTATTTAGTCAGTTAATTAATTAAAAGAAATTTGGGGGTGGGGAGAAGTAAAGAAATCCACCTATGGGTTTGGAACTATTCAGTTTCCTACTTTGCAACAGAAATCTGAGGAGAAATCACAGAGCAACACAATAATGTTTAATTACAGCTCCAGCTCTACTAATTACCATTTGGTCACATCTATAATCTACATTAAGCCATACTGTATAATAAGCACCTCTGTGATATTCATCTAATAACTGAGGTGGCTTTATGGGATTTCACATTCTACTATTCACTGGAACAAACACAGTTTCATTTACCACTCTCCAGGAGAGGATAAATCAGAAAAGGACTTTTTTTGCCACCTCTCCCATATTCCTAGGATACAAGAGCAGGAATTGTCAGGAGACTGGGGACAGGAGAGAAAATTAAGTAACAGGAATATAAAAAGTTAAAGTCATTAAATACCTTAATAGCTACAACAACAATAAAAGTTGAGCCAATTCTTAGTCTCTGAAATGCTAAGGAGTGCCAACCTGGCTCCATGAATGGGGACACAAACAAGACAAAATTAAAACTTGAAAAGAGAGGATTTGAAGTTGGAGATATCTGAAGTTTCCCAACAGTTCATGTCCTTTACCTTTTAATGATACTTCTTTTCAATTCACCTTTAGATATTAGTCTTAATAGCACCTATTAGAGATCTAAGTGCTGATAGGCAGGTGACGCAGAAATGAGGACTGGAGAGAATAAAGAAAGGCCAGAGCCATTAATCTCCCACAAGAAGTAATTATACACTGCCTTCAGCTGCCTCCCACACAAGAGAGGCACTGATGGTGGAAAAATTTCAAGGCTGCAATATAATTTTGGGGGTAGGAAATGCAGCGAAGAAATATCTGGGACAGATTCTTCCCTCTCCCCTTCTCAGGAGTCTGATTATCTTCACATTCACAGTCAAAAGGCAGAAAGGAAGTCTACCAATAACTGCAGTAACTCTAAGAAAATCGCTTTATCCAAGAATGAAAGATAATTGTTCAGATTTATTCAGAATGATCGGATAAGATTATGTAGAATCAAATATTTTTTTAAGTTTATTTATTTATTTTGAGAAAGAGTGCGTGGGGGAAAGGGCAGAGAGAGGGAGAATCCCAAGCAGGCTCCACTTTGTCAGCAAGAGCCCAATTGCAGGGCTCAAACTTATGAAACTGTGAGATCATGACCCGAGCCAAAATCAACAGTTGGACGCCTAACTGACCGAGCCACCCAGGTGCCCCTGTCATCAAATATACCAGATTTTGTATTAATAACATGCTCTTTTCCCTTGATAATTCCAAAGGTCTTTCAAGATTTTACAGTGACTCAGCATCAGCAATGCTAATAGTAATATAGGTTCCTGATTCATAAATAAACATGTAAGTACTGCCTCTAATAATATTTGATCTGCTCACAAAATTTTTACTGTGGGTTATTAAAAAGAAGAACAGGTATTTATTTAAAATCCTATTTATGAATTTATTATGTTGTTTCTCAAATTAAAATACAAAGGAAAAAATCCTTAGTTATTTGACTGCCTCCTGTTGACTGAGATTGAGATAAAATAAATTTAATGTATTTTTTAAAAAATAATTAAGGTTTATCTTTGCTTATCCTGAAAGTTCAGTAATTGCTTATTTTCAAGAGCCCGATGGGTTGAAACCACAGAGCAACTGGGGCGCCTGGGTGGCTTGGTCGGTTAAGCATCCGACTTCGGCTCAGGTCATGATCTCACAGTTTCTGAGTTCGAGCCCCGTGTCGGGATCTGTGCTGACCGCTCAGAGCCTGGAGCCTGTTTCAGATTCTGTGTCTCCCTCTCTCTCTGCCCCTCCCCTGTTCATGCTCTGTCTCTCTCTGTCTCAAAAATAAATCAACGTTAAAAAAAAAATTAAAAAAAAAAAAGAAACCACAGAGCAACTGAATTCTTCCTTTTCACAAAGCTCTTGACACAATGCAATAGAATATTCCAAGTAAATCATGACACAATACAACATTTAAGTGTTAGTGAAGGAGGAAATCACTTCCTTTTCCAACACTCTTTGAACCTGCCTCTTGGAAGGAAGGAAGGAAGGAAGGAAGAAAGAAAGAAAAAGAAAGGGAAAGAAAAAGAAAGGAAAAGAAAGAAAGAAAGAAAGAAAGAAAGAAAGAAAGAAAGAAAGAAGGAAAGAAGAGAAGAAGAGGCTGCAGGTCTGGTGAACTCCTAGATTCCACATAAGCTTGCCTTGAAAAAGAATTTGTTTGTAACTCTGGTTAATTTCTAAGACATCTTGTAGCAGAAGGCAAGGAGGAAAAAAGAGAAAAAGAAAGACACAGTAGCTGGCACCGTAACCAGACATCAAACAATTCTTTGAAGGTAGGTATTCCGTTATTCACAGAAGACTTACTTTAGCACTCAATTTTAACCAATCAGCACCTGGTCAAGGTCAGCAGTGGAGACTGTTGGAGTTTGTAGTAGAAAATGCAAGTGCAAGTGAACATATAATTTGAAGACTGTAAGACTAGCCACAGGGAGCTCTCCTGCAACCATCACAATAGAGTCTCAGGCTCAAACCCAAAAGATTTCTTCCGGTAAAGAGGGAAGAGCAGATCAAATGATCCTAATATTCAATCCTGTCTAAATTCTGTGTGTGGGAATGGATATATTATGCTGGAAATGTAACAAAGAAAAAAAATCTCATAAATGAAGTCAATGCATAACACAGATCACATGGTAGTGTCCCATTCCTGTGGCAAAGGCTTTTGCTGAAAGAAGCATCTATTCTGCTCTTCTAAGACTTCTCACTCTACAATCTCCTGCCTGCTTGAAATTCACCACATTTTCCTTCAGCAAAGCTATTAACTTTGCAGCTGATGAGTGATGATAGCCACCTAAGTACTAGCTCTGAAATGATTTTTTTTTTCTACAGAAGGTTGATGATCCCTCCCATTCCTGTACTGTTCCAAGGGAAGCATGAGAATTAGCTTTTCAAGAATAAAGAATGAGAAAAATTCACTCTTTGGCTGCAACTACTTCCTCTCCTGAACACAATTCTTACCTCCTTTCACATACTCATTTCCTAAAAAGTCAGGGCTGGAGCTTGTCATCTCTACTCCATTCTCTTACCCCCATAGGACAGAAAATCAAATGAGCAAATAAACAAACAAAAAATAACCCACAGACCAAATAAGGTGAATACAACAGAAGCTAAAGCCTTTTTCTGAATCATTCAGAATCACAGATGTCAGCAGAAAAGTCTCAATTTAACCTGTTTCATGGATGGGGCAAACTGTACTAAAGAACCTAATCATCATTCATATTGACAGTCCTAGGAGAAAACATGAGAATTCTAAATTGAGACATCACAAACCATATCTTGTTCTGTAGTAGCTTGGGAAGGAGAAATGAGAATGATTCTTCCTGCTTCAAGCCAGCTGTTCTTAAACATTTTGGTCTTGGGAAACCTTTAGAGTCTTAAAAACTGAGAGCCTTACAGAGCTTTTATTTATGTAGGCTTTATCAATTGATATATACTGTATTAGAAATTAAAAGTGAACAGGGCGCCTGGGTGGCTCAGGTGGTTAAGCGTCTGACTTTGGCTCAGGTCATGATCTCACAGTCCATGAGTTTGAGCCCCGCGTCAGGCTCTGTGCTGACAGCTCAGAGCCTGGAGCCTGCTTCAGATTCTGTGTCTCCCTCTCTCTGCCCCTCCCTGTCTTACACTGCCTCTCTCTCTCAAATATAAACATTAAAAAATTTTTTTTTAAAGTGAAAGATTTAACATGTATTAATTAACTTATTTTAAACAACTAATGATTTCAAAATCACAAAAGTGACACATAAGAACAGATTAGTAGTGGCCAGAAGGAAGGGTTGGTGGCATGTAGAAGAGAGTTGAGTATGGCTAGGAAGGACAACACAAAGGATTCTTATAGTGATGGAGATGTTCTGTATTTTGTGTGGTAAATACCCAAGCTTACACATAATAAAATTGCATTGAACTTAATACACACACACACACACACACACACACACAGAAAAATATACAAGTGAACACATGTAAAATGGGAAAATCTTAACAAGATAGGGAGATTGCATTAATGTCAATATTCCTGTTGTGATATTGTACAATAGCTCTGCAAGGTGTTACCAATGGGGGAAACTAGGTAAAGGCTACATGAGATCTCTCTGCATTATTTATTACAACTATTAATTATCTCAAAACAAAAAGATTAACAAAAAATTGCAGATCCCAAAGAACTCTGATATGGAATATATCTATTGATAGATGTACGAATATATATAACATTTTAAATAAAAACAGCTGTAATTTTTCAAAAGAAAGGGATAAAAAGAGCAGTGGCATTGATTTACATTTTGCAAATCTCTTCAATGGCTGGTTTAAGAGAAGACAGCTAGATTCTCATGCCTGTTTTTGCATTCAATCTGCTGATAAAATGTGTTGAACTACATAAAGAAAACTGGCCTCACAAAGATTTCATATATGTATCCTTTTCAGATCATTGTGGCTGTTCTTTGATATGACACCAAAACTGAACAAATGATAGTTCTTAAAGGTTAGTGGCAATGTGGAATCTGAAACTATATTGTTGAACCTTTTGTACTCTGTTACATTATAATCCACTGGTCTGTCTAGTACTTTGAATGCTTCTCTTACCCATGCATGATTTTTAACATCATATATTAGTCATTTGGAAAATATTGGTTCAATGAGTTATACAGCTCTTTCAAACACTGACACATTCTATTAATATAAAGAAGTCATATTTGTTGATACTGCCTCTGAGCTCATCAGAAAACCTTTTAAGTATTGGCAGGCTGTCAAACGGATGGGGGGCAGATACAAATTTTGCAAAATTATAATGTTTGCTGGAAAGCTCATATTTTATCATTAATAACAAAGAGTGTCAATTGTCTTCCTTGGAGTTAACAGGCTTATTTCACTTATTTTTAAGAAAATGTCTGCTAAATACCCAACTCTGAATACCTGTACTGTCAGTTGTTCTTTCAGGTAAAAACGACATTCCACACACACACACACACACACACACACACACACACACACACAAAACCAGGCTAGGTCAGCTTGCAACTCAGTTGCAATTGCTTTACATGTACTTTCCATTTTGTCACATAGAATACAAAAGGACATGGGCACTTTGGTGGCTGTTGAGTCGGTCTGTTGAGTGTCCGACTTTGGCTCAGGTCATGATCTCATGGTTCATGGATTCAAGCCCCACGTAAGGCTCTGTGATGATAGCTCAGAGCCTATAGCTTGCCTGGGATTCTGTGTCTCCCTCTCTCTCTGCCCCTCCCGTGCTTGCACTCTGTCTCTCTCCTTCAAAAATAAACACTAAAAAAAAAAAAAAAAAAAAAACCAACAAAAAAACCCCAAAAGGACATGTACTCAAAAGGTGAGATACAATTAATATACAATACATATAGTTATTTTTTTAACATTTGTATATTTTTGAGAGAAAGAGACAGCAGGTGTGCAAGCAGGTGAGGGGCAGACAGAAAAGGAGGCAGAGAATCCCAAGGAGGCTCCACTCTGTCAGTGCAAAGCCTAATACGGGGCTTGATCTCACAAACCGTGAGATCATGACCTGAGCTGAAATCAAGAGTTGGATGCCTAGTGGGGGCCTGGGTGGCTCAGTCAGATGTCAGTCAGTCAGACATCGAGTATCCGACTCTCGATTTTGGCTCTGGTCATAATCTCACTGTTTGTGAGATTGAGCCCCATGTCGGGCTCTGTCTGACACACTGAGATCCCCTCTCCATCTCTCTGCCCCTCCCTTGCTCATGCTATCTCTCTCTTTCAAATTTCATTTAGCACAATGCTCTGAAGGTCCCATTCATGTTGTCACAAATGACAAGATTTCCCCCTACTGTTTTTTAATGGCTGATTTTTTTGTTTTTTTAAGTATAGTTGACCCATGAAAATAGCAAGATTTAATTACTTTTTGTGGCTGAGTAACATTCCATTGTATATACCCCATGTCTTCTTTATCCATTCCTCCACTGATGGACTCTTACATTGTTGTTTCCATATCTTGACCACTGTAAAAAATGTTGCAATAAACATGGGGGTACATACATCTTTTAGTGATTTTGTTTTCTTCAGATAAATACTTAGAAGTGAAATCGCTGGATCACGTAGTAGTTCTATTTTTATTGTTTTGAGAAACCTCCATACTGTTTTGCATAGTGGCTCCACCAATTTACTTCTTTCCCATCAGCAGTGAACTTTTTCCCACTTTCTAACCAGTATTTGTTATTCCTTGTTGTTTTGGTAATAGCTATTTTAATAGGTGTGAAGTAATATCTCATTGTGGCTTTGATTTGTATTTCCCTGATGATTAATGATGTTGAACATCTTTTTATATACCTTTGCCCTTTTGTACGTCTTTGGGAAAATGTCTATTCAGATCTTCTGCCTAGTTTTTCAACTTTTTTTTTTTTTTCTGTTGAGTGGCATGAGTTCTTCATATATTTTGGGTATAAACCCCCTATCAGATATATATGCTTTGCCAATATTTTCTCCCATTCGGCAGATTGTCTTTCATTTTGTTGATGGTTTCCTTTGCTGTGCGTGCAGAAGCTTTATGTTTTGATGTAGTCCCATTTGTTTATTTTTCTTTTTGTTGCTTTTGCTTCTGGTGTCAAATTAAAAAAATCGTTGCCAAGACTATGTCAAGGAGCTTACCATGTATGTTATCATCTAGGAGTTTTATGGCTTCAGGTTTTACATTCAAGTCTTTAATCCATTTGGGGTTAATTTTTATGTATGTTGTAAGATGGTGGTCAAGTTTCATTCCTTTACATGTGGCTGTCCAGTTTTCCCAATACTGTTTAATGAAGAGACTGTCCTTTCTCTACTGCATATTCTTGACTCCTTTGTCATATATTAATTGCCTGTATATGCTTGGGTTTATTTCTGAGCTCTCTATTCTGTTCAACTGATCTAATGTTTCTATGCCAATACTATTCTGTTTTAATTACTGTAGCTCTGTAATAGAATTTAAAATCAGGGAGAATGAGGGGCACCTGAGTGGCTTGGTCAGTTAAGCATCTGACTTTGGCTCAGGTCATGATCTGACGGTTTGTGAGTTCAAGCTCCGCACTGGGCTATTTGCTGACAGCTTGGAGCTTGGAGTTGGCTTCATATTCTGTGTCTCCCTCTCTCTCTGCTTCTCCCCTGCTCACACCATCTCTCTCTCTCTGTCTCCTTCTCTCTCTCAAAAATAAAAATAAACATTAAAAAATTAAAAAAAAATCAGAGAGCGGGATGCCTCCAGCTTTGTTCTTATTTCTCAAGATCGTTCTGGCTGTTTGGGGTCTTTTGTGGTTCCATACAAATTTTATTATTCTAATTCTGTGAAAAATGCCATTGGAATTTTGACAGTGATTGCACTGAATCTGTAGACTGCATTGGGTAGTATGGACATTTTAATGATCCTGATTCTTCCAATCTATGAACATGAAATACCTTTCCATTTATGTTGTCTTTAATTTCTTTCATTAATGTCTTGTGGTTTTCAATATACAAGTCTCTCGTCTCCTCTGTTAAATTTAGCCCTAATTCATTCTTTTTGATCCAACTGTAAATGGAATTTTCTTAAATTTCTTTCTGATATTTTGTTATTAGTGTATAGAAATGCAATACGTTTTTGTACTGATTTTGTACCCTGCAACTTCAGTGAATTCATTTATTAGTTCCAATAGTTGAAAAAAAAATTTTTTTAATGTTTATTTTTGACAGAGAGAGAGAGAGAGAGCGAGCGAGCATGAATGGGGAGGGGCAGAGAGAGAGGGAGACACAGAATCTGAAATAGGCTCCAGGCTCTGAGCTGTCAGCACAGAGCCCGACGTGGGGTTCGAACTCACAGACAGTGAGATCATGACCTGAGCTGAAGTCAGACGCTCAACTGACTGGCCACCCAGGCGCCCCTCCAATAGTTTTTTTAATGGAGTCTTTGGGGTCTTCTATAGATATCATGTCATTTGTAAATAGAGACAGTTTTACTTCCTCCTTTCCAATGTGTATGTCTTTTATTTCTTTTTTTTTTTACATAATTGCTCTGGCTAGGGTATCCTATACCATGTTGAATAAAGAAGCAAGAGTGGGCAACCTTGTCTTGTTCCTGATCTTAGGGGAAAAGCTGAAAGCTTTTCACCACTGAGTAAGATGTTAGTTCTGAGCTTGGCATACATTTATTATGTTGAGGTATGTTCCCTCTACACACACTTTGTTGAGAGTTTTTGTCATGAGTGGATGTTGAATTTTGTCAAATGCTTTTTCTGCATCTACTGAGATGATCATATAATTTTTACCCTTTTTTTTGTTAATGTGTTGTGTAACACTGACTGATTTGCAGATGCTGAAATATCTTTGCATTCCTGGAATAAATCCCACTTGATATGGTGTATTATATACTTTTGAACTGAATTTGGTTTGCTAATATTTAAACATTTTTTTTAAATGCTTACTTATTTTTGAAAGAGAGAGAGAGACAGAGACGGAGACAGAAAGTGAGGGGTAGGGGCAGACAGAGAAAGAAACACAGAATCTGAAGGAGGCTCCAGGCTCTGAGCTGTTAGCACAGAGCCCGATGTGGGGCTAGAACTCATGGACTGTGAGATATTGACCTGAGCTGAAGTACAACGCTCAACCAACTGAGCCACCCAGGTACCCCGGGGTTTGCTAATATTTTGTTGATAATTTTTGTACGTGTGTTCATCAAGGATAATGGCTCATAATTTTCTTTTCTTGGAGCATCCTTGCCTATTTTGGTGTCAAGGTAATGCTGGCCTCATAAAATGAGTTTGAAAGAGTTCCCTCCTCTTCTATATATAGTTAAAGTAGTGGATTAATCATATATAAAGCTAGTGTAAAGGCTAAATGATGAAAGTAGGAAAAGTAACTATGATTACAATAATGAGTAATAATAATTAGTAGGGATACACAATAATTAGTAGGGATACACAAGATAAAAAGATGTGAAATATGACATCAATAACAAAACCTGGGTAAGGGGAAAATAAAAATATTAAGCATTAGAATGGAATCAAACTTAAGTTGTTATCAACTATAATAGGCTGTTATAGGTTGTTATATGTAGAACTCATGGTAGCATCTAAACAAAACCTGTAGTAAGCACACAAAAGAGAAAGAGAAAGCAATATAAGCACACTACTAAACAAAGTCATCAAACGACAAAGGAAAGAGCAACAGAAATGAATAGAGAGGAACTACAGTTAGAGCCACAAAACAATTAACAAAATGGCAATATGTATCTATCAATAATTACTGTACTTTAAATTATATTCATTCATTCATTCAATTTAAAATGTTTTTTTATTTATTACACATGAGCTGGGGAGGGGCAGAGAGAGAGGGAGAGAGAGAATTCCAAGAAGACCCTACACTGTTAGCATAAAGCCTGACTTGGAGCTCGATCTCATCAACCGTGAGATCATGAGATCATGACCTGAGTCAAAATCAAGAGTTGGATGCTTAACCAACTGAGCCACACAGGCGCCCCTATTTATTTTTTTAATTGAAGTATAGTTGACATACAATGGTATTACTTATAAAGTATCAATAATTACTTTAATTGTAAGGAGACTAAACTTTCCAATCAAGAGAAACAGAGCAGCTGGGGCACCTGGGTGGCTTAGTTGGTTGAGTGTCTGATTTTGGCTCAAGTCATGATCTCATGGTTTGTGAGTTCAAGCCCCACATGGGGCTCTGTGCTGACAGCTCAGAGCCTGGAGCCTGCTTCAGATTCTGTCTCCCTCTCTCTCTGCTTCATTCACTGCTTGTTCTCTCCCTCTCAAAAGCAAATAAACATTAAAAAGAAAAAAAAAAAAGAAAGAAACAGAGCAGCTGAATGGATGAAAAAACAAGACCCATCTATATGCTACCTATAAGGATATCCACTTTAGATGTAAGAACACACAGAGATTTAAAGTGAAGGGTTGAAAAAAGAAACACTATGCAAATGGAAACCAAAAGAAAGCTGGAGTGGCTATATTTATACCAGATAAAACAGACTTTTTTTTAAACATTTATTCAACTTTCAGAGACAGAGCACTGGGTGGCTCAGTTGGTTAAGCTTCCGACTTCGGGTCAGGTCATGATCTTGTGGTTCGGTTAGTGAATTCAAGCCCCAGGAGTTCGAGCTGAACCGACAGCTTAGAGCCTGGAGCCTGCTTCAGATTCTGTGTCTGCTTCTCTCTCTGCCCCTACCCCACTCACGCCCTGTCTCTCAAAAATAAACATTAAAAAAAAAATTTTTTTTTAAAGTCGCATACTCTTCCAGCTGAGCCAGCCAGGCACCCCAAGAAATAAAAGTCTTATAACAACTAGAAACTAGAAAGTAGAAGGAACTAGAAAAAGAAGAACAAATGAAGTTCAAAGTTAGTTGAAGGGAGGATATAACAAAGATTAGAGCAGAAATAAATGAAATAAAGACTCAAAAGACAGTAAAGAGGACCTATGAAATGAAGAGGTGGTTCTTTGAAAAGATAAGCAAAACTGACAAGACTTTAGCTAGACTCATGGGGGGGGGGCATGGTAGAGAAAGAACTCAGATAAAATCAGAAACGCAAGAGGACATGTTACAACTGACATCACAGAAATACAAAAGGTCATAAGACATCACTAGGAGTAATTATATGCCAATAAATTGGATGACCTAAATTCCTAGAAACATACAACTTATCAAGATTCAACCATGATGAAGTAAAAAGTACAAACTAATTACTACTAAGGAGATTGAATCAATAATCAAAAACCTCCAGATGAATAAAAGTTCAGGATCATATAGCTTCAATGGTGACTTCTACCAAACATTCAAAGGAGATTAATATCAATCCTTCTCAAACTTTTCCAAAATTTTTATCTTTTTTTTTTAAACATTTATTTATTTTTGAGAGAGAGAGAGAGAGCACGCAAGCAAGGGAGGGGCAGAGAGAAAGGGCAACAGAGGATCTAAAGTGGGCTCCATGTTGACAAAGAGAGCCTGATGCACAGCTCGAACTCGCAAATGGTGAGATCATGACCTGAGCCAAAGTCGGACGCTTAACCGACTGAGTTACCCAGGTGCCCCCCCCCCCACCCAATTTTTATGTTTTACTGTGAGGTCATAGCAGTGAAGAATGTGAGGGCTATTAGTACAATCTGGTGCCACTTATCTGATTTGTGCCAAGATACTAGCCATTTTACCCACCACTGCTTTTGCATTATCAGTGCAAATGTCAACAGAGAGAAAAGCGCAAATAATGTCTTACTATTATTATGAAAATAGTTCTGATCTAGGAGAACCTCTGAGAAACTCTCACACATATCTAGGGGTCTGAGAATCACATTTTGAGAACGAATCATCATGTTCTGGGATTGAAGAAGTCATCAGCTTCTCCAGAACCATAAGCCCATATGATCCCTGAAGCTTCTGTTAACAAGGAAGTTGAGGGAGATTGCCTATTCAGTGGGCAAACAAGAGCGTCTTCCACAACAGGGCCGTTTGGAAGTAACGGTGGAGGAAAAAGAGACACGAGCCAGGGAAAATTATTAGCAGGAGGTGAGTAGGAAAGACTGCTCTTAGGATCAAGGATTTTGTAAGTAAGGGATGCTTACAAGTTAGGTAATAATAAATTTCAGCAGTTGGGCAATGAGTGTTTTAAGCATTTGGGAGAATGAAGAACTCACTTAATGGTTTAGTAAATGGACAAATGAATGACGATCATTACTGATAAAACTGACCTTACCATTGTGGGAAGAGGGAAAATCAGTCTCTCTAGCACCTATTTGTTTTCAAATTGCCACGGATAAGACCTCTCTGAAAATATAGCTTAGTAGTTCAGAAGTTAAACATACCATCGTTTAAAAGAAATTTTCAAATGGTTCCTCAATTAACCAGGAACCATCATTTCTTACAGAAGTCTTCCTTGTCCATGCTATTTCAACTAAAGGTATTACAGAAATAAACTTCAAAGTGGTACAAAGGGTATTGTGCAGTACAGATTAACTCCTGATTATGGACACGTTAGCACTGTTGAACCAAGCAGGAAATGGCCATCTGCTAAGATAGGCTTCATTGCCCAAGTGTCTCCTGGGTAATTTCGTGTCCTAGAAGGTCACAGAATGCCAATGATTTGGTATAACAATGGGTAATTCTGATGAGACAT
This sequence comes from Panthera uncia, assembly GCF_023721935.1. Lineage (NCBI taxonomy): Eukaryota > Metazoa > Chordata > Mammalia > Carnivora > Felidae > Panthera > Panthera uncia. Next base: position 104,240,750 of record NW_026057582.1, on the reverse strand, counting down.
CATTCGTTCTATAGAAAGCACCATAAGCAGCAAAGCTGATTTGGGTTCCTAGAGAGCCTGTGTATACTATACTATAGCACCTCACTTTCTATCAGGTATGTGTTCCCAAAAGAATGTGCACAGAAAAATCATAGCACAGTGTGGAAGAATTTTAAAGATCATCGAACTAACCACTCAAGGGTGAAATATTTCCCATTGGGGTAGTCATAAAAACCTCATTTGAACTCCATCCCTACCTACCTATATGGGTGGAGAAAATAGCTCCATACTTTACTGAGGTGGTTTAAAAGATTAAATTCTTCTTTAATAGGTTAAGGACCTAGCAATGTACCTATAGTATTTTGGCAATCTTGAATGATACCCATTATTAGTTATTCTAATAGTCAAGTCACTCTTGGAAGCTCATACTGAAATTAACATTCATGAAAACTCTCTAGATCCGGGTGCTTGGGTGGCTTGGCTTAGTTGGTTAAGTGTCTGACTCTTGATCTCTGCTCGGGTCATGATCTCATGGTTTTTGACTTTGAGCTCAAATTGGGCTCTGAGCAGACAGTGCCAAGACTGCTTGGGATTCTCTCTCTCCCTCTCTCTGCTCCTCCCCTGCTCACATGCTATCTCTCTCAAAATAAATTAGAAAATTAACAACAACAGCAACAACAAACAACTCCCTAGATCTTTTCTACTCAAACTGAAAAGATTCTCTTTCATCCCTGACTCCCAGTTTCCTTTCCAAGAAGCAACCAACATAATGCATATGTATTTGCTTGCTTATATGTACCTTTATTCTTTTTAGGCAAATGACAGTGTACTATATATACACGGTTTTATACCTTATTTGTTCATGTAACAAAAATGTAGATAATGATTTAAAATTTTAAATGCTCATCTTCCTACAAGACATACTGGTTGATATCTCAGCTCTATTATTTAATAGCTGGGTGGTCACAGACACATTATGCAATCTTTCTGATTCTACTTCATTCTGTAAAATAAAAACATAACGAGTACCTATATTTCATAGGGCCACTGTAGCAATTAACTGAATATAAAGTGCTTAGTATACAATGCCCAAAACACAGCAAAAGTTCAATAAATATTAGCTGCTGCTGCTGATAGTAATAATAACAATACCTTGTTAATTTAATTCCGCCTTTCAGTCTCTTATAACATTGTCAATCTCTCAGACATTCAGAACTTATGCTCTCCATTTGTAGTGGTTCGTGATAGTACAATTTTGGCTTTTCATCATGCTTTCCCTTCCTTCTTCTTCTGGTAGAGGAATTTCTCTTTCCTGGGAAAAACCCGGAACAACCAAATTCCAGTACAGGAGTGGGCCCAACTCTACACAAAATACATGAAATAGGTTCTTCAAAGGCCATAGAGATTCTTCCTCTGATCTCTTAGGCTGGAAGGACTAATTAAAATTGGGGCTGCTAATAACCATTCTTCCGAATAGATGACAAAGACTTGACTAAGAATAAAGCCAATTCAGGGGAAAGGAGAATAGGGAAAGGAGCAAAGACAGAATCCTGATGACATTATTTGAGCTCCTGCTGGAAACTAATCAACTCTATTTGTGGGAACATATAAATTCCTTGTTTGCTTAAACTAGCTTGAGCAAGGTATCCATCACAACTGAAAAAATCCAGATCACTATATACTACCCAAAGATTTATATGCCTAGTTTATATTAAGTCAGGGAAGTTATGCAAAAAATGTTGAATAAAAGTAGCCCAAAGGCAGAGTCTTGTGGTGCACCACCTCCACCTAGCTGACAAACATCTAGTAATCAATACTCTTTAAATATAGCCCTTTAGTCAGCTATAAAGTCACCCAGCTGTATCGTCATCCAATTCACATTTCATCAACACGTCATCAAGAATATCATGAAAGGCTTTTTCAAATACCCAGAAGAAATCCAGGCATTCCAATCTACCTACCCAACAATTGTACTGGGAACACAGAGAGAGAAAGAAAGTTTATAGTACCTTGGTTAAGGACTTAAATGGTTTCTAATAAGCAAAAGTTTTCTGGATTCTCTTCTTCATTCAGAAATATCAAATACTTAACATGGTATAAGCACTGTATTATGGCAAGTGATAAATCTAATATGATCCCTGTCCCTAGATCTGGTGGGGTAAACAAATGTGAACAAGTAATTAAATCAATGCCATTAAGGATGCAAAAAGTTAATACCATTGTTGGTGGGACAGAATTAGGAAACAAATTAAATTCTGGATATGAGTTTTAAGTAGGCAGTTAGATATGCAGGACTGGAACTGAGAAGAAAGTTCAGGACAGTAGTTAATAGAGGCCATGAGCTTGCTTGGGTGAGAGAGCCCAAGCATAGAGGATAGATAGGAAAAAAAAAGAAGGCTCGAGAGAGAAAATAAGGAGTATCATCATTTAAAGGATTAAATCCAGGAAGAAAAGACCACAAAGAACCTGAAAATTATAATAATCATGATGACAGAGGTAAACTTTACTTCTTGCTACATGTGTGCCACGTACTTTTCAAAGCATTTTATACGTATTCCTCAAAACCATCTGCTGTAGCAATTAAAGTAGTAATATAGTAACTTTTATTTATTTTTATTTAACAAATCATCCTCAGGCTTTTTTTTTTTAATATTTATTTTGAGAGAGAGAGAAAGATCACATGCATGCGCGTGCACACACACAGTGGAGGGGGAGATAGAGAAGGAGAGAGAATCCCAACCAGGCTCCACTCTGTCAGTGCAGAGCCAGACGTGTGGGGTTAAGCATCTGACTCTTGATTTCAGCTGAGGTCATGATCTCACGGTTCATGGGTTCAAGCCCCATGCAGAGCTCCATGTTCACAGTGTGGAACCTGCTTGGGATTCTCTCCCTCTCCCTCTCTCTGCTTCTCCCCTGCTCATGCACATGTACTCTCTCTTTCTCTCTCAAAATAAATAAACCTAAAAAAAGTTAAAAATTAAAAAAATTAAAATTTATTTTTATTTAAGTATAATTAACATAAAGTGTTATATTAGTTTCAGATGTACAATATAGTGATTCAGTAATTCTCTATATTACTCAGTGCTCATCATGATAAGTGTACTCTTAATCCCCTTCACCTATTTTCCCCATTCCCCCACCACCTCTCCTCTAGCAACCACCAATTTGTTCTCTGTATTTAAGAGTCTGTTTTTTTGCCTTTTTCTTTATTTTGTTTCTTAAATTCCACACGAGTGAACATATATGGTATTTTCTTTCTCTGACTTATTTAGTGTAACATCCTCTAGGTCTATTTTTATTGTCACAAATGGCAAGATTTCATGGCTGAGTACTATTCCATTGTAGATATGTATGTCACTTCTTTATCCATTCAGTTCTCAGTGGACACATGGATTGCTTCTATATCTTGGCTATTGTAAATAACGCTGCACTAAACATATGGGTGCATATATGTCTTTGAATTCAAGTGTTTTCATTTTCCCCATAAATACCCAGTAGTAGGATTACTGGATTATATAGTAATTATATTAAAAAAATTTTTTTATTACATTTCTTTATTTTTGAGACGCAGAGATACACAGAGTGCAAGTCGGAAAGGGGCAGAGAGAGAGGGAGACAAAGAATATGAAGTAGGCTCCAGGCTCTGAGCTGTCAGCACAGAGCCCGATGTGGGGATCGAACACATGAACTGTGAGATCATGACCTGAGCCATAGTCGGATGCCCAACCGAGCCACCCAGGCACCCCAATAGTAATTCTATTTTTAATTTTTTGAGGAAACTCCATACTGTTTACTACAGTGGCTGTACCAGTTTGCATTCTCACCAAAAATGCATGAGGGTTTTTTTTTTTTCCCCTACATCCTCACTAACATCTGTTGTTTCTTGTGTTTTTAATTTTAGCCATTCTGACAGGTGTAAAGTATTATCTCATTGTGGTTTTAATAACACCTACTTTTAATTTTAATTTTTTAATGTTTATTATTTATTTTTTGAGAGAGAGACAGAGCGCATGCGCAGGTGAGGGGCAGAGAGAGAGGGAGACACAGAATTCGAAATAGGCTCCAGGCTCTGAGCTGTCAGCACAAGCTGGACGCAGGGCTCGGACTCACAAATGGCAAGATCATGACCTGAACCGAAGTCGAACGCTTAACCGACTGAGCCACCCAGGTGCCCCGGTAGTATCTTCTTTCAAAGATAACTATACTAAGGCTAAACAGGTTAGGTTTGGCCAAGGTGATACAGCTACTAAGTGATAAAACTGGGATTCAAACTTGGGCAAGTTGGCTCCAGAACCTATGCAGTAATAAAGAAGTGAGAATCAAAACCGAATGGTGTCACCAAAAGTCAAGGGAAAAAGGAGAATGAGCTATTGTCAAATAATCTTAGCAAGAAGTTGAAATTGCAGGAAAGGGTAAGGCACAGAAGTTAAACTGACTGTGCTGGGTAAAGAAAAGCACGAAGTGGTGAAGGGAAGATAATTAGAATTTATTACGAGTCTACTGTGTGCCAGGAGTTCTACATATGTTATCTCATTAAATCTCCTAATATCCCTATGAAGTAGATGGTAGTTTTGTTTGATAGAAAATAAACAGAGCCCTGGGAAGGTTAATTGATTTGTCTGTAATTACTCAGTTATTAAGTGGCAGGGCCAGGATTTTAACCAGGGTATGTCTGACTCTGAAACTTAAACTCTTCCCCTTTATTTCACGTTACTCCAGAAAAGCTTAGGCATGATCAGGAAGGAGAGTGCAAGTAGCTCACACTATCTATTTACATTTTGCTCTAGGATTTTGCTAAAGATCAATGTAAGTTTAAGGATCCATAATTCTGAAAACTTGGACATTTGCCTGTCCAGTGTTCTCCTTCTGGTTCTCTCCCATTTGCCAGGATTCCCTAGACCACAGGATCTCTGACTCCACATGCAAACTTTTTCAATATTTTCCAATATGATTAATTTGATTTAGACACCTGAACTCCATCAAAACTCAAGATGTTTATCAAAGAGGAAAGAGGGTACTTGCTATTTTGTAGTCCTCTGGTAAAGCAAACTTATCTTTTGTAAGAAGAACAAAAGTTGTTCAAGAGTTTTAATCTATTTTTGGATCTGGGTTTGCACGTTAGTTTTGGTAAATCCTTAGTTTCATATTTTGATTTTTGCTTAAAGTTGCATAATACGGTTCTGTTTTCAGTATAAATATCCTCTGAAGTGGGACTGAAACATCTGTCACAAAACAGTCAAGCCTTGCTAAACTATATTTCATTTTTTAACAACTACTCCTTAGCTCAGTTCTTCTAAAAATGACCAACAAACCCCCAAATACTAAATACCAACACTATATGAAATTTAGAATTTTATATAACATATTTAACATATGGGGCTCACAAAATCCTATAGAAATTGAGTGGCACAATTCATCTTTCAAGGGACTGAAGGTTTCTTAAATACCATAACTTAGAAAGACATCATGATATTCTGATATTGGAAAGAATCTGCTCTTAAAAAATCTCTTTAACCGAGGTAGTGCATTAGGCAAACCCAACAATGTAAGAGTAACTATATTCTAGTTAATAGGTTTTTAATGCTTTTACTACTAAACATGGTCCTTATTCTAATACAAATCCATTCAACAAAGTAATAAAATGGCGAATCACACAACTTTATAAGGCTCAGAAAAACAGATGCCTTATTTGTAGAATCAATACAAAGTTTATGTCCTTGCTTGCAAAACTTCATTTTAGATTGGAGGACAAACTGGTAAAAAAGTACAATAAGGATGAACAACGGGCTTCAAGTACTGGCCTACGGAGTGACTGCCAGAAGGGACAGAGAAGACTTCATACGTGAGTGGGCTAAAGCACAAGGAGGAGTTTCCCAAGTAAAGAACAAAGTGTACTCCAAGGAACAACCCATTCATTCAAAGGTGCACAGGCAGTAACAAACACTATATATTTAAAGAATTCCAAGTTGTTTGATTTGGCTGGAATAAAGAGAACAGGGAGAGTGAGATTGGGATTTATCTTTCCAGGTATTAAGAAACTACTAAGGAATTAAAGAAAGGGAATCATGTCATTAGATTTCTATATTTAAAGGTAAAACTAACTCAAGGGGGTAGACTAAAAGAGATTGAAAAGGAGGGATCCTAGCTAGATGCCTGTTACAATAAACCCAGTAAAAAAGAAGGAAGGGGATGACAGGAAGGATTCAAAAGACACTCAGGATATATGTATAAGGAACTTAACTTCATGAGGTAACAGACATGCAGGTAAATCAGTAAAGGAGTCAGGTACGATCAGAATTTCAGACTGAGGAGGGGTGTTTGGGTGGCTTAGTCAATTGAGCATCCTACTCTTGATTTGGGCTCAGGTCATGATCCCAGGGTAATAGGATAGAGCCCCACATCAGGCTCCACACTGAGCACGGAGACTGCTTAGGATTCTCTCTCTCTCTCCCTCCTCCCTCTTCCCTTCTCCTCTGCTCATGCTCACTCGCTCTCTCTCTCAAATAAAATTAAAAAAAAAAAAAAAAAAGAGAAGAGAATTTCAGATTCAGATAGTTGGGAAATGATTCATTCCACACATATTTACTGAGCACCTAATACATGCCAGGCACTATTCTAAGTGCTGGAGATATGCTATAAACCAAACAGACTAAAATGCCAGGCTGTGCGGCTTAAATTCAGTTGGATGGTATCCCATACCTGAAAAAGAAAGAAAAAAGGGGAGAAACAAACAGGTTTTAGTTTTGGAGAGAGGCTGAAGAAAGATGAATTAGTTTTTTTGGTTTTAATATTATTTTTTAATGTTTACTTTTGAGAGAGAGCATGAACGGGGGAGAGGGACAGAGAAAGAGAGGAAGACAGGATCTGAAGCAGGCTGTGCACTGTCCACGCAGAGCCCTATGTGGGGCTCCAACTCACGAACCATGAGATCATGACCTGAGCTGGAATCGGGCACTTAAATGAACCACCCAGGCACCCGTCTTGTTTTTTTTTTTAACTTTGATCAGTTGCCAGTACTCTATGAAAAGAAAACTAGAAGTATATTAGAAGTAGGTAGGTCGTCAATGCATCATCTAAGGGAACATCAGAATAATATATAAATACAAATTAAAACACAATATAATTTTCCAATTTCAGACTGGCAAAGATGAGTAAGTTGAACAAATATCCAAGCTGGCAAGAGTATGGAAAAAAAAAACACAGGCATTCTGTTGTAGTTGGTAGAAACATAAATTGGCAGAAACTCTGTAGAGGGTACTTTGGCAATATGTATCAAAATGTAAATTGCACATGCTCATTTGGCCCCCAAATTATATTTCTATAGTTTATATAAAGAAGATAACAGGACAGGTACACAAAGATGTATGACATACAGTTTGTTTCAACGTCGTTTTTAACAGCCAAACAAAAAAAGCCCAGAAACAATGTAAATGTTCATCATAGCATAGATCTCAGTCATCAAGGAGATATCCACAGCATATTTTTGAGTGAACAGAAGGTTACAACACAGCATGTACTAGATTAGCCTATTAATGTTAAATTGATGTCTACATTAAGTATATATGATTCTTATACGGTATGCAGATCAGAAATTAGAAATGGAAATTGAGATCTGGAAGGATGCTCTTGAAGTCACTCTGGATAATAAGAATCTGGATGATTTTTAGTTTCTTATATTTTTCAGTATTTCATTTTTCATTTTATTGAGAATTTATAGTTTTTAAAAAGTTATTTTTATTTTAAAGGAAAAGAGATGATTACATATGTGAAGGTTTAGGTTTATTATAAGAAAAGGGGGTGAGGCTGATGAAGAAATGGACAGTTAGGGGAAAAGAGCAGCAACAGTGCGGCATGTGAGTAGAAGGGGGAGGCAGACAGGTAAGGATATTAAGTCAGTACCTCCACTGCACTGGCCCCACACAGCTGAGTGGCTCCTAAGAGCTGGGGAAACAGGCCATTCTACACAAACATCTCCACGACCTTCATAGGCAAATATTCATAACCTAGCAACTACCCGTATTCATTTAATTCTAGCTGTTGAGAACCAAGTGGCATATTTCGTGCATGTGCAAATATGCAGACTCTTTATTGAGAAATAAACAACAATTCCAACCCCCTCTCTGTGGCAACCAGAATCCTACCTGGAACAGGGCCAGAAAAAGCCATGTCTCCAGCACTTCTGAGAAAACTGTGGCTGCTGTTTATCAAATTAAAATGCAAAGCAGCGCACTCCAGTGTCACTGGGAACTGTCAGAAAGGGATTATGGTTCCCACCCCAAGGATGCAGGTCAGCTAAACAATACCCATCTCCTTGTGCTGAGAAGGAGGGAGAAGGAGAAAGATTAGGCCTGTTTCCAAATAGCAGTCCCGCCTGCTTGTTACCGTGGTAACCTCCTTTCCCAGAGCTGTTCTCATTTGTCTCTCTCTGCCTGACCTTCATGTTGTTCTGACAGTAACTGAGGAGGAAAAGGTGCCTGCCTGCCAGCTCAGCACTCAAGTTGAGGGCACTGAGCAAGAAAAAGAGGCACTCAAAGTCTCTCTCATTCTAGACTCTAAACAGTGACCTTAGAGCGATTAGAGTCCTGAAAGAGATTTCTGGTAGCCCCTGTCATTCCATCCTTCCCTCCCTTGCTCTCGGGGCCACCTCACTTCTCTGATATACCCTTTCAGTGTGAGGAATCCGAGTCAGAGTCAAGTGGGTAGGTGAGAAGTCACAGAGAAAAGAAAAAACAAGGCATGACAGGCTGAAGAATAGAGGTAATAAAATATTAACTCAAAAATGCCTGAGACAATTATCAGTACAATGGTTAAGTGCAGCCTTTAGTTTCCTCTCTCTTCAGGATTCATTGCCGTATGTTCAGTCAGTGGAGGTGTGAGGGCAATTAAGGTACTCCCACAGGGCTAGGGGAAGAGCCCAAACACTCAGTGCTTTCTATTGTTTTTCTTCAAGCCACAGATACATACAATTCAATCATTTAACAAACAATTATCGAGTCCCCTCTATGTGCATGTTCTGTGCTAGACACTGGGCATGGAATGGTAAAAGAAAAGAAACTGATAAATACAAAGGAATTAGAAACCTACTAAGGAATAGACAGGGAAAGTGATAAGAGAACAAAGTGATCTATCTAGGGTAGTCAGGGATGGAATCACCAAAGAGGTTGGATTTAAGCAGAGACCTGAAAGATGAGAAGATATGGAGAGCCTGGGGATAAGCAATGCAGGCAGAGGAAACAGCACATGCAAACCCCTAAGGCAGGAAAAAGCTTGGCGTATGTTTGAGGTCCATGTTTCATTTCATATTACCAGATACACCCATAGAAAAATGTTTCAATCTGATGATTCTAGAAGCTTAGGAGGCCCAGAGAATGGGCACCATTAGAATAGCTAGTCAGATACATCCACTAGGTCCACAGAGGAGTTTTGAAGATATCAATCATGAAATACTATGGTCTATGGACAAAACTCTTATGCAACAGTTTAGAACAATAACTACTACAATACTGGAGTCACTTCTCTACCACCAGTAGTCACAGTCACTCCAAAAGACACATTGTATAAGAGTGGGGCTGATTTTCATTAGTTTATCTTAAATGGCATCCCAAACCTACCCCAAGCCCATCAAAGACTTTAACCTAAGCCTAATTAAACTGATTTATATTGGAGTAATGAGCTTATAAAGCAGGTGGCAGGGACAGGTTTTAGTTCCAGTTTCTATCATTTAGCTGTATAGCTTTAGGCAAGTCAGTTCACTTCTCCAAACTTCAACCTTATGAAATAAAGGAGTTGGATTTTATTATCTTTAAGGAGATGGTATGAGGGCTTTCTCAGTTCCAAGTGGCAGAAAAGCATAGCCTAACTGGCTTAAAAAAAAGGGGGGGGGGTGGAATTTAGTAGCTCTCAGATAACTAAAAAAGTCCAAATTATGCATCGCCTGATACAGGGGCTCCAATGATGTCATGGAGGCCTAGTTTTCTATCCCTCCCTCTCTTGGTACTGCTTTCTCTGGTCCATCTTCATTTTTAGAAATGCTTTCCTCTGGAGTAATATGGTAGCTACAACAGTTCAAGCTCTTAGCTCCAAGCCCAGCAGAAAGATGTGTTCTCTTCTAACCACTGTAACAAAAATCCTGATATTCAGTCTGGTTGGACCAGATTCTATACAAGAGCCAATGTCCCTGAAAATCTTTATAATTTTTAAATTTTGTAAATTCTTTGCGTTTTCAGGTTTTAATTTTAAAAACAATAGTGTACACATAGTTTTTGTATGCCTAGCATCATCTTTCCTATAGAAAAACTACTCACCTCCCAGGCCTCTTACTAACAGACAATCACAGTGTCTCTCTAGTCGCCTTGCTCTGGAGTGGGTTCAGCATCAATTTTTTTTTTAAACCAAGTTATTGATAGACTATTTCATTTTTTTTTTTTTTTAGAAACTAAAGCCATGCTTAATATGCCTATTCATGATATAAAACCCTTTGAACCTCTCCTGCTCTTGAAAGTATTAAATTTTTGCATCTTCCTCAAATAAAATACTTATTGTAAGATAATCAAGGAGTTATACTATAAAAGTATTATTATGGCCAGGCAACAACATACCCAATTATACTACAGGAATAAATTATGGTCAGATCATCAGAACATTCTGGATTACTCATAAATATGGGAATTTTTCTGAAGATCAACTGGAATTTTCCGACTGGAAAAGGCTGTATTATTAGGATTTCACTATCACGAACATTTTTGTATCAATAGCTATTAATTTAAAACATAATTTTCAATGTCCGAATAGAATTCCTCTGAACAAATAAACCACAATTTGTCCAACCAATCCCCTACAGGTGAATATTTAGGTTTTCCCAATTTTCATTTGTTTAAACAAGGCTGAGAAGAATATCTTTTTTTTTTTTTTTCCTTTTAAGTAGGCTTCACACCCACTGTGGAGCCCAATGCGAGGCCCAAACTCACAGTCCTGAAATTGAGACCAGAGCTGTGCTGAGATCAAGAGTTAGATGCATGGGGTGCCTTGGGTGGCTCAGTCAGTTAAGCGACTGGCTTTGGCTCAAGTAATGATCTCACAGTTCGTGATTTCAAGCCCCACATCAGGCTCTGTGCTGACAGCTCAGAGTCTGGAGCCTGCTTCAGATTCTGTGTCTTCCTCTCTCTCTGTCCCTCCTCTACACTCTCTCTCTCAAAAAAAAATAACATAAAAAAAAAAAAAAGTTGGATGCTTAATTACTGAGCCACCTGAGTGCCCTGAGAAGAGTATCTTTAAAAAAATTTTTTTAAATGTTTGTTTATTTTTGAGAGAGAGAGAGACAGACAGACAGACAGACAGAGCATGAGTGGGGGAGGGCAGAGAGAGAGGGAGACATAGAATCTGAAGCAGGCTCTAGGCTCTGACCTGTCAGCACAGAGGCTGATGTGGAACTCAAACTCATGAAGTGTGAGATTATGACATGAGCTGAAGTAGGATGCTTAATCGACTGAGCCACCCAGGTGCCCCAAGAAAAATATCTTAATACATAAGTCTCTTGCACCTGTTTCACTATTTTCACAGGGCTAAAGTCTTACATACAAGAGTATTGAGTAAAAGGGTATGTATATTTTAAGGCTTTTGTAACACACTATTCCAACAACTTTCAGGCAGGTTAAAAAAAAAAAAAAGGCTTTAGTATTGCCTATATTTCCAGGATAACTTATTTACCCTTCCCAGGACCTTTTTAGGTATTATTAAGAATGTAATGTTCAAAGTATTCTACTTTCAACTTATTTTGTCTTTATCCCTAAAGGATAAACATCCCTAAAAGATGATAACATTTTCTGTTTGTTTTTAATGTCTCCCTAACTATAACCCTGTAAATTAACATTTACAGCCTTTGCTCTCAAGGAGGTCTACACTAATTTCTGGATTCCTTTACTGGGTTACAAATGACTACTCAAAACCTAGAGATATAAAATATATAATGTACGACATACAACATACAATATGCACTATTTATGGGGGTTTATTTCATGCCCTACCACTCCCATATGCATGACATTATTTTTTTTAATATTCTTTTTTTTTTTAATGTTAATTTTTAGTTTTGAGAGAGCAAAGCAGAGGAGGGGCAGACAGAGAGGGAGGGAGACACAGAATCCAAAGCAGGCTCCAGGCTCTGAGCTGACAGCACAGACCCCAAGGCAGGGCTTGAACTCATGGACTGTGAGATTATGACCTGAGCTGAAGTCGGACGCTTAACTGACTGAGCCACCCAGGTGCCCCTAAAGGCTAGGTTTCTAAGAGCACAGGTTGGGATTGAGATTTCTAATCAGCAAGTAGCTGGCAGACAGTAGAGATTTAGTAAGTGCATAAATTAAATGGGGCCATGTACAGTATGTGTTTTTTCTTCTCCAACTTCTCCAGGCAGTTCTTTGATTTTCTAGTCAACCTGAATGTTTTAGTCTTTACCATAACCAGTATGGTCAACCATACATCCCACATTTAATTTTTTACCAGCACCTATCAGTCTCAGTTTTCATTGTGAATTCCATAAGAGCTTTTCTTTAAAAAAAAAAAAAAAATTTTTTTTTAAAATGTTTATTTATTTATTTTTGAGAGAGAGAGACAGAATGCAAGCAGGGGAGGGGCAGAGAGAGAGGGAGACACAGAATCCAAAGCAGGCTCCAGGTTTTGAGCTGTCAGTACAGAGCCTGACACAGTGCTAAAACTCACGAACCATGAGATCATGACCTGGGCCAAAGCTGGGTGCTTAACCAAGTGAGCCACCCAGGCACTCCACATTAACAGCTTTCTAAAAGAAGTTTTTCCTGACACATATATTTTTTAATTTTTTTTAAGTTTATTTTGAGAGAGCACGTGTGCACATGAGCTAAGGAGAGACAAAGAGAGAGGTAAAGAGGGAGAGAAAGAATCCCAAGCAGGCTCTGCACTGTCAGCACTGCCTGATATGGGGCTCAAACTTATGAACCTTGAGATCATGACCTGAATCAAAATCAAGAGTCGGACAACAGACTGAGCCACCCAGGCACCCCTGAGAAATCTTTTTAATCAACAAAACTCTTAAATTTCTGGGTCTGTTTCTAATATGTAAAATTTCGTCACCATTTATAATTTTAACCTTGTAGAAAAAAAAATCTCATATAAAAGAATATCCCTGAAAATGTCTACAGATGTGGACTATCTTAGGAAGTAGAGGGGGATTTTTGTTTAAGAATGGATAAGGGAAGAAAGACTGCTTCAAACAGAAGGAAAGGGTGGAAACAAGTAGGAGAAGGTGCCTGGGTGGCTCAGTTGGTTAAGTGTCCTGTCTGACTTCGGCTCAGGTCATGATCTCATGGTTTGTGGGTTTGAGCTGCACATTGGGCTCTGTGCTGACCACTCAGAGCCCGGAGCCTGCTTCGGATTCTGTGTCTTCCTCTCTCTCTACCCCTTTCCTGCTCATGCTCTGTCTCTCTCAAAAAATAATAAAAAATATTTAAACATTTTAAATAAGTAGGAGATAAATAGTTAAGGGGCACCTGGGTGGCTCAGTCGGTTAAGTGTCCAACTTCAGTCGGGTTATGATGCTGCCATCCATGAATTCAAGCCCTGCGTTGGGCTCTGTGCTGACAGCTCAGGGCCTGGAGCCTGCTTCAGATTCTGTGTCTCCCTCTCTCTCTGCCCCTCCCCAGCTAGTGCTCTGTATCTCTCTCTCTCTCTCTCTCAAAATAAACAAACATTGAGGTACCTGGGTGGCTCAGTCGGTTAAGCGTTCGACTTCAGCTCAGGTCATGATCTCGTGGTTCATGAGTTCAAGCCCCACGTCAGGCTCTGTGCTGATGGCTCAGAGCCTGGAGCCTGTTTCAGATTCTGTGTCTCCCTCTCTCTCTGACCCTCCCCTGTTCATGCTCTGTCTCTCTCTGTCTCAAAAATAAATAAATGTTAAAAAAAAATAAAAAAATAAATAAACAAACATTTAAAAAAATAATTAACAGAAATGGACTTTGAAGATAACTAACCTGGGTTCAAACAGATCCTCCACTATTGGCTACTGCAACTTTAGGCAAGTCATTTAACTTCTTCAAGCCCCAGCCGTCCCATTAGTAAAATAGAAATCACACTAGTACACATCTCACAGAATTACTGTGAGAATTAAATGAAATATTATACAAAAGCATTTAGCACTATTTCCTGGCACAGAACCTGATAAATGTTAAATGCTGCTGCTGCAGTTTCTGTTTTTATTAAACAGGCCCTAGGGATATTCCAAATGGGCTTCATCCACCGACCTTTACCTCAGAACAAAGATTAGAAAGTTTACAAGCCAGACAGCAGCTTTTTTCAGGCTAAAAGCGGGCCAAGAGTTGGTTACTAAATCATTGATTTAAAAAATCAAATGAATTTTCTCCTTTTTACCTTTTCAAGTCCATCCTTATGTCAGGTTGGAACATGTGCACATAAGGTGAGTGCACCTTCCATAATTCTTTTATGACTCTACAACTGGGCTCCATAACAAGAGTTAAAATGCAACTTGCTAGTGCTCATCTATGCAAGTCAGGAAAAACCCAGGAGATAAAGTCCCCAAATGACATTCTGATGTGTAGTTAAACCACTTGCTTTATATATGGGTAGCTGAAACATTATCCTTCTTGCACTATTAAGTCTGAGAAAGAAGTTTCCATTATCTCCAGTAGTCTGTACATCCTTCCCCTTCTTGTAGAACAAATTGCAGAACCCACCAGCATAGTTTCCCCAAGTAGATAAAACTGGTCAGCAGGTGACAAGTTGCTAATAATCCTGTAATTCTCTAAGGAGTTAGAAAGAAAAGCATTTAATCTCTACTTCAATGAGGCATTTAGCTAATCACTGGCCTGAGAAGGAACGTTTGGAAAAACAAATGGGTGGGACAGCTTCTAATAAGGGAAAATGTCCATGGCACAAGCGCTTTAGCAGTCTTTAAAAAGATCAGGGAGTTCTCCCTCAATCTGTTCCTCTTCTGCCCTCTAGAACAAGCCAACCTTCGTTCTGCAAAGAAAGCTATCCTGGCTCCTATTACTCAGTTGTCTAGCACCCTCAAGATTTCTAGACATTAGCTGCAGTCACTTAAGCTCTCTTGGCCTCAGTTTCCTCATGAGATTAATAAATGCTAGGTCTTTAGTCTCTCTCTAAATCCCAATCTTGCCTAAATCCAAACTGGCATGAATGTCTGAGGGCAGCTATCCTTAACAGCACTGTTATTAACTTGAGCTTTATTACAAGGGTATTAATCAAAATGAAAACCTCTACATTCAGACAGGCATTTGCAGCACAAAAATTAAACCTGCCAACCAGGAATCTCTTCAAAATGATCTGAATGAGATAAAGGCAGCAGCTAAAACATAATGACTCTGGACTGACATTATTACGCTTAGGGTCCAAGCATGACAGGTGTTAGAAGAGGTTCTTTAGAGCTCCACAAAGATAGGTGTATTTTAAATAAAATACATAGTGAAAGAGGTCAGATGTATTTATCCCTCAGGCAATGAGATATCTTCTTTCAATCTAGGAAATATTAAAATGGCCTACACTGAAATGTTTTTCGCAACTCTAGTGTTTCAGAGCCTAGTATTCTTTCCTTTCTCTTCCTTACAGGTTTTGCTCAGGTTGCTAGAAGAGATTCTATGGATTTCTAGCCTCAAAGCAGGATTGACCTGAGTAAAAGATTAGACAGCAGGTGCACACATGCAAGAACTACAAGAAACTCAACAAACCAAATTACAACTGTCAAAAGGAGGAAGAGACCAATACAGAGGAGAGATATTACTTTAGTATCTCTAACAAGTACATGTGGCAGAAATACATGATTTTCAACTTCATTGTTCTCCTCATGTCCTCAAATCAATATTCAACTAATTCTACCAGTCTAAAGAGAAACTCCTAGTAAAAGTTCACTGTGTGCATCATTCTGTACATAACACCAGGAGGCCCAAAGCAAATCTTAACGTTCTCCCACAAACTAAGATTTTACCTAATAGTAAATCAGAGAATTTTTCTCAACTTCTTTAGAAAATACAAAGTCACATTCTATGTTCTTATTTCATAATACACAGTATTTCAAGCCATGTGGCAAAGGACCAAGTCATTTCATTACCATCCTATTAAGACTAGACTTTCCATTCCGAGGGAAAGTATAATCACATATATTTAGAAGGATATTATCTCTGTACACGGTCTTTGTTTCATAGCGCTCAGGAAGTGATACTTTGTACTTTTTTTTTTTAATGTTTATTTTTGAAGTGGGAGAGGGGCAAACAGTGGAAGGCAGAGGATTTGAAGTGGGCTCTGTGCTCACAGCAGAGAGCCTAATGTGGAGCTCCAACTCACAAACCACAAGATCATGACATGAGCTGCAGATGGACGCTTACCTCGTCCTTTATAAACCCTGGGGTAAGGCCTCAGAAATTTTAAATTCCCAGCCCCGTATTTCTTTTCAGGGTTATTTCTCTTAAAAAATAAGAGAATGAAAAGACAGATTTTGGTACACAGCATACTGATAGATGTTCACACTGTCCTTAATCCCCTGTTGGCCATATTTAAGATGGTATTATGCACCAACCATACTGGCAAAAATTTTAAGTTGACAATAACAAGTACCACTTAAACAGAGCAGATGAAAGGAAAAACTACTGGTATAACCACTTTCATAAGTTGGCCTTACTTGGTGAAGTAGAAGAATGTACACACCCTACTGTCTAAAAACTCCACTCCTAGGTTTGCACCCTTTGTACATGTACATCAGGAGACATAACAACAATGTTTAGAGCAGCAATTTGTGTTGCAAAAAATGGTGGAAAGAATCCAAATGTCCACCAGTAGACTGACAATACATATTTTCCTATATTCATAAAGTGGAACACTAAACACAGTGAAAATAAATTACACTGCACATATCAACATAAACAAGGGAAAAAAGCCATGACATAATGATTCCATTTATTTTTTAAAAAATATTTGTTTTTTTATTAAATTTTTTTTTATGTTTTTATTTATTTGAGAGAGACAGAACGAGTGGGAGAGGGGCAGAAAGAGGTAGACACAAATCTGAAGCAGGCTCCAGGCTCTGAGCTGTCAGCACATAGCCCGACATGGGGCTCAAACTCACAAGCTGTGAGATCATGACTTGAGCTGAAGTTGGAAGCTCAACCGGCTGAGCCAACCAGGCACCACTAAAAAATATATTATTTTTAAGTTAATCTCTACACCTAGCATGGGGCTCAAACTTACAATTCCAAGATCAAGAGTTGCATGCTCCTCCAACTGAGCTAGCTAGGCGCCCCCATAGTGATTCCATTGAAATTAAGAACAAAATCAGGAAAAACTAAGAAAAGATTGCTTGCTGACACAGATAAATGAGGGAAAAATATAGAGATAAATGGGTAAATGATTAAAAATATCAAATAGTGGGAGGTAAAGAGGGAGGAGCAGGTAACTCTCATTAGGAAAGGGTCACCACACAGGAGGTTCTAAACTTGAAATGTTGTTAATGCTTTAAGGGGGGTAAAAGGTATGGGTGTTCTTTTTATTGTTTTTTTCAAAACAGTTTAAAACTAAGAGAAAGAAACAAATCATATCCAGAGATAAAATATTCCTTATCATCTAGTGCCTACACAGTGCTACAATGAGGAAACATGCTAAACCTTCCCGATGACCTCTTTAAGTAGTACGGTCATTCTAAAAACCACATTAGTTTTCTAAAAAATTAAGCTAGAGGGTCTACTTCCATATTACCTCAGAGGTATAATTTTCTTTTGTAGCACTTATCTTTCACAAAATGACTTTTTTGTATGTCTCCCTCCCATGATAAGCTGGAAATTCCATGAAGGAGGGTATCCCCTCCTCCAACACTCTATCTCAGGGTCTTTAACACGGTACCTGATCGTGGGAAGTACTCAATATTTTTTGAAAAAATGGATAAATGAAAAACGTTAATCTAATTACATTGGCTAACTTTTACTAGTCTGTCCAAAAATGCAGGAAAACACACCACAATTTTCCAACCTGATGCTTCATCCCTGTTGTTAAGCATTCTGACACTGACCCAGAACTTGGTAGTTATTTCAGCATTTATGCAACCAAGTTTAGTGAGGGCCTCCTGTAAGAAGGCACTGTGCTAGGTGCTGAAATTACGGCACTGACAGAACTGACGTAGTTTCATTTATCTACATAAAAGTCACTACATGTATAAAGGAAGATGGTAAGATAGCCTCCCTCTAACCTCCCCCCCCCCCCCCCCCGCCCCCAACAGACCTCTTAAGACACTGAAATGTGTACAGAGACAAAGCTGAGATTTCAACAACTGGTGGGTGGCAAAGATCCACCCCTCAGAGAACAATGGGCTGCTATTTCCTTCAGCTGCTCTGAAGGATGAACTAATTCCTTTAGTCTCTGCCATCCTTGTGAGTTAAATTATATCATTCTTTGTTCTGCAGAGTAGCTTCTCATAAAATACTCAATAAACAGCAAAAGCACTGTCCTTCTGGAACCTCTTCTAGAAAACAACATGCACAGACAACCACTCATAGGAAAAAAAGCTATAAAGGAAAGAAATTATTATCCTGAAGACAAACATCTCTGTTTTGGAGATAAAAGAGAGGAGCCATAAGCCACATTACAGCTGCCTTTCTGCCTCCAATATATGGGAAAGGTTAAAATTAGAGACAACCAATGAAAAAACATTAAACGATAGTTCTAATAAACTTGAGGACTGTTATATTGCACTACACTCACTTCTGCTGCCTTTTATTCAGTTTCAATACAGTCATCATTCTACCAGCATTTCTTTAAAGGCCATGGTAAAAAATGCTGCTGACACCTATTACCAGCTCAAGCTATTCCTGACTCCCTTCTTCCTTCTTCCTTAAGCCAACCTAAAAGTTAAACAAAGATGGTGGGGAGTAGTGTAGTTAGGTAGGACATGAAGGGGACAACTAGCACCCCCAAAATGAACTTTGTTTCTATTGTCTTAGAGAATTAAGTTCTCTCTGAAAATTTAACAAGGTTGTCAGTAATCTGACTTCACAATGCATATTTCTATTTGCAAACTATCTCTATTAAAATATGCATTTCAAAATCTCTTAGATTCAATCTCCTCCTCTGTGAATCAGTGTTTATGGGACAAGAATCTGGCATTCAGAATGCTGAAGTAAATTAAGGAGACTGAGCACCCAATTAGGTGCTAAATAGCTACACAGAAAACTAGTTAAGATTTAGAAATAAGACCTATTTCTCTATTCAAAGGGAAGACATACACAACTTACCAAGAATCTGGGAAACTGAACCCAGGAAAAAGCACTCACAATTTGCTATAGAATTGAAAAAATAAACCAGAAATACACATTATACTCAAGTTATCACCTAAAGACAACAGCAAAAAATATATACCCAGGGCTACCACCAATAAGGATAAGGCCTTTGTGAATGACAAGTTGCCTTCCTGTGCTAACCAGGTTGAAGACATGGTGATATCAGACTGGATTTCAATGATTCATTCAACCTCCCTCAGGAGGGGACCTTCCTAAAGTTCACTCAGTACAAATGAGGATGACTACCCTACATACGTGTTTCTCTCTTCTAAAAACTCATTAAAATGAAAACACAGAAGTAGAAAAATAGGCATAAAGCTGTGAGGACAAAGCAGCAGACGTGAGATGTCAAAAACATTTTGGAAACTACAAAGCACATGGACAAATGTTAGCCTAGCAGACCAAAGGAAGTTGAAACCTAAACCTGTAAGAGACTAAGTCTGTAAGCTGGGAGTTAAAGAACTATGCTAGCAAACATTCAAAACTCAGGAAAAGCTTAGTGACATCAGCTACTTGTGCAAAGAGGGTAAAACTCAAAATGGAAAGATCAGCTCAAATTCTTAAAAAAATTTTTTAAATGTTTATTTTTGAGAGAGACAGAAAGAGACAGAGAGACAGAGAGAAAGGAAGCTTGAGCGGGGAAGCAGCAGAGAAAGAGAGAATCTGAAGCAGGCTCCACACTGTTAGCACAGAGCCCGACACAGGGCTCGAACTCATGAACCGTGAGATCATGACCTGAGCCGAAGTCAGATGGCTAATCAACTGAGCCACCGGCTGCCTGTTTTTATCACACACACTCACACACACACACTCACACACACACACACACACACACACACGTTTATTTTATTTCTGAGGGAGAGAGAGAAGGTTCAAGTGAGCTGGGGCAGAGAGAGGGACAAAGATAAAGAATCCTACAAGGGACAGAGAAAGAGAGGGAGAGAGAGAGAGAAGCAAGGCTCACCCGGAGCGGGGCTGGGAGTCACTTGAAGCAGAGCAAGAGCTCACCCAAAGCAGGGCTTGAACTCATGAACCGCAAGATCAGGACCTGAGCCAAAGCCAGATGTTTAACCAATTGAGCCACCTAGGTGGCGGAGAGTCAAAGTCTTTAAAAGATACAATCAGATTAGACTATCTCCACCACCCAATGCAGGCTCCCATCTCTTTATCCTACCCCTTCTGATTCTAGCAGAAGTCTGAAGGTTTACTCTCTGAATATGTTGAACATCCAGGCTCTGTACTCACCCACACCACATACAATTGAGAATAGGGATAAAGTACAACACTGAGAGCACCAGTGAAACACAAAACCCTTTTCCCTCCACTGGGTTCTGTGAGAGCAGGCAAAAGATTGGTTGATTCCTCTGAGGGAAAAACAACTTGCCTAAGACAAAAGAACCTACAGATGTTGGCAGCTGGATGACCCGCACATAAAATACAGGAAGGTATAAAGTATACAGCACTAGTAAGCTCGTTAACAAAGAAAACAATTGTTATATTTATATTTATTTTTTTAATGTTTTTTAATCTTTATTTTTGAGAGAGAGATACAGACTGCGAGCAGGTGGGGGGGGGGGGGGAGGGGCAGAGAGAGGGGGAGACAGAATCCGAAGCAGGCTCCAGGCTCCGAGCTATCAGTACAGAGTCCGATGGGGCTCAAACCCACAAACCGGGAGATCATGACCTGACCTGAGCTGAAGTCAGACACTTCAGCCATTGAGGCACCCCTATATTTATCTTTAAAAGAAAGCAAGGCATACCAAATGTACTGATTTTTATCCAGTTTTTTCACTTTCACATGAACATTTTCCTCTGCCATTGAGTATATAGTTTTTCATGGCTGCATAATATTCCTTATACAGATAAACTGGAATTTATCTAATTTGCTTCCTATAATTAGAATTTTGGGTAGCTTGCAGCTTTTTAGCACTCTTATCCATAAATCATTGCAAATACTTCTAATTACTTACTTGTGACAAACTCCTAAATAAGTGGAGTTGAAGGGTATAAACTTTTTCAATACATATGCTTAATGTGTCTTCTAGTAAAGCTGTATCAAATAACTTTCCTACGCTTTATATCCTGATTACAATGGTCAGCCTAGTTTTGTATTGTTTTTGTCTGTTTTTACATGAAACTTGTTAAGGTATAACTGACATACAATAAATCACACAAACTTAAGTTATATAATCTAATAAATCTGACATGTATAACATTGTGAAATCATTACCATAATCAGGAGAGTCAGCATACCAGACATTCACACTAAAGTTTCTTCATGCTGCCTTGTAATCCTTCTTCCTGGTCTTTCTCAGTCCTTCCAGAACTTCCCTGACCTTCCCATCCATTCATCACCAAACACTGATCTGCTTCCTATCACTGTAATTGGTTTACATTATTTAGAATTTCATATAAATAAAATTGTATAGTATGTACTCTTTATATAGTTTCTTTTGTTTAGGATTATTATTTTGAGATTCATTCATGTTGTGTCAATATATCATTCCTTTTGGTTGATGAGTAATAATTTATTGCATAGGTACACCAAAATTTGCTCTTCCATTAACCAGCCAATGGACATTTGAGCTGTCTCCAGTTATGGGCTTCTATGAATGTCTGTGTACAAGACTACACGAAAAAAAGTAAATACCTTGTGATGGGATGACTAAGTTATGTTAGGTAAGTGCTAATTTCTTAAATAAATTGGGTACTGGTTTCCCAAAGTGCGTCTATCATTTTGCATTCCTATTAATAGTATAAGACAGTTGATCCTCAGACACTGGGTAAAGTCAGTATTTTTATTTTTTTAATTTTTTAAATGTTTTTATTTATTTTTGAGACAGAGAAAGACAGAGCATGAGCAGGGGAGGGGCAGAGAGAGAGGGAGACACAGAATCCGAAGCAGGCTCCAGGCTCTGAGCTGTCAGCACAGAGCCCGACGTGGGGCTCAAACTCATGGACTGTGAGATCATGACCTGAGCTGAAGTTGGACGCTTAACCAACTGAGCCATCCAGGCGCCCCTGTATTTTTAATTCTAGATATTCTGATATAGGAATCCAGCGGTATCTCACTGTAGGTTTAACTTACATTTCCTTATTGGCCAAAGATGTTGGTGAAGTTATCTGTTCAAATTTGTTTTGGGGTTGTTTTTTCCTTATTATTGAATTTCCAGAGTTCTTTATATATTCTGGATAGAAGTCCTTTACAGATACATGATTAGCAATTATTTCTCCCAAAATTGGTAGCCTTCTTTCTCATTCTCTTAATGGTGCCTTTCAGCTGTATGTATGTATGTGTATGTATGTATATATATGTACATATGTATATACACACACACACACACACACACATATATATATACGTATTTAAAATATTTTTTTCTTAATGTTTATTTTTGAGACAGAGAGAGACAGAGCATGAGTGGGGAAGGGGCAGAGAGAGAGGGAGACACAGAATCTGAAGCAGGCTCCAGGCTCTGAGCTGTCTGCACAGAGCCTGACGTGGGGCTCAAACTCACAAAGTATGAGATGATGACCTGAGCTGAAGTCAGACGCTTAACCGACTGAGCCACCCAGGTGTCCCTGTATGTATTTTTTAATTTATTATGGTGCCTTTCAGTTATATACATACATATGTATACATACATATACATATACATATTTTTCAACTTATTTGAGAAAGAGTGCACATGCACATGAGCAGGGGAGGGGCAGAGAAAGAGGGAGAGAATCCCAAGCACGTTCAGCATAGTCAGTGCAGAGTCCCACCTGGGGCTCGATCTCAGGAACTGTGAGATCATGACCTGACCTCACCCAGGTACCCTTTAATGGTGCCTTTTAAAAAGCAAAACTTCCTGACTTCAATCAAGTCCAATTTATCAATATTGCATTTTACAGACTGTACTTCTGAAGTCAAATCTAAGAAATCCTTGCCTAACCCAAGGTCAGAAAGGTTTTCTATTATAATTTCCTCTAAAATTTTTATAGTCTTAGATTTTACATTTGTATAAATCCATTCTGAATTACATTTTGTTCATGTTATGAGGTATAAATAGAAGTTCACTTTTTGGAACATGGATATCCAATAGCTCCAGCACCATTTGTTAAAGCTATCCTTTTTCTGTTGAATTGCCTTTACATCTCTGTAGAAAAATCAATTGACCATTTATGTATAGGTCAATTTCTGGACACTATTCCACTGATGAACACATTTGGCTATCTCAAGGTCCCTGCCACATTGCTGTAATCACTGTAGATTTAAAGTAAGAATTGAAGTCAGGTAGTTTAAGTGCATTTCCCTATGAATTTTAAACCTGCTTGTCAATTTCTATTAAAAAGCCTGCTGAAGGGTGCCTGGGTGGCTCAGTCAGTTGAGTGACCAACTTTGGCTCAGGTCATGATCTCATGGTTCATGGGTTCAAGCCCCATGTTTGGCTCTGTGCTGATAGCTAGAAGTCTGGTGCCTGCTTCGGATTCTGTGTCTCCCTCTCTCTCTGCTCCTCCCCTTCTTGCACTCTGTCTCTCTCTCTAAAAAATAAATAAACATTAAAGGGAAAAAAAAAAAAAGGCCTGCTGAGAATTAGGAATCACTAGTCTGTCAATAATTTGAGGAGAATTGAGATTCTAACTATTGAGTCTTTCAAACCATGAGCATGGTAAATCTCTCCATTCATTTAGGACTTATGTTTCGTAGTTTTCATTATACAGGTCTTACATATATTTTGTCAGGTTTATCCCTAACTATGTAATACTTCTGATGCTATTATAAGTGGCATTTAAAAAACTTCAATGTGACTAACACTATATAAAAATACAATTGATTTTTAAACACTGAATTTGTCTTGCAATACTGCTAAACTCACGTATTTGTTCTAACAGGTTTTTTTTTTTTGTAGTTTCCTTAGCACTTTCTACATACATGATCATATCATCTATAAAGATAGTATTATTTCTTCCTTTCCAATCTGGATGCCTTTTATTTATTTTTCTGGCCTTATCAGACTAACTAGAACCTTCAGTGTAATGATGGATATAAGTAGTAATAGAAAACATCCTTACCTTGGTCTTTATCCTAAGGCAAAAGCATTCATTTTTCACCATTAGCTATGATATTAGCTATAGGTTTATGGTAGATACCCTTTAGCAGGAAAAGATTCCCTTCTATTTCTACTTTCTTGAGCAAGGTAAGGCAAATGAGGCAAAGGAGGCATGAAAAGTACTCACCTCATGCATATAAAATTTAAAGGCAAAAATCCTCAGTAATCAAGTGATATATTAATGCAATAGTTTTTAAAAGCCAAAATTAATCCAAACCCCACAATGAACAAAATATCAAAATTTAAATAAAAAACTGGATTGGTATTATTGATTTTCCCTTTGCCTCTGGCTCCAGTATGGCTCTGCATGGCACTATTATTGAACCTGGCAGAAGAATGGGCATTGCAGGCAGAAGGAAGAACACACACAAAGGCCAAAATGTAGGAATGTACCTGGGGCATTTGAGGTATATTAAGCAAGTTAGTATGACAGAAAAAGAGTGAGAGGCAGAGGAGAGAGCACATGAGGTCAGAATGAAAACAGGAGCTAGATTATGTCATTGACAAGAACTTTTGAGTTTTTCTGAATGATATGGGAAGCCACAACACAGTTTTAAGGAGTAAAATAATCTGACACACTTTAAAAGGATCACTCTGACCACTATGAGAAAAGATTACAAGTCACTAAAGACAGGGAAACAAGTTAAGCGCTATTATAATAATCCAGAAGAAGTTAAACAGTGGTTTGGACCAGCTGGTAGCAGTGGAGGTAGGGAGAAGAGGTTGGATCCTAAATGTATTAGAGACAAAGCCAGTAGGATTTGTTGGTGGATTATACGTGGGGAAGAAGACAAAGAGTCAAGAATACCTCCTTGGCCCATGCAATTAGAAAAATGGGATTGCAGGGTACCTGGGTGGCTCAGTCAGTTGTTTGACTCTTGATCTCAGCTCAGGTCTTGATGTTAGGGTTGTGAGTTCAAGTGCTGCATTGGGCTCCATGCTGGGTGTGGAGCGTACAGAAAGAAAGAAAAAGAAAGAAAAGTAAAGAAAGGAAGGAAAGAAGAAGGGAAGAAAGAAAGAAAGGAAGAAAGAAAGAAAGTTGAAGAATAACATGCTTGAAATGTAGATAACAGAAGAAATAAGCTCTAATTTAAGGCAGGAATCAGTGAGCTTTTTCTTTATTTTTTTCTTTTTTTTTTTAATCTCCCATTTATTTATTTATTTATTTTCAATATATGAAATTTATTGTCAAATTGGTTTCCATACAACACCCAGTGCTCATCCCAAAAGGTGCCCTCCTCAATACCCATCACCCACCTTCCCCTCCCTCCCACCCCCCAAGTGAGCTTTTTCTTTAAAGAGAATAAATATTTTAGGCTTTGAGGACCAATGGTCTCTGCTGTAATGGCCAATTCTGCTGTTGCAGTCTGAAAGAAGCTATAGACAATACATAAATGAAGGAGCATTCTATATTTAAATAAATGTTATTTACAAAAATAGATAGCCTGGCCCAGAGGCACTGGTTTAGGATATGACCATGGAAGCAGTAGTTGAGACAGGATGGAGGACAAAATCACTGGGAGAGTGGTGGTCAAGGAATTAAGAAGCAAAGGTGTTGGCAAGATCGTTATAAGGACACTGAATTTACCATGAGTTAAGCCCAGAAACAATGTTGGAGAGAGTGACTTTTAAGAACAGGAGGTGGGGGTGGGGGTGGGGGTGTGGAGGAATCAGCGAAAATGGCAGAAGGATCTCTGAAAACTCTCTCCTCCATAAAATCAATAAGAAAACTGGCAAAAACTGTCAGAATCAAGTTTTTCAGAATTCTGGAAATTAACCAAAGGCTTGGAGCAATCTGAGAAGCATTTATTCAAGAACAACAGCTCATATCACACATTGAGGTTCAAGTCTGATATTGAATCTCAGAAGAGCAGTGAGCTTTGTGGCATCTTAACTTGCCTTATTCCCATCCCCTGCTCTGAAAAAAATCAATACAATCACAGAGAAAAGCAGCAGCTTGACAGCCACTGAAGGGGCAGAACATGACCGGGGCTCCTTCCAAGCTTCATTTCTAAAGAATTCTCATTATATGACCTTTCTGATAGTTTCCTGGGAAGACCCCACTTTGTAAGATGGTCTAGATTTAACCAGACTTAGAGTTTGCGCATCACAAAACGCTTTTTTCTTGAGAGTGGAACATCTGTAGAAAACACTTGCAGGCACGTGTTTAACTTTGTGGCTGCTTGAGGCAATGGATAACAGGTGGGGCAAATAACAGACTAGCCAAAAAGCTTAAAAAGAAAGGTAGGGAAGAAGATGTCCATAAGAGCTTGGCAAAGTTCTGACACGGTCCTGGGAATCTAGAAGTCCATATGCATGCAGAAGGTTGTGTTTATGTTCAGGGCTGAGCACATACTTAGAAAAGGCCTGAGAAGGCTGTAAGTTCTCACTTCTGGTTGACTTTGAGGCTTTGCACAAGCAGAAAGTGAACACTAAACCAAAGCATCAACTGCCTGGCTGAGTGTTGAATTCTATATGCAGCAAACCTATTCTTCAAAAACTAAGAGAAATTAAGATATTCCAGATAAATAAAAATAGAGAAATCAATGCTAGCAGACTTCCCATACAAGATACACTATAAGAAATCCTTCTACCTGACACAAAAGGACACTAGGCAGTAACATAAATCCACAGGAAGAAATAAAGAAGACCAGTAAAGTTAACTCCATAGTTGTATTAGTTTTCTATTGTTGTTGCAACATAAAACCAGAAACTTAAAGGCTTAAAACAACACCAATTTACTATAGTTCTGGAGGTCAGAAGGCTGACATGACTCTCACTGGGCTAACATCAAAATGTCAGCAGGGCTGCATTTCTGTGTAGAAACTCTGGGGAAAAATCTGTTTTCTTGCTTTTTCCACTTGGAGGGGGTCTGCATTCCTTGGCTCAAGGCCTCTTCCTCCATCTGCAAAGCCAGCAGTACAGCATCTTTAAATCTCTCTGACTCTTACTTTCTGTCTCCCTTCTTCCCTTATAAAGACCTTTGTGATTAAATTAAGCCCAACTGAATAATTCATGTTCATCTCTATCTCTCTCTAAATCCTTAATTTAATCATATATATAAAATCCCTTTTGCTATGTAAGGTAACACATCACATGTTACAGAAATTAATAAGGCAGATTAAAAAAAAGTTTATTTATTTAGTTTGAGAGAGAGAAAGACAAAGAATCCCAATCAGGTTCCGCATTGTCAGCACAGATTCCGATATGGGCTCCAACCCACAAACAATGAGATCATGACCTTAGTGGAAACAAGAATCAGGTGCTTAACCGACTGAGCCACCCAGGTGCCCCTAAGGCAGACTTTTTTGGGAGGGTCATTATCCTGCCTGCCACAGTAGGTAAATACAAAAAAAATAGAAGTGTATTTTTTATTTGTAACTCTTTCTTTCTCTTATTTGATTTAAAAGACAACTGAACAAAGCAGTAATTCTAATTTGTGGTGATGGGCATATAATGTTTCAAGATGGTATTTGTGAGACACCTGGGTGCCTCAGTTGGTTAAGTGTCCAACTCTTGATTTTGGTTTAGGTCATGATTTCATGATGAGTGAGAGGTCATCATCTCATGACAATGAGTTCGTGAGTTCGAGCCCCATGTTAGGCTCTGTGCTGGCATCGTAGAGCCTGCTTGGGATTCTCTTTCTCCTTCTCTCTCTGCCCCCTCCCTGCTCTCTCCCTCTCTCAAAAATAAATAAATAAGCTTAAATTTTTTTTTTAAAAAAATATGTCATTTGTAGACAACAACAGCACAAAAGAGAGAGGAGGGAAACAGAGCTATATAAAAAAGTTTTACACACTACTGAAAGCAAACTGGCATTAATCCATACTAGATTATTATAAATTAAGATGTTAATTATAATCCCTGGGCAACCACTGAAATATTAACTTAAATACTGTATTAAAAGAAACAAGGGAATTAAAATGGTACACTAGAATATATCTATTTAACACAAAAGAAGACCATTGTGGAGGAATACAGGAACAGAAATAACATAAGATTTATAGAAAGTAAACAGCACAATGGCACACATAAATCTTATCAATAATTACATTAAATGTAAATGAATTAAACATCCCAATTAAAGAATTCAGAGAAGTAACCTCACAGTTTGTAAGATGACTAAAATAGACGCCAAAACTAACAAACCTAGGAGATTTTAGACAAAAGGGAAACAACAATCTGCAAGTGGGGAGAGAAAAAGGAGGACACCAACTCTACTTTAAGTCTAGCGTTATGAGGAATGTGAGAGAGAAGACATACTGCTTGAGAGGACTGCAGTGAAGCAGGATCCTTTGGGGATATTTATAATCTTTTTTGATATAAAGAAATCAACAGTTTTTATTTAATAAAACGTTTCAACCTTTCCCTTTGTTTCTTTTCCTGACATTCATGCTTAGAAAGCCATTCACATCCTGAGAGCAAATAAAACATATTCATCTATATTTTCTTTTTATATACAAGATTCTTAAATTAGGCCCTTGGTTCATTTTGACCTTAGTGTGGACTCTGCTGTAAAGAACTCTTATTTTTCTTTCATAGAATCAGAAGTAAGGAAGAGGAAGGACAGTAAAGGAGACAATGATATATCCTAACAAGAACACTGAATTAAAAGGTAGCAGTACTGACATTTAATCCACACTACAAAGTCATTGGGTGGCAGCAGTTTGATCTCTAATCTGACTTCCTCTTCCCTCACTACTATAGTTCAACTCCACATTATCTCTGGTCTATGGCTATAGGTTATTGCAATTATCTCCCAGTTGGCTAAACTGACACTGGTCTCTCCTTTTTCCAATGCATCCACCACAAAATCTAGAAATACAGTCCTTAAAAAACCTTAAAATGAAGGATTCATACCTATAGTTTATATACATCATTCCTACAAATCATTAAGAAAAATAATTCAACAGAAAAATGAGTAAAGGGTATGAACAAGCAATACCCAGAAGAAATAACAAATGACCGATAGATACATTTAAAAATAACATTCAACCACATTAGTAATTGGGAAGGCACAAATTAAAATGACAATGCATCTCTCCCATCAAATTAGGATAATTATCAAGAATAATAAACACTCAGTTTGCATAAAGATACACAGAAAAAGAAACCTGTGTATTAAAATCTTGTTTAGGAGTGCTTGGGTGGCTCAGTTAGTTAGGCATCTGACTCTTGATTTCGGGTGAGGTCATGATCTCACAGTTTTGTGTGCTCTCTCTCTCTCTGTCTCAAAATATATAAACTTTAAAAAAATAAAATAAACTCTTGTTTACATTAACGAGTTTCATACTTAATAATTTAAGGAAATCCAAACTCCTTAAAATAACTTAAGGACTTTCATAATCTGGATTTGGTTTATCTTTCTTTTCTGTATACTCTACTCACCCTCACACACACAAACAAAAAGCAATGGAACATGTCAGATTTTTCACCCCCCAGCAATCAGGGTCATACTGTTCTCAATGCCTGAAACAGTCCTTTCCCTTCATCTCCTCAATGCAAATGACATATTTCCTTTTCATATGTAATCCCAATACCCCCTTCCATGATGTCCCCAAATTTAGTTGTCGAGCTCTCCTTTGTGTTCTCACAGCAGTTGAAAACTCAAGAGCCCTTAACACTCTCCCACTGGAAGTTACCTGTTGATAATTGTTTTCCTAATGGACTGAAGATGGAGGCCCTTGAGATTGTAGTCTTATTTGTTTTTCTAGCACTGAGCATACAGTTGGCACTCCATGAAAAGGGAATTAGTAATATTTCATCTAGCACCTAAAGCTAACAGCAAAGCTTTTTAATTTCTCAGAGTCTACAAAGACCAGGATTTATTAGTATCTTAAAATTACACTTCTCCAACATACCACTGTGTCCAAAACACCAAACCCAACTACCTTATATTGGCAATCTAGGTTTTATTATTGATCATCTACAAAGCTAAAAAAAAGCTCAATATTGCTTTTATCAATATATGATTTTAGTAGGTTAATTAGAAATAAAAATAACGCTGTTACAAATAACTGTGGAAGACAACTGACTCCATGTTAAGAGACTGAAATTGGCCAGAGTAAGATTATTTATGCCATGGAAACTGGTAAACACTACAAATAAGCCCTGCCTCATTCTCCAAGCTGGTTAAACATTTACCAACATACCGGTGGACAAAAATATATTTATTCTAATAGGACAGCACTGTGACCAGCTGATGAGTAAACAGTAGTTCGTTTTCCTTCTTCTTAGAAAAGTTTCCTGGTCTAGTCTAAACTCATATATTTCCCCCAAATTTAGAACTTCTGAAGTACTTTCACCCAAGTCAACAAATTTTATTTACATTCATCTAATTCATTCAATAAATATTTACCAAGTACCTATGGTACTGTCCAAACTGATGGATCAACTGTTTTACTAATTTTCTTTTTTCCTTTAACTAAACTAGGTAAATCTTCTTGAAAGAGGAGTGGGTTCTCAGTAGGTACTTAATAGGTAATGACTGGCATAGCAGACATTATGTTAGACTCCCAACATCCATTTAATCTGAGACAACCAATCTAAGACAATCACAATAAACTACCCATTCCCCTGGTAGTTTAAAAAGAGGGTTTATGACCCAGTTATGGTCAAAGAGATATGAAAATAAAAGTCTGCTGGGAGCTTCTGGAAAAGGCTTCCTTGCTCCTAAGAAAAAGAAGCAGATTTCCCTTCTTAACCTCGTGTGGTATTTGGATTAAATATTTATAAATCTGCTGCCATTGCATTTTCCAAAACCAACCAAACCAACCAACCACAACAAAAAAAATCCCAAACCTGACCTACCACGGAAATTCTGTTATGACTGATAAAAAAATTTCCTTATTAAGCCATTTAAAATAAGAAACAGGGTTTCTGTTACTTGCAGCCAAAAGCATATTAACTGATAAATCAGAAATGGGGACAAAGATCTATGTAGTAAACTAGGATTATTACCACAGTAACATTTATTGTTAGAGAGTAACTAATTATATGTGTTTATTTTTCATTTTATTTATGTTTTTATTATTTTTTGAGAAAGAGAGAAAGAGTTCTTGAGCAAGCAGGGGAGGGGCAGAGGAAGAGGGAAAGAGAGAATCTTAAGCAGGCTCCATGCCCTGAAATCACGACTTGAGCCAAAGTCAGGAGTCGTCCAGTATGTGTTTTTTAAAAGAGATATTTTATCTTAAGTAGGCTCCACACCCAGTGTGGGGCTTGAACTCACTACCCTGAGATCAAGAGTTGCACACGCTACCAAATGAACCAGACAGGGAACCCACTTGTGTTTTTTCTTTCTATTTTTTAAAGTTTATTTACGTATTTTGAGAGACAGCACACACGCAAGTGGGGGGTGGGGTGTTGGGAGAGAAAGGAGACAGAGAATTCCAAACAGGCTCTACACTTAGCACAGAGCTCCATTTGAGGCTCGATCTCATCACTGCGAGATCACACCTCAGCTGATATCAAGAGTCCAATGCTTAACAGACTGAGCTACTGAGGCACAATTATGTTTTAAATTACATTTTTTTACCATTTTCCTCCCAGTCATACAACTATTTTTTCAAAGATCAAAGTTAAACACACACATAATTTAAATAAATCAGTTCTACAAAGTATGTTAAGAAAAACAGTAGCCCTCACCTCTGTTGCTGTCCCATTTCCAGGCCTTAGAAGCAAACCACTTGTACTTCGTTCAAGTGATTATTTTGGAATTGATCTCCATGTTTCTAAATGACATGTCCATGTTGTTACCTCTTAATTTTTCAGTTTTAGGAATTATCTATTGATTTTCCACTTTGAGAGGTGATTTAGAGCTTTCTTCTCTTGTACCCATCACACACATGTATCCTTTCTATCTCCCCAACTATCCTTTATAATGATAAAGTAATTTTGGTTAGTTCACTATTCAGTGTACCCTCTTGTAAGGGCTATGTATGCCTATTCACATTTGAGCTATACAGTAAAAACCATGATTCCTTTTCCTTTCCTGCACAACTTTTTGCTTTTCCTGTAAATACTATTTTTTTTGGTCATTTACTTAGATACTTATGTATGTATTATTATTTCACCCCAGAAAAATTTTGTCAATTGTCTCCATTTCCTCTTGAGACACTAAGACCCACCAAATATTCTATTTCAACTTCCTAAAGAAGTCTCTGTTCTGGGGGTGCCTGGGTGGCTCAGTTGGTTAAGCGTCTGACTTTGGTTCAGGTCATGATCTCATGGTTCATGGGTTTGAGCCCTACAATGAGCTCTGTGCTGACAGCTCAGAGCCTGAAACCTGCTTTGGATTCAGTGTCTCCCCTCTCTCTCTGCCCTGCCCCCACTCACATTCTGTCTCTCTCAAAAATGAATAAACGTAAAAAACAAGTTGCTCTTGTGGAGACTTCAAACTTTCTCCCATGTGGACTGGCTGGCCTTAGTGCTGGTAAATTATTGTTTATCTGAAATCTCCATTCATTATTTGGAGGAATCCCCTAGCCTGCCTGCCTGCCTGCCTTCCTTCCTTCCTTCCTTCTCTTCCCTTTTAAAAAAATTTTTGCCCTTTAGGGAAGCCTGGGTAGCTCAGTCGATTAAGTGTCCAACTCTTGATTTCAGCTCAGGTCATGAGCTCACAGTTTGTGAGATCAAGCCCCATGTCAGACTCTACACTGACTGTGCAGAGCCTGCTGGGGAGTCTCTCTCGTCCCTCTCTCTCTGCCTCTCCCCTGCTTGTGCTTGCTCCCTCTCTCTCAAAATAAATAAATAAACAATAAAAAAATTTTTTTTTGTCCTTTAAAAATTTTATAAAATTTAAGTATACTTGACATATTACTTTCAAGTATATGATACAGTGATTCAACAATTAAATACATTATGAAATGGTCACCAACGATAAGTATATTGTAATATTATTAACTAAATTCCTTGTGTTGTGCTTTATAACTGGAGGTTTTATAATCCCCTTCACCCATTTTGCTCATCCCCCCCGCCCTGAGACCCCACACCTAGGGCAACCACCAGTATGTTCCCTACATTTATGAGTCTATTTCTAGCTTTTCTCGTTGACTGAATTTCCTGTTTCCTCTCCCATACGTCTTCCTCTTTCCTGGTTTTATACCCTTATTTTGTGAAGAACATCTTCCACCAGCTTCCTAGAATGTTGTATGGGAAGTATATTTTTTGAGACATTGCAATTTACTAGTTTTTCAGACAAGACTGATAGTTTGGTTGAACAAAAAAAACAAGAACAAAAACCCTCTACACCGTTTCTTGGATACAATGTCTGACAATGATGTGTACAGACTTTCTTTTTAACCTTTAGAACAAAAATTTGATGAATTCTGAATTAACATAGAAACTGAGAAGCACCTGACTATGTAAGTCTGAATCATAATTTATTATACATGTAAGCTAGCCTACAGTTAGGGTTAATGTTTAAAGAAAGCCTCATAAAATTGGCAGCAAGTAGGTACTGAATAAATGGTAATAACAAAATCATATTTATATTTGTGAGTTCTGATATAAATGAAGTAGATAAATTTGATCAATACTCAGGGGTTTTGCATTCTCAAGCAGCTTAGTCCTGATCAGTCTCTGATTTTATTAATTTCTCAAATATATTAATTTTTTTTATATTTCTGTTTTTTCAATTGGGCAAAACCAGCTTGCTTGGCTGGATGTAGATTAAATTCCAAATACTAGCCAAGTGGCTATATGTCATTAGGTTTATCTGGCTAAGATCCCAAAATCTTCTTTTTGTAAACACACATAGGTTATATATTGTCCAGGATCTGAGTAATATACGTACCTAACAGCACATAAAAACCCTGAGTAAGAAAAGAGAATTCATTATCAACAAACAAACAAACAAACAAACAAACATGGTGACCTCCCTGAGGAAGCAAAATAATTTCCTCAATGGCTGTTACTCCCTTTCCTGTCTCCAAAAGATTCACATTGCCAAAAATTTCCTAAGCGTGAGTCAAATCATTATAGGTAATTCTGCTTCTCTCCTCTTCTTTCTTTCCCTCCCAACCTCTAAGGAGGCAACATTCCAACCACTGGTGTTCAGAGGAAATTCTTTTTTTCCCCCTTAATGAAAACTGTGTCAGTAGGGGGACATTTAGCCTTCCTTTGGTTCCCTGTTATCTTCTCACTTACCAATGCTTACTATCAATCCAGCATTCTCAAATACAACAGTCAAGGCTCAGTATTTAGGAAAATCTCTCAGACTAATGGAGATTTAAACTAAGGGCCAGGAGAAATTTGATGAACTTTGTACAACTAAATAACAGTACTACTAAAATATTAATAACTATGTGAAAGATTAATACTGATTATGTAGAATGTAGTCTCAACCTCTGTAAGAACTATACTTAAACTTATGTTTAACAGCAACAAAATTTTTACTTATTAATATGATTAAAATATAAAACAATGGGAATAATATGTTTGTTTAAAAATAATGACCCCACTCCAGTAGCAAGGGGCTTGCCTAGTGCCTACATCTTTTTTTTTAAATTAAGAATAGGAATCAAGTCTCCTTGGAGAGAAGGGCTGATTCTAGGACTAGGACAGGAAGTATATAAAATAAATCTACCTCATTTATAGTGCCAGAATATGAGGAAGTATTAATAAATAAAGCACACAAGCACATATGCATGGACACACACACAGCATATGACAAAGGAAACTAACTGAAGGGGGTCCTAATGGCTGAAGCTGGAACAATTTGAGCAACAAAATAAAGTAGTATTGGGTTATAACCCAAATAGAAAACAAATATCCATGAGTCCATACTGTTATCTAAATAAATGCTTGAGTAAACGGATAAATGGGGAAAAGAGACAAATCTCCCAAGCAGAAAAATTCCAAATAATTTATATGGATACTCTGCCCTCAAAGAAGGGAGAGCAAAACTCCCTACTCTTTAGGCTGTGGACTCTACATACCGATTTCCCTCCAGAGAGAGAGAGAGCACAATATGGAAAGAGAAGAAAAAAAAGGGAGTAATTTTATAGTGAAGAACCTGACAAACACTATTTCAACCAGGTGATCAAGGTCAACATCAATAGTCATAAATCATGTTTATACAGTATGTGTGCTGATATGATGTGATGAAAATGGCACTTCACTTCTGTGGTTACCTTCCTAATTACTCATAATCCCAGTCCTATCACGAGAAAACAGAAGACAAATTCCCATAGTGGGGCATCCTACAAAATACCTGACCAGTACTTCTCAAAACTGTCCAGGTAATCAAAAACAAGGAAAGTCTGAGAAACTGTCATGGCCAAGACAGACCTAAAGAGACTCAACAACTAAATGTAACATGGTATCCTAAATGAGATTCTGGAACAGGAAAGGGAAAAGTAAGTTAATCTGGTCGCTCAGTTGGTTGGGTGTCTGACTTTGGCTCAGGTCATGATCTCACGGTTTGTGATTTCAACCCCTGCATCAGGCTCTGTGCTGACAGCTCAGAGTCTGGAGCCTGCTTCAGATTCTGTTTCTCCCTTTCTCTCTGCCCCTTCCCTGCTCGTGCTGTCTCTCTCTCTCTCTCAAAAGTAAATAACCATTAAAAATTTTTCTTTTAATAAATATAGACTTTAGTTAATAATAAGAATTATATCAGTATTATCTCATTAATTGTAACATGTATCATACTAATGATAGAGAAAACTAGGTATGAGGTGTATGGAAATTGTCTACACTATCCTCTCAACTTCTCTGTAAATCTAAAACTGTTCTAAAAAGTAGTCTAATAAAAACGAAGAAACAATAATGACCTTTCCTGCCAGGTCCGAATGCGATCTAACCAAATCAGGGTGGGTGAAGGAATTTAGTAAATTAGAGTTCACAAAGAAATAGACATCACACATTTCCCCTACATTAGAAAACAATTTAGAACCTGTTAAACCAGGAACATAGTATCAGATCAGCTGTCTCATCAGAAATATAAGACATTTCAATTTCAAGGTAATTAGGGGCACCTGGGTGGCTCAGTTGGTTAAGTGTCTGACTTCAGCTCAGGTCATGATCTCATGGTTTGTGGGTTCGAGCCCCGTGTCGGGCTCTGTGTTGACAGCTTGGAGCCTGGATCCTGCTTCAGATTCTGTGTCTCATTCTCTCTCTACCCCTCCCCCACTTGTGCTCTGTATCTATCTCTCAAAAATAAATAAATGTAAGAAAAAAAATTTTAATTGCAAGGTAATTACATCTTTGAGTATCAGAATCAAACACTCTAACAGATATATAACTAGCAATAAACACAGAGGATCTGACAAGAGATCTGTGGGGAGAGGGTGGCTGAAAGTAAAATTGCAGATAATATTAACAGACTAGCCTTGCTCGAAAGTAAAAGTGGTGATGAGCACGTACTGTTATACACAGGGGATGAATCACTGGATTCTACTCCTGAAATCATTATTGCACTATACGCAACTAACTTGGATATAAATTAAAAAACAAAAGTAAATAATAATAAAGAAAGTACAAGAGGATAAAAATCTTTGGAATCTATTACATCCTAAGAGAGAACTAATTACTAGAAAAATCAAATGAAATAAAATCAAACCAACAAATACTGAGTCTTAGCTATGCATAAGGCATTATCTCTAGGTCAGTATTACTCTAAGTATTTCTAGATAGGGAGCATCAGCACTTCCTGGGGACCTGTTAAAAAAGCAAATGGACCTCACTCCAGATAGTAAATTAGAATCTCTGGAGATCAGCCTAAAAATCTGTTTTAACATGCTCTTCAAGTGATTCCTATGCTTGCTAAAGTTGAGTTATCACTCTGGTAGGGAGTATGATCCCTCTATAGATGTGGCAAATGCATACACTGCTCTGGAACACAAGTAAGCAGATGAAAAATTCATGTCACATGGCAACCTACCTGCTACATGATTACCAAGCAGCACTGGTAAAGTCAACCATCCTCTACCAGAAACTGAGCAGAAATACAACGGTTAGATCCTCAGAGCTTTCTGCAGCAATTTCAAAGACAAGCAAAAGGGAAAGGAAGTCAGAGTGGAGCTGAAATGCTAGTCAGGAGGGAGACATACATAATAGCAGGTATAGTGTATATTCTACCCAGTGACCCAAAACAGACTGAGTGTTGCAGTCCAGTTCGCTTAACATCAGGTTCTTGTTTTCCAAGGAAACCTGTGGATTTGGTTTTGACTCTTCTGCACTATGAGACTGCTGTTTCCATCTTGTTCTCACCTATTTAAAAATGAAAAGCCCTTTCTATATTGCCAACAAATGCAATTCAGCAGGATTCATTTCTATATACTGTGCTGCCAAATAGAAGCCCCATTAATGAACAGCACAAGGGACTACAGCTTGGCTTGGTAAAATAATTAGAGTATCAGGAGAAATCTAGCTCTGCAAGCTGCTGCTTTTAGAAAAACGCATTTAACTGCAGCCACAGGTCTCCCTCCTCTTGCTTCAAAATCAGATGTTCACCCATCCCTAGCAGCAAGATGAAGACCTTAGAGAGAGGGCCCTGACAGCAAACCACAGAGGCTGCAGACACATCTCGTTTTAATTGCATCAGCAACTGCAAAGCAATTAATGAAGAGAGAAAGAAGGAGAGAGCATCAGGGCAAAGAGAAGAGAGACTTGAGCAACCATGTGGAAATACTTCATCCTCACCCCAATGAGAGCAGGTTATTTATGGTAGTTGCACGGAGTATCAAATCTTTGCATGTGAAACTCACAGGCACTTTCCAGGCAGCAATAAAGCTACATAGTCTAGATTTCCTCTTGCTTACAGTTTTCTATCTCTCATATTCTTCCTTGTAGCCACCAACAAAGATTACAGAGGGAGAAAGCCAACAGATCAAATGGGTGATTTAGCTATTAAGTCCCTTGGGCAGATTCTATGCTTTGTACAATACTGGGATAGGAGGATCAGTAAATACTAAATATTAACAGCAGTGATTCATCAGAAGCATGCACATACTAGGCCTAGGGCATGGTGGGGCAGGAACTCCATCAATAAACGTCTGCAGTTTCTTTTTTTTTCAAGCTGTATCCTAATCCTATCATAGAAGAGAAAGACAGTAAGATAAAAACCACCAACAAAAATCTCTCAGAGAGAAAGTGAATTCTCAAATGTGGCCTTGGGTGCCAAAAAACCATCAGCATGCAAGAGAAACAAAAGCTCAAATAGTGGTTTAATGCCAAGATTCCAGCTGCCATCTCCTCAGTGAACAGGGAACCCTAAATCACATCAGTGAAGGTTGGTGCTTTGGGGGATTAAGTGTGGAAGCTGATGACAAATCAGATGGTCTTGACTAATTCATTTGGGAAATTCCTTATTTATTTATTTATTTAGGTTTTATTTATTTTATTTTTGAGGGAAAGAACATGAGTGGGAGAGAGCAGAGAGAGAGAGTTGGGGGGACACAGGATCTGAAATGGGCTCCGCAATGACAGCAGAGAGCCTGATGTGGGCTCAAACTCATGAACTACGAGATCATGACCCGAGCCAGAGTCGGATGTGCAAATGACTGAGCCACTAAGGCACCCCATGGGAAATTCCTAAATACAATAATGTTATGTACTCTCATCTCCCCCCTCACTCACTATTCCATCACAAGGACCATAGGTCCTGGGTTTTCTGCAACAACCTGATTGAAAAATTCTACTCTACTGTGTCTAGATTTGAGGTTACAAGAAAATATGGTCATTGCATACATAGCTTATCCCAAGGCCCCTTGCATAGAACTTGATAGAACATAATAAGCCAACATATACAGGCAAAATGCAATGCCAAACAGACAAGGGTGAAACAGGTAGGCAAGAGAGAGATCCATGAGGCCAAGGTCCAAAAATATCGAAAGGCACACACTTCAGGGGTGCCTGGGTGGCTCAGTTGGTAAAGCGTCCAATTTTGGCTCAGGTCACGATCTCACAATTTGTGAGTTCGAGCCCCGCATTGTGCTCTGTGCTGACAAGTTCAGGGCTTGGAGTCTGCTTCAGATTCTGTCTGTTTCTCTCTCTGCCCTTCCCATGCTCACTCTCTCTCTCTCTCTCTCTCTCTCTCTCAGAAATAAACACTAAAAAAAAAATTAAAAAAAAAAAAGAGGTGGACTTCAATTAACTTGGCCTATGCCTTTCTGTACTACAGAATTACTTGCACTGATTATTAAAAATGCAGGAAATTATCATTCAATTAAAAGTGTTCCAAGGGACTTCCCAGATGACTGCCACCGGGGGGTTGGGGGGAGGACAACAAAAAACAAACTTGTAGAAGTCCATACCAGATCTATTTCCACCCACCTCTCATGACTACTCTCTCCCCCTCACTTTAAACTATCCCATCATTCCACAAATATTTAGCCAGAGCCTGCTATATGCTAATGGTGTTGTAGGTACTAAGGATACATATAGGTCTGTCATATCAATTATGCCTCGTGTAAGGGCTCCTAACTGAAAAAGGAGGTAGAGGCTGCAATCCAGATCATGTTTTGCTAGCTAAGCTGCATGTCCTAGCATGGGGCTGCAATCTCTTGGGAAGGAGACTTGTTTGTAATTTGCTGAGAGAAGGACCACAGCCTAAGAGAGGCTTAGGTACGGTGACAAACAAATCAGGTAAAAATCTGTCTTCATGGAGCTTATTTCCCATTTTGTAAGGAAACAGAGGAATTAAAAAAAAAATCATATAGTATGTAAGACAGTGGTAAGCGTTAAGGAGAAAATAAAAGAGACGAGGGAAAAGTGTGTAGGTGTGTAATTTTAGAGTATTCAGGGAAGAATTCAATGAGAAAGTGACACACCTCCGTTGAGAACCTTATCAAACCCATTCTTCCTGTCAGGCCTTTGCACCTGCCTTACTCTCTCTACCCAGATATCCTGGCACACCGCTCCTCCCCCATTTTTGTATGGTTACCTTTTTATCTTTCAATTTCAGCCTAAACATCATATCCTCAAAGGGGCCTTCCCTGGCTACTCTAAGTAAATAGCTACCCAATGTACCTAGGCATTCTTTTTATTTTTAAATGTTTATTTTTGAGAGAGACGTAGGGGGGCAGAGTGTGAGTGGTGGAGGGGCAGAGAGTGAGAGACATAGAATCGGAAGCAGGCTCCAGGCTCTGAGCTGTCAGCACAGAGCGCAATGCAGGGCTAGAAATCACCGACCTGGAATCACGACCTGAGCCAAAGTCAGACTGATTGAGCCACCCAGGCGTTCCTGTACCTAGGCATTCTTAACCAAATGAAGACTCAACCCCACAGACTAGAGATTTGAATTCTATTCTATTTCCTGGTTTAACCTCTGGCATTTAGCTTCCCCATCTGCAAAATGGATTAAAAAAAACAGTAACTGTCTTAAAGGGCTGCTGTGAAGATTAATTACAACCATCACTACAAAATAATAATAAAAATGATAACAGCAGCTATTACTCACAAAGTTACACTATGTACCAGGCACTATTCTATGTGTTCTACATTTACTAACCTACTTAATCCACTCAATTAATACATTTAATGTTTGCTGTCATTTTCATTATCTCTATCATCAATGACAACATTATGGGCTATTCAACTAAAGTATTTATCTAAGCCCTCTGCCTTTCTGCCCCAATGAAGGATCTATGGCCAAAAGTTTCTTATATTCCCTTCAAGGATTAACAGTCTATGGAATTTATTTATCAACTTCAGCACTCACTCCATGCAAAATGATCTTTCATTCCTGGCAACGGCATGGACTTTCAAAAAGAAAAAGACATAAAATTGTCTTTATGGATCACAGGCTACAAAAGTCTCAGGCGGTGGGGGTGGGGGGGCAAGGAGTAAGGTAGTATGGAATTGCAAGTCAAAATCCTTGGATTCAATGACTCACAGAATGTTAGAGGTTATCCAAATTAATCTCTTACTTTACATACGAACAAAATGAAGTTCAGAGAAAGTAAGTCATTTGCAAACTTGCTTAGTTACTTATTTCTAGTTCATTACAGACCTGGAACCAGAATCTAAGTCTTTCATGTCCCAATCCAGCACTTTTCCTATTACTCTACAGAACCGCCAGTTCAAAGTGACCACTTGTGAAGTAAGGGAAATGAACTTATTCATCATAGAAGTCTCTCCTCAATCTGTTCAATGCTGTAAAATTCTAATAGGAATGCCATCAAGAAAGAGATAAATAGAGCTCCAAACAAACTTTCAATTTTGGGAAATCTTGGGCTTTTAACACTACATCAAAATTTAGAAGGCAATAGGGTTGAAATCCAGAGGATTTACATGGCATCAAGTCTGTGGCAAGGCAATAAGGGAAACTAAGGCCCTGGGAGGAGCAGTATTATTGGAATAAGAAAAAACAAGTTAAATAAAATATCTTGCTACACATGGATAAGAGATGATATTAAAGAATTACTGTGTAGTGTAACAGTGGTATATTGGTTATATAAGCAAAGGTCCTCATTTTTTTGGAATGCATGTTTAGGTGTTGAGGAGAGAAACATCATAATGTTTCAAGCTTCTAAACTGTTCAGTAAAACAATAAAATACACATATATAAACAAAGCAAATATGGCATAACTTTAACAATTATTGAATCTAGGGGGTGGGTGATCAATCTACTTAACTTTTTTTGTGTATTTAAAATTGTTATTAAAAAAAAAAAGGTTGAGGGAGGGAAAATATCTTGCCACAACACAGTCAATTATATTTTAAAAGCTGTCTTGGGAATTTTTTTTTTTTTTTGATGGAATACCAGGCTCTTTAAAGGAGATCCCCCACAAAAAAGTAGGTGCCAGTTCATGCTAGCCCAGTTGAAAATATAAAACAAAAGCCTGCTTCTGAAACATTTTTTTAAATATTTAAAGTTTGTTTATATTTTCTCTCAACACTACTTATTAGCAAGATCCCTTGTAGCTCTTTATTACCTTATAACTGTATAATAGGTGAAACTCACATCCTCTCCAGAGTTTATGATGTTTTACTCCTTCTGGGAATCAGATTTTCCAAAGCTGACCATTAAAGGCCTCTGTGCTATCAGCAGCTTCAGGCTGTCTGCCATGAAATAGTCCTCATCTCTGAATGACACTAAGAGATATGACCCATAGTACTTGGAAGAGGATGGTGACCTCCAGCAAAACTGAGTTACATACTAGTAGGCTGTGATACAATCTCCACTAGCCTCAAAAGAAGGTTAGAATTATTGAACAATAATTAGGGCCAACCAAGGTGAAACTGGGAAGGAGACAAAATTGTCTCTACCATTCCCTCCACTGACAGTTTAAGACCCCTCCAAATCTAAACCTTTCCCCATCTCTTCCATATCTGTGTCTTTTACTCACATTTAATTAAAAAATTTTTTTAATGTTTATTTATTTTTGAGAAAGAGAAAGAATGTGAGCCAGGGAGGGGCAGAGAGAGGGAGACAGAGAATTCCAAGCAGGCTCCAGGCTCTGAGCTGTCAGCACAGAGCCTGATGAAGGCTTGAACTCATGAACTGTAAGATCATGACCTGAGCTGAAGTCGGACACTTAACCAACTGAGCCACCCAGGAGCCCCTACTCACATTTAATTTTAAACTGTGTGTCAACTAAGTAAATTAATCCTAAGTAATTAAATACACTGAGCTAAGTGGCCTTTTAAGAAAATGGTTAGAATTTGGGGCACCTGGGTGGCTCAGTTGGTTAAGTGTCCGATTTCAGCTCAGGTCATGATCCCACAGTTCCTGAGTTTGAGCCCTGCATTGGGCTCTGTGCTCATAGCTCAGAGCCTGGAGCCTGCTTCAGATTCTGTGTCTCCCTCTCTCTTTGCTGCTCC
The DNA here is from genome assembly GCF_023721935.1 of Panthera uncia. NCBI lineage: Eukaryota > Metazoa > Chordata > Mammalia > Carnivora > Felidae > Panthera > Panthera uncia. The sequence goes on along the minus strand of NW_026057582.1, from coordinate 104,197,585 downwards.
CCGACTCATGCTCTGCCTCTCTGTCTCTCTCAAAAATAAAAATAAATCTTAAAAAAAAAAAAAAAAGAAATGGTTATAATTTCTGGCTCCTAACTGTCTCTTCAAATCACATCATGGCCACTTATTCTGATCAACATTACATACACACATATTCTGAAGTACCTACCTATAGAGTCTCATTTGAAGTTCCCATTTTATTTAAAAAAAAAAAAATTTTTTTTTAACGTTTATTTATTTTTGAGACAGAGAGAGACAGAGCATGAACAGGGGAGGGGCAGAGAGAGAGGGAGACACAGAATCGGAAGCAGGCTCCAGGCTCTGAGCCATCAGCCCAGAGCCCGACATGGGGCTCGAACTCTCGGACTGCGAGATCGCGACCTGAGCTGAAGTCGGACGCTTAACCGACTGAGCCACCCAGGCGCCCCTTGAAGTTCCCATTTTAAAACCAAGTCTACTTTTCAGGCAGTTCAAATGTGGACCACTAACTGGTCACGCTTACATTCTTTCTCCATGGTTACTCATGGCCACTTACTTCAATTAGAAAAGTCTCTGACTGAATGGAGAGGTCAGTGTTAAGTGGGTACTTCTTGCCCTCCTTACTTTAACCAAAACTCATGGTGAATTTTAAGAAGCCCCAAAAAGAGAGAGCCAAAGCATAAGAGACTGTTAAAAATTGAGAACAAACTGAGGGTTGATGGGGGGTGGGAGGGAGGGGTGGGTGGGTGATGGGTATCGAGGAGGGCACCTTTTGGGATGAGCACTGGGTGTTGTATGGAAACCAATTTGACAATAAATTTCATATATTAAAAAAAAAAAAAAAAAAAGAAGTCCCAAAAAGGAACTGAGCTCAATATGAAGGGCACTTATTTCAGTATCATTCCTATCTTGATTCTCTTAAAAGATGATCAGAATCACCACAGTGGTAACTTCAAATGCCCTTGGCATTTTGCTCGTTTTCCATTCTGTATTCAGTACTTCTAAAATTAAAGACATGAAATGCATTTGGTACAATGTTTATGGTATGTAACTTGGTGGGCATTCCTAGTAGCTGAAGCAAAAATTAAGGGTAAATATGAAGTAGTTTTATAAATTATCAATAAAGAACTTCATTCTAGTAAAGAGACAATCACAAAATTAAGAAACTATTAGTGGATAAAAAGCTATGTTTAGTGAACAGTATGCACAGCAATGGATACTGTTATTCACTACAATCTAAATGTACTGAAGGGAAGTGGTTGAGTTTCCCATGCTCTTTTATATAGCCAGTTTAATTAAACTCAGTAGATCAAACAGATTGAAGTCACACTGAAATGGGTACACAATTCTTCACTTGCTCTACAAAAAAACATAAAGACCCTGGTTTCCCTTGTGAATATGACAAAATACCATGGAGAATCAATTCTCATTAAGGGATGGTATCATTATGCCTGAAAACAAAACAAAACAAAATTTACAAGAGTGTTTTTTAGTCCAAGTATAAAAAGCAAAAATAAAGTAAAAATGAACCTTCACTGTTTGCTCTCAGCCTCTTAACGTTAACCTCTTCCTTACATCACCCCACAACTTAAACATGACCAGAGAAGCAATAATAGAACACTAAGCGTGCTTATAGCTCCTCTTATGTGATTATCTAGTCCTATAGTGGATTTCATAACAAGCAGCTTCCCTGACCACAACAGCTCTCCTTTCTCTGAGCCACTGAGGAATTATTGTGACTATTACTCATCTGGCTTGCATATTGTTTGGTATACACAGTTATTTTAATCCTTTTTATAAGTATAGGTCACCCCTTTCCCTCAACTGGATAATTAGTAATTGCTCTCTTTCTAGGCAAACACAACACACACACACACACACACACACAGCTGCTACTAATATTAACATTAAATTTTTGCTGGCTTCAGCTTCTGAACTATAAACTCAGGTTATTTTTTAATTATGACAATCATGAGATTACTGCAAATAAACCAAGACTGCAAAACCCCTTCCTATTTGTCTAGCACCATTAGTTAAATTTGAGAAATGTAACAGAATTACATAGAGTAATCTCAGGCAGGAACTCAAAGAATGTGTGTGGCTGTGATACAGAGGGATTATTAGTAACGTATGAGCCTAATGTGGGTGTCATATTAGTGCCTCCATCAAATTAAATGATACAGGCAGCCAAGCATTGTGGTAAAATGACCAGCTTTGAAGTCACACACACAGACCTAGGTGATAAATCAACTTCTATTCATTTCTAGTTGTGTGATCTTGGGGAAGTAAATGTATCTAAGCCACAGTTTCTCCAAATGTAAAATGAGAATAGTTACCACCTTCTTGTCAAGGTTGTGAGATTATCAAAATAAACTGTTGCCTAGCACAGTCCCCTTTGAAAGCACTCAAAATAAATGATTGCTATTATTACTAATTACAATGACTTTCAGTGAACATAACTTTTATATTTTTTTGGGAACCAACATTTATCAATACCCTTGGTATTATGCCAAACTAAGTATGATGAGTGGATCTTGGAGAACGAAATTATTAGGCTTCATAGTAAGATCTGAGATTTATTCTCAGGAGTTGCAAGGAGTTTGGAAATTTGTAAAACTCAAAAGGATAATTCAGGTGTCTGATGCCACATTATTCAACATAGTATCAAATTTTTCACAGGCAGCAGGATGTACACCGGCATCTCACTGAAACTTGAATTTGAAATCCAGTTCTTAAGGTAACTTAACAAAATAGCATGCACCAAGCCTCCTCTGAAAAATAATTGAATGACTTTGATCTTCACAATACCCAAGCACAATAATGTTTAGTTCCTGGTTCTCAGCAGATAGGAAACACAATGTTAACACTTGATCAGTTGACTGGGATAGGTTTTTGGCTACAAGGCCTTGGTAGATCTTAGTCTATCAGTAGGTATCAGTTCAGAAAGAGGAATGACAACTATTATGAGAGAATCTATTTTGCATTATAAAAAGGGAGTTAGAATATAGAAACCTTAGGTCCTAAGCAATCTAATCTTAATAAGTAACATTATTATTTTTTTGAAGTTAAGATCTATCCTATTTTGATTTACTATGTCAAGACATACAATGATGAGGTTGGGCAATGGTACTTACTCTGCAATCAGTGGACTAGGAACAACCCTCACAAAGATTTCTCTACAAGAGAAAGACTGGCTAACAAGCAAAGAAGACAGTTTTAGAAAGTGCTATTACAAAAATAAAATGAGGCAATGGATTAGACTATGAATAACTGGGAGATAGTCCCATTAGATAAGTGAATCTGGAAGAACTGATGGCTAAGTGATGAGTAAGCCAGGTACTAGGGAGGAACAATCAGGTTGAGGAGCCATTAAGTGAAGAAGTTTAACACTTAAAATACACATTCTATGGATTTCAGTCATCTTTGATCTGTTTCTATTCTTTACTTTCTAAAATCAGTCAGTTAGGAAGTCCTGCCAATTTCTCCTTCATAATAGTCATTTATTCCTTATACCCAACATCTTTTCCACCTCAACAACAACAACAACAACAAATGGGGCACCTGGGTGGTTCAGTCAGTTAAGTGTCTGACTCTTGGTTTCGGCGTAGGTCATGATCTCACGGTTCATGAAGTTCAAGACCCGTGCTGGACTCTGTGCTGACAGAACAGAGCCTGCTTGGGATTCTCTCTCTCTCCTCTCTCTCTGGCCCTCTACTGTTTGTGCCCCCTCTCTCTCAAAATAAACAAATTAAATTAAAAACATTTTTTTAAATAAATAAAATCTTTTCCATCTCTTGTTCTTTTCCTGATTGTCTCTCAAATATGTGTATGTTTGCATAGAGAGTAGCAGAAAACTTAAGAGATAAGCCTGTCAGAAAGAAGAGGTCCCAAGTTTCCTATGTTAGAATCTAAATAATGAGTGTGAAGGAAAATTTCACTTTCAGAAATAGAAAATAAGGGATTCCCTGGGTAAGAGAGGAATATGAACAAGGAATAAATGAATTCTATCGAGATGGAATACCATCTGACGGGTTGTAGAAAGCCAAAGGACCCTTTGCTGAAAAAATGAAACCAAAGCAAAAATAGGGAAAGAGGAAAAGTGTTAAAAGTATGTGGCTACTCTAGATCCAGGACAGAGGTATAAAAACTCATCTGGTGTAAGATATGGCTACATAAGCTTCTAGTTTGCTCTACTCTGTTTATCAAGACCTTATCTCCTAAAATGGCCTGGTTAAAAGAGCATATGTTGAAAGAGGCTTTCTGTGACCTTACTAAGCCACAATTAATTTTTTCTCCTTTATAGTCTTATATTTGAAATTCCATTTAATTCAATCTATTCTGTCTTATGTCACACAATTATTCTTCTGGATACTTATACTAACTATCTTGCTTTTATCACAGAGGGGATGAACAGGAGAGAAAAACAGAATACTAAATGAGCTATCTGTGAAGGCACTTAGTAAACTGAGAAACGTTAAACAAATTCATCTATTCAGTTAATATTTATTTACTAAACAGCTACTATGTGCCAGACATAAAACTGGACACGGTCTGTGTTCTCATGGGGGTTTATACCCTTGGAGGCACTGAGGAACATTAGCAACTATTAATATAATTATTCATTTAGGTCCATCTTTCCTACTAGATGGCGAAATTCTCTAAAGGGCTAGATCATTTTTAAAAATTCCCCCTAACAATGACCACCGTACCTAGTACACGGCAGGTGACAAATAAATGCCAGTACTGGAAATACTTTATACAAAGGCTCTTCTAGTGCTCAGTCACAAGGCCCCTTCTAAAGGTCTTGATGTGGCCACCAGTATTCTCCTTGCTACAGACCCCAACCAAGTCCTCAGCCAGTCGTCCTTTCCCCTTAACTGCTACCCACCATTTTTATCTTTGAGGTTCTCCCACACTCCATCCCTGGCTGACTAAGCTCTCTGCTTTTCATCTCCAGGACCTGGGTCTCACTAGCATCACCTTTGATTCCATTTTAAAGCCAAACTATTTTGTGTTTCCAAACAGGTGCTGTGATTAAGGTAGAATAACAGTACTTCCTTGATCTAAAGTGAAAAAATTTACATCCTGAAGCTCAACATTAATATAGTTCATAAGGTTAGAGCCCAGCCTGGGAATTATCCTCTCTGGGAATTTGTTCATAGCCAAAGCCAAAGGGGCGAATTTAATTGCAAATGTATGAATTCCCTCAAACACTAAAAAGGTCACTTAGTACAACAGCTTGATTTCAAACTGATGGACAAAAATAGGATGAAATAGAAAAATATTAAATTCTAGGGTGAAGGTCCAGATGAAAGACTTGCTAATTAAAAGGGAATGGTGAGTGACAGAAAAAAAAAAAAAGAAAAAAGACATCCAAAATTTCAAATGAATGCATCTCAGCTATCCCCAAGAGCCAGAATTTCATTCTTTTTAAAATTTTTTTAAAAATATTTTTTAATGTTTATTTATTTTTGAGAGAGAGAGAGAGAGAGAGAGAGAGAGAGAGTGAGTGAGTGTGAGCAGGGCAGGAGCAGACAGAATCTAATGCAGGCTCCAGGCTCTGAGCTGTCAGCACAAAGCCTGATGCAGGGCTTGAACTCACAAACTGTGAAATCATGGCCTGAGCCAAAGTCGGATGCTTAATGCACTAAGCCACCCAGGCGTCCCCAGAATTTCATTCTTACCAAAAATATCAGCAAGAACTACATTTAATACTAAATTATGTTTACTGAATGAGTCTAGATGTTAGGTATAATTATCCTATTTCCTCTTTATGGTTTTTGTATCTTTAATGCTTCAAAGTCCTCCTGTAGGTCTTATTTATTATAAATTGCATGAAATCCTTTTTCTAAGCAGATAGGATATAAATAATAATTTAAAATTCTCATAATTGGTGAATAAATTTAAATACATATTAAATCTAGTCAGTAGAAAAGAATTTTAATAGCCCTCAGTAATGTTACTGCCATTAAACACACTGTATATAACATCTGAATGCTCGTCAACATTATGTCATGAGGCTACAAATGCATTAAGTACCCAAGTATGCAAAGACTAGTAGTATTCAGTATCAGTGGCTAGGAGGGAAGGATAAAAAACAGTTATCTGAGAGTTAAATGAGTTAATGTATAGGAAGTATTTAGATTAATACCTGACATTTAATAAGTACTGGCAGAATAGTAGTCGTAATAAAGGGCTCATACAAATAGTTAAAAGAGATCCACAAAGTCCCAAAATTAAAATGAAAAGAAAAAAATCCAAACAGAACTTGCAAAAAATATATATGAACAAGTATAACACATTTGAAAAGTTATTGAACACTGTTATTTCACTTTTAAGAATCAACTCAAGAGGGGCGCCTTGGTGGCTTAGTTGGTTAGGCAACTGACTTCAGCTCAGGTCATGATCTCACAGTCTGTGAGCTCGAGCCCCACGTTAGGCTCTGTGCTGACAGCTCAGAGCCTGGAGCCTACTTCAGATTCTGTGTCCCCCCCCACCCCCCTCCCCTGCTCAAACTCTGTGTCTGTCTCTCAATAATAAATAAACGTTTAAAAAAATTTTTAAAAGAAAAGAATCAACTCAAGAAAGAAAATAAATGCCAACAGATATGTGCATCAAGGGGGCCACTGTAACATTATTTATATCTAAGAATGTATCCACAACAAATAAATGTAGATTAGAGAATTTAATCTATTTGAAAAATCTGGAAATTTTATTTATAAAGAAAAAAGTTTCAAATAGCCCTAAAAGTTTAATGGTAGGGAATTAAGGAAACAGGTAATTTATGACACATCCTGACTCTGGAATATTTAGCATTAGCCAAAGAGATTTACAGGGAATTTTTAATGAAATAAAAAGATAAATTAAGAAAGCAGCAGGAGGTCAATGGCTCAAAGCAAAATGCATATAAGGGACAGGTACCCAATGTTAAAAGTGGTTATTACAACATGTTGAATTATGAATTTTTGTTCTCTACACTTCTCTGTGTCTAACAAGTTATCCATATAAGCATAGGTCAGTTTCACAATAAAAAATTAAACATTTTTAAAGTGGGGGGAAAAATATCTGAGGGTTCCACTCTGCAGAGATTTGGAGACACAGAATTCCTACTGAATAATTCCTGTAATTCCTATTACAGTTATTATTACGAAGTTGTGTGGTGTCACATCTTTAAATTAAAAAAAAAAAGTTATACCAAAGTCAATGGCAATAAATTATATGGCTGGCAGTTAGCTGATGTGATAGATTTTACTTGTTTTCCAAACCACATGTACCACACCTCCAATAAAAACATCTTTTTAAGGAAGAACAAGCAGGTAGGAAGGACGAGATGACAGTGGAGGGAAAACAATACTTTATCCTAAATTTAGATTTGCACAGAAAGTCAGCAGGAGGGAAAGAGATCTTTTTTTTCATTTTTCTTGTTTTAGATATGTACTAAACATATTTGGTCCAGTCCCAACAGTCCATAGCCCTCATCAAATAAAGAAAAAATTACCAAGACATATAATAGAATTTTCACCATGCCTTTTATCTCCATGAACATTGCTACACTATAGATTCTGCCATCATTCTGAAATGACTCACCTCTAGGATATTAAATGACAAAATCTCCCTAATTGTAACTCCTATCCCTAGGAGTTCTCTCTACTCTTGATCCTGCAGGTTCCTAGACTCTCTAGGACTCTTGGTCCTGCAGGTTCCTGTGATCCCTTGCTTGGAGTCAATGAAAGACTCCAGGACTTTGATCTCTCATCATATTCCAGGTTCACCCTGGTTATCACAATATCACCTGCCACTCAGCCTGATTTCAAGACCAACCATTTAAATCAGGATCTCACCAGGGCACCTGTGTGGATCAGTCAGTTAAGGGTCCGACTTTGCTCAAGTCATGATCTAATGGCTCATGAGTTCAAGCCCCGTGTTGGGCTCTGTGCTGACAGCTGAGAGTGTGTAGCCTGCTACAGATTCTGTCTCCCTCTCTCTCTGCCCCTCCTCTGCTCACGCTCTGTCTCTCTCTCTCTCCTTCAAAATAAATAAACATTAAAAAAAATTTTTTTGGGGGGGGGGGGCGCCTGGATGGCTTAGTAGGTTGAGTGTCCGACTTCGGCTCAGGTCATGATCTTGCAGTCTGTGAGTTCGAGCCCCGCATCGGGCTCTGTGCTGACAGCTCAGAGCCTGGCGCCTCCTTCAGATTCTGTGTCCCCCTCTCTCTCTGCCCCTCCCCCACTCATGCTCTGTCTCTGTCTCATAAATAAATAAACATAAAAAAATTTTTTTTTAATTTTTTTTTAAAATCAGGATCTCACTATGGTGGATTTCAGACCACAAACTAGCTGTGAAAAAATAAAAAATAAAATAAAAGTAAAATAAAATAAGGAGACTAATATAAGGTTGACAACTTTTTTATTCAGTCAAAAAAAGGATAGTAAAAAAAAAAATCAAAAGCTATCATCTACATAATTTCATAAAAGAGCATTTAAATACCAAAAGTAGGAAAGTCACTCTCAAAGGACAGTGCCTTCCGAAGAAGAAAGGAGAAAAAGAGAAACAAAACAAACAAAAGTTAATTTTTTTCAATGTAAAATATTTTCATTTTCAAATTTAAAAGGTTTCCTTTAAAATATCTTTTTTGTGTAATTACTTTCTTTACCTAAGGAAATCCATTTGTAAAGCTATATTCAGTAGTGCCACCAGAGTTGAAGCTCGAATGTCAATTCAGAATTTTCAGGTTGAACAGGCCCAGTTAAAGCCATTAATTAGTCTCTGTCCTCCAGCAGTACTTAGGAGTTTTCCCTTAAGAGCTGGGATGGCAAACCAGGTCTGGAAAAGGTGCAAGGCTATCTCCCATCACTCAACATGAAGATAACAAAAACAAAAAATCAAATGACAAAATTATCTCTCTGAAAGAGACTTTAAAGACCACTAAAAACAGACATAAGTCCCTTATTTTAGAATACATCTTCTGGAACTTCTTCTTAGAAGATATTTTCCCCACTTTTGAATGGTTCTTCCTTTCCCCTTTGAAGAAATCTGCCCCTATCCACACCAACCTCCTCCAAGGCCACCTACAATAAATGAATGAACTGTGCAGGAGTAGGCAGATGGGAGGCATTAAAGACTTAACCCATAGGAGAATCGTTAAGGGAATGAAGTTACACAAACATTTAAAAATGTGAAACAAGAGATGTAGAGTGAGTGAGATCAATGGTTCTCAATTCTTTGACCATAATATACAGTGAAAATTACATTTCATTTCATCATCTCTCACTTGATTATATTTCTCTCCCAAATGGGTCTCCCTGCTTCCACCCTTGACAAACTTCAGTCTGTTCTCAATACAGCAGCAGCTCGAGGGATCCTGTTAAACACTGAATGATGAGTTGGGGCGCCTGGGTGGCTCAGTCAGTTAAGTGCCAACTTCAGCTGAGGTCATGATCTCACAGTTTGTGGGGTTGAGCCCCACATCAGCCTCTGTGCTGACAGCTCAGACCTGAAGCCTGCTTCAGATTTTCTCTCTCCCTCTCTCTGTCCCTCCCCAAATCATTCTCTGTCTCTCTCAAAAATAAATAAATGTTAAAGTTTTCAAAAAACAAACAAACAAACAAACAAACCCAAAAACAAAAAAACAGCACACTAAATGGTGAGACTTTCACCTTCAGCCAAGACTGGGTAACAGAGATCAGATTTACCATCCTACCTGAAACAAAGAAAAAGACAATAAAAATATATGAAATGCTTTTCAAGACACTGGATATCAGGAAATGAAAATAGTGATCCCTAAAAGATGAGAAACAAATGAAGTAAGCTCTACAATCACCCCAGCTTACTGCCTGCTGCTACCTGAGGAGGAAGAACCCAAACAAAACCCAGCATTCTCCTAGAGTTGAGGAGACAGAGCTGGAAGTTCAAAGAGAGTGAAAACAGCTAGAGTTTACAGGGCAAAGTACAACAGACGAAAGCACTACAAAAATTCTCGAGATCTGCAGAGGGTCCCCTTCAAGTTATCAGCTGAGTACTGGTCAGCAAATGTATATGAGGAAACAACCTAAGGCTGAGAAGAGATCCAGTCAAAAGTATTATAAGCGGAAAATACTCTAAGCTCACACAGGACAGGGAATAGTGCCTGCCCCACCACCAGATAGGAAAACCTCACCACACAGCATATGCAGGTACTCTCTGACCTTGGTACTTTTGCACTTGCTCTTTTTAACCCCCATCCCCTCCTCAAACGTTTTTCCTCCAGATATCCTCTTAGCTCGCTTCCTTGTCTCCCTTAGGTCATTTATCAAAAGTCACCTTCTCCTTCCACTCCCTCACAAATCACCCATGCCACCTCCTCTGCTTTTTCTCCATAGCACTCATTACCATCTAACATACTATATACAGTATTTCTTTTGCTTATTGTCTATGTCTGTCTACTAGATTATCAATTCCATCAAGGCAGGAATTTTTCCTCTATATTCTTGAATCAGTTATAATTTTATAGTTATAGTTTTGTCAGCTGGACAATCTCTAGGTCTGGTAGTATTTGCATTGCCGTTTTGTGTATCTCTTAACATTTTTATTGAACTAAATACTGTGTCTAAAAAAGGAGAAATGAGGTAAACAATATTTATGCCCAGAAATAAGCACACCTGTTTCTGTCAGGCCATTAGGGTGGGGATTTGAATCAATTCAGTGTATAGGTGAGATGGGTTTGGGTTTGTCTAACTGTGCTTTTTGACTTTGGCTGCCCTTTAGCTTCAGTGCATCACAGTCTTCAAATTCTTCCAGCGCTAAATTGATAATACCTTGTGTTTTAGTGTGAAAAGTGGATTCATGGAGACTATTCCTCAGAGTTCTTGCTTCATCCTCAGTTTTCAGTAAGTCTTACATACCTGTGCCATAGAGTAGGTGTCTCTCCATGTTCTTGCCCCTTCCCCAAGTGGTAGATTTATGTTGCTTTTTACTTGGTAAAAGACTAGGGGGTAGGAACAAGATTGTCTTGTTCCAGGTTTGGCCTTAGGCAAGCCCCGTACACCTGAACCTCAGGGTTAGAGCTTACCCCGGGGCACACAACCTCTTTCTACTAGTGCAAGATCTATGTAGCTCGGCAGGTTTCCTACAACCTTTCTATCTCTACCCTTTGCACTGCCCTTTTCCTCCCCACAGGACAACTGAACTCTGTTTACACAAGAGTGCCTTGTACTTTTTTTTTTTTTTTTAACATTTATTTATTTTTGAGAGAGAGAGAGAGAGAGAGGGAGAGGGAGAGGGAGAGGGAGAGGGGAGGGGAGAGAGAGAGAGAGAGAGAGAGTGAGAGAGAGAGAGAGAGAGAGAGAGAGAGAGAGAGAGAGAGAGAACGCTTGTGCACAGGCACACAAGCAGGGCAGGGACAGAGATAAGGAGACTAGAGGATCCGAAGCAGACTGTCAGTGCTGTCAATGCAGAGCCCAGAGGCTGACTCAGGGCTCAAACCCAGGAACCCTGAGATCATGACCCAAACCAAAGTCGGTCTCTTAACTGACTGAGCCACCCAGGCGCCCCTACTCTGCCTTGTATTCTAAGAGGTTCTTGGGCAGGAGGAAGCAAAGGGTAAGGATTTTGGTTTGTTTATTATTGTATCCCTGTTTGGCACAGAGTAGGCACTCAACAAATGTGATTAATTAATTTTATGTTCAATAAGTATGCATTCAAATACACACACACGCTTGAAATAACCTTACTAACTGTATTGAATTGCTTTAAAAAAAATGCTGGTTGCAACCAATTGATTTTATAACCCACTAATGATTCAAATCTGCAATTCATGAGGAGGGTGGGGACTTATGCAAATGAAGTGTTGTGTCAGTCACATATAGCCACGTGCAGGTGAAGAGTAGGGCACTCAAGAAACAGTCACAGAGATGAACATACTGAAGAGATGTCTAACTGTGCTTTTTGACTTTGGCTGCCCTTATGATGGTTTCCTGAAACCTTACAATAACTCCCCAACTGACTTCTGTTGGAGTGGATTTCTCTTCCTTATAACCCAACTATTCCTAATACAACCTTAATACCACCACTATTATTCAATTTTTCGCTTTTGTTTTTATTTTTCTCCTGGCTACAGAGCCAATTCTTGCAAATTCACATAGCTGTGGTATCCTGCCCAACAACAAATTCCTGACAACCATCCTTTGGTACCCCCCCCTTTTTTTTAATGTAATTTAAAAAAATTTTTTAATATTTATTTTTTTTTTGAGAGAGAAAGAGAGCACAAGTAGGGCAGGGCCAGAGAGAGAGGGAGACACGAATCTGAAGCAGGCTCCAGGCTCCAAGCTGTCAGCACAGAGCCCGACACGGGGCTCGAACGCACGAACTGCGAGATCATGACCTGAGCTGAAGTCCGATGCTCAACCGACTGAGCTACCCAGGCACCCCCTTTAGTAGCCCTTTAATGCTATTCAGCAATCAACCTATTTGTTTCTGCACAACTCCCTATCCTAAATTTGTCAAACTTTTCTAAACAACTTGGAACTCCCCAAACCATCCCCAGTATTCCCAATCCACGCTCAGCAAATGACTTTGCCACCAAAATGAGACTAAGATTTATCCATCTTAGGCTCCTCTAAATTTGCTTTAATTCAAAAGTCCTTTATAAAATTTCTTTGTTCATGGGAGTGCCTGGGTGGCTCTGTCAGTTAAGCATCTGACTTCTGCTCAGGTCATGATCTCACAGTTCATAAGTTCAAGTCCCACGTAGGGCTCTGTGCTGACAGTTCAGAGCCTGGAGCCTGCTTCAGATTCTGTGTCTCCCTGTCTCTCTGCCCCTCCCCCACAAGTGCTCTGCCTCTTTCTCTCTCTCAAAAAAAAAAAAATTATAAAAAATTTAAAAACAAAATTTTTTTTCACCTATTTTCTCTGCTCCTTTCCTGTCTCAAAGGAAGATTTAAACCTTCCCCTGACGTGGCTAAGCTTTCTAAGCTTTATTCTTTTGTGTTCTGTTTATTTTTTAAATTTTAAGTTATTTCTATTATACTTCAAACAGGTAAGAATAAAGATCAGAAATACCTTGGTACCCATCAACCAACATATTGAATCCTAGTATTATGTCATATTATTTCAGTCCCCTCCTTTTTAAAAATTAAAACATCATAGATTCAAGCCTCCTATGTATCCTTTCCTCATCCTAATCTCCTCCTCCTGTTCCCAAGGGAAACCATAATGAATTCATGATTTATTGTTGCCAAGCATAAATTTCAAGCATTTACTATATATTTATGTAATCCATAAACATTATACATTATTGTTTTCCAAGTTTTTTACCTTTTTTTGCTTAATACTTTTTTGACCTCTCTAAATTTTCTCCAATCAACATGTCATTAAAGAAAAATATTCTCTTGGGGTGCCTGGGTGGCTCAGTTGGTGAAATGTCTGAATCTTGATTTTGACTCAGGTCATAATCTCATGGTTCATGGGTTCACGCCCCATGTCAGGATCTGCACTGGTACTGTGGGTCCTGCTTGAGATTCTCTCTTTCTCTCTCTCTCTCTCTCTCTCTTTCTCTCTGCCTGCCCTTCCCGTACTTGCACACACTCTCTCTCTCTCAAAGTAAATAAACTTAGAAAAAAAAATTTTTTTTAATTTTTTTTAACGTTTATTTATTATTGAGAGACAGAGAGAGAGAGCATGAGCAGGGGAGGGGCAGCACAGAGCCCGATGCGGGGCTCGAGCTCACAAACTGCGAGATCACGACCTGAGCCGAAGTCCGACGTTCAACCGACTGAGCCACCCAGGTGCCCCAGAAAAAATTTTTTGCAAAGAAAAATATTCTCTACTTAACAACAGCAATCTTTTTCTTTTCCTCCCCCATCTAACTACTGAGATTTCTAAATGAGTAATCAATCTATACTTCCTACTGCCACTTTTTACTATTTACTTTCTCTATATCCGTTATGCCAACTCTTTAAATTGAGGGTGGGAGGTAAAGACAATAGGCCAGAAATTAAGCCATAGGATAAAAGTTGGATCTTTATCTTATACCATATATAAAAACTGATTCAAAATAGATCAAAGACCTAAACCTAAGAGTTAAAACTATTAATACTCTTTGAAAAAAACATAGGGGACATTGGATTGGCAAGGATTTCTTGGCTGACAACAAAAACGCAGCCAACAAAAGATAAAATAGATAAATTGGACTTCATGAAAATTAGAAACTTTTACACATCAAAAGGTGAAGAGACAACTTATAAAATGGGAGAAAATACTTGCACATCACAGATCTAATAAGGGATTAATATACAGATTATGTAAAGAACTATAACTCAACAAAAAACCCAATGTAATTCAAAAATGGGCAAAAGATTTGAGTATCTTTCCAAAGAAGATATATTGTATGTACAATAAGGACATGAAAAGATGCTCAACATCATTAGTCATTAGGGAAATGTAGATCAAAACCACAGTTAGGTACCACTTCATACTTATGAGGATCTGGGATTGCTATTATAAAACAAAACAAAACAAAAACAGACAATAACAAATATTGGTGATGATGTGGAGAAATTAGATCCTTTGTATGTTGGTAGGAATACAAAAGATAGTGCAGCTCCTATGGAAAACAATATGGCAATTCCTTAAAAAATTAAACATTGAATTATTATGAGTCAATAATTCCTCTTCTGGGTATATACTCCAAAGGATGTAAAGCAGGGACTTAAGCAAATATTTGCACACATATGTTCATAGCAGCATTATTTACAGCAGCCAAAAGGTGGAAGCAATCTAAGTGTTCACCTAAAGATGAATGGATAAACAAAATGTGGTATATGCATATAATGAAATATTAAACAGCCTTAAAAAGGAAGTAAATTCTGACACAGGCTGTGACCTGACTGAACTTTGAGGACATTATGCTGAGTAAAATAAACCAGTTACAAAAAGACAAATATTGTATGATTCCACTTATAAAAGGTAACCTAGACTGGTCAAATTCACAGAGACAGAAAGTAGAATGGTAGTTGTCAGGGGCAGGGGAAGAAGGGATTGGGAAATTGTTTAATGGATATATTAGTTTCAGTTTTGCATGACGAGAACAGTTCTGGAGACTGGTTGCACACCAATGTGAATGTACTTATTAATACTACTGATTTGTATACTTAAAAATAATTAAGATCAGGGGTACCTGAGTCAGTTAAGCATCTGACTCTTAATCTCAACTCTGGTCATGATCTCATGGTTTGTAAGACAGCAAAAAGCCTGCTTGGGTTTCTCTCTCTGCCCACCCCCCAACCCCCACCTCTGCTCACGCCCATGTTCTCTCTCTCTCTCTCTCTCTCTCTCTCTCTCTCTCTCTCTCTCTCAAAATACATAAATAAACTTTATTTATTTTTGGGACAGAGAGAGACATAGCATGAACGGGGGAGGGGCAGAGAGAGAGGGAGACACAGAATCGGAAACAGGCTCCAGGCTCCGAGCCATCAGCCCAGAGCCCGACGCGGGGCTCGAACTCATGGACCGTGAGATCGTGACCTGGCTGAAGTCGGACGCTTAACCGACTGCGCCACCCAGGCGCCCCTCAAAATACATAAATAAACTTTAAAAAATGGTTCAGATGATGAAATTTATGCTATGTATGTTTTACCACAATTTTTTTTAACTAAAAAAAAAAAAAAGAAAGAAAAAGAAAAGTAAACTCTGGAACCAGGTTACATGGCTTTGAATCTTGGCTTTGCTGCTTCCTAGCTATGTGACCTTGGGTAAATTACCTAACTACCCTTTGCCTCATTTCCTCAGCTATAGAGGGGGACATTAACAGTACGTACACCACTAATTTATTGTGATGATTAAATTAGTAAATACATATAAACTTACAAATAAACTTCTCACAGCAGTCCTAGCATAGAGTACTATTTTTAAGTGATTGTTATTATTATTAGAGTTACCATTTTGAAAACGTAATTTAATGTGGAATTCAGACCTATGGGCAAAATTGAGTTTCTTCTATGCAAAACTGAATAAAACAATTCATATGTTCTTTTCAGGTGAACTCCTCATATAAGGCAGCACTACCACTTGCATACACTGAGGAAAGATTTCCATAATATCTTATTTTTTCAAAGATTTCATTTATGATTTGGATATTTCATCACAAATGGTTTTAGTAGATGTGCAGAATGTTCTAAGACTTTCTCTTCAGAGATTCTAACCAGTGCTATTTACTGGGCACATTTATTAATGTCTACTGATTCACCAATCTGTAATGAGAAGCATGGATTTAATAGCCATCTGGTGTAGTGTTGTTTCTCTGGCATCTGATGTTTTACAATGTCCAAAGTAGAATTATTCAAAAGTGGCACCTCTTCTGTTTCTTCCCTGATCTCAAATATAGTATTGACCATTTCTAAGCAAGATAGCAAAATAAACAATTCTACAATTCTGTAAGGCTACCACCTTTCTTTCCTATTTTGTATTTGTAGATGCTGAAAAAATGCAAACTTTTTTTCCTGTGAAAATGAGATATTTTGTGGTTACAGATCAGTGTAGTCTGTTTGGAATGGTTTCTTCTGCAAACTCATCCTTGCAAATAAGACAATTAGGTTAGAGAAGAAAATCACTGGGGAATACCTATCTAAACTTAAGATAATCCTCATCAGAGGATCATCATTGACTGAATAATTATTAATTAACTTTTTTTCCTACTACTTGGTTTGTGAGGTGAATCTGATGACTTTCCAGCTTTAATTAAGTAGTCTATAGGGGTCTTAAAAATGGCATACTTCCTACATACCCAACCCTACTCCTTCTCTACTCATTTTTCTCCAAAGCCCTGTTCATTGTAAACAGCTAGACAGATTTTTATGCTTAATATTTATTGTGTATTTCTCCCACTAGAATATAATCAAAACAGACTTTTGATTGTTTGTTCACTGGTATATCCCCAGTACCAAAACAGTGCCCAGTACCTAGTCGGCACTCACTCACTAAATATTGTCCAATGAATGAATCGGTAAGCGGCTTTACAAATGGCTAGAGGAAATGCCATTATCCTCTGATGTATCTTGGTTTCACGAAATGCTTTTTTTGGGCTAGAGCCAAATTTTATTGTTCCTTAGAGCTCAAGACCTTCCTTCTAAATTTTTAAAAGCCCAGAAGGCAAAACAGCCTTGTTTACCATCTGCCATGCCAGTTCTACATATGATTATTATTGCGACTGTGTTCACCCACTTCATATTCACGGTTCACACTTCGATTGTGTCATCCTTAAGTACAGAGGCCTATAAAGATAAGGCTTTCAAATATCCAGAAAATTACAGAAGCCCAAAGTCCAGATTATGTGGATTCTATGCTTACTGCCTAAAGTTGAAAGAGTGAAGTGCAATATCTACACACAGTATGTAGAAAACACTAGTTAATCTAAAACAAAACAAAACAAAATGCTAGAGAAGAGAACTAAATGACTTTGATAAAAGGTCACATACAATATTCAGCTGCATTTCTATACACAACAACAAAAAAATGAAAACTGAGGGGTGCCTGGGTGGTTCCGTCGGTTAAGCGTCCAACTTCAGCTTAGGTTATGATCTCATGGTCCATGGGTTTGAGCCCTGCGTCAGGCTCTGTGCTGATAGCTCAGAGCCTGGAGCCTGCTTCGGATTCTGTGTCTCCCTCTCTCTCTCTCTGCCTCTCCCCCACTCACAGTCTGTCTCTCTCTCTCTCTCAAAAATGAATAAATGTTAAAACAATGAAAAATGCAATTTTAAAAAACATCATTTGCAATATCAAAAAAACACAAAATTAGGGGCACCTGGCTTGCTCAGTCAGTAGAGCATGTGACTCTTGATCTCAGGGTCGTGAGTTCAAGCCCCATGCTGGGTGTGGAGCCTACTTAAAAAATAAGTAAGATAGGGGTGCCTGGGTGGCTCAGTCAGTTGACCATCCAACTTCAGCTCAGGTCATGATCTCACTATTTGTGGGTTTGAGCCCCACGTCTGGCTCTGTGCTGACAGCTCAGAGCCTGGAGCCTGCTTCAGATTCTGTGTCTCCTTCCCTCTCTGCCCTTCCCCGGCTTACACTCTCAAAAATAAACATTAAAAAAATTTTTTAATATGATACCTTTACAAAAGAATGAAAAAACATGAAAAATTAAAATCACAATGAGATACTACCTCACATCCACTAGGATGCTATAAGGAGAAAGACAGACAATATCAAGCTTTGGCAAAAGTTTGCGGTAACTGAAACTCCCATACATTGCCAGTGGGAGTGTAAACTGGTACAACTAACTACTTAGGAAAATAGTTAGCCAGTTTCTTACAGAGTTATACTTTTATAACCCAGCAATTCCACTCTTAGGTGTATATTCAAGAAAAATGAAACTCTATGACCATGAAAAGCAATGTACAGATATTCATAGTTTTATTTATAAAAGCCCGATACTAAAAATAACCCAAATTTCCTTCAACTGGTATATAAATTGTGGTACATCCATACAATAAAACACTCAACAATAAAAAGAAAGAAATTACTAATACATGCAACAACATGGACAATTTTCAAAGGTGTTCTATTGAGAAAAAGAAGCTGGAAACAAAAGAATACACTGTATGACTCTTTTTATACAAAATCCTAGAAGAGGTAAAACTAATCTACAGTGCCAAAAATGAGATTAGTGGTTGGTTGCAATGGGGTGGGGAGAGGAGACCGAATGCAAAGGGACACAAAGGAACTTTCTGGAGGAATTAAAATATTTTACTTTTTGGTTTGGGCGGTGGTTAAACAGATGCATCAATCTGGATCCTCTTCTCACCATACAAGCCCTTTCCTTGCCTGCTTTTATCAAACAAATCTAGTTGCAAAATAAAGGGCTGAACCCAAGAGACTCAAACGCTTCAAGAAAGTAGGTTTCTACTCTCACTTAATCCTTCTAAGCAGCCAGTCTTAGTCTCTTTTACCTGTTAATCAGAATGGCAGAAACCACAAGTACACATTTGTCTCAGAACAGGAAAATCATAGCTTTCTGTAACTGTTCAACAATTGGGGGCCACCTGAAAGTACGCAGCACAACACCTACGACTTGATGTACCAACAGCAGAGGACAAAGCACTGACTGGCAATCTGGAGGCTGAAAATCAAATGCCCTTTAGCAACCAATGTGTCTGCCCTGTATTCCTAGCTCATGGCTTTCATGCTAGACTGGTAAGAAGGGGTTTGTTTGCTGACAGCTTAGAGGATTTATGAGGAGGGATTAGTCCTGGAATTGCTGTTCAGAAAACTCTGGGCAAAGTCTGACAGTAACCCATGGCCTTGGAAAGAGGCTTCAGATGAAGCCGTAGAAGAAACAAGGTCTTCATCATACAAACAAAAAGAATGCTGCCTGCTGTTTCAACACAAAGTAAGCAAAACCAGCCTGAACGGAGAACTGCCAACTGCAGCATCATCTGTTTGGGTGACAAGAATTACCTCAATCAACATTCTGCATGAATCTGGGTACCAAAAACCAGTGAATATATAAAAGACATCAAACTATATTCCAAAGGGCCCCAAAGTCCTTCCAAATTCTTGATTTTGTTGGTCTTTGGGTCTAATGAATGTTACTCGCAATAAATGTGTCCAGAGCTCAAGCTGAAAAAGCTTTCTGTTCCACTGAAATTACTTTCTTTTTTAACATGAATGGGATTCAGTCAACGTGCATTTGTGGAGAGCAGCTACTTGGAACCAGGTGCTGTGTTAAGTAATATGAAGCCTAAGATGACACAACACTTGCCCTCTAGAAGATCTTAGAATCTGAGTGGAAAAGAGTAGCATGGTGTGATAAATGCTATGACACAAATACATAGGAGGTCTTTGGAAACAAAGCTTCCCAGAGAAAAACTACTGATTCCTAAGTAGAACTAGTTAACTGGTCAAAGATGGCAGAGAAAGGTTCTAGGGGCACCTGTGTGGCTCAGTCAGTTAAGTGGCTGACTCTTGATTCTGCCTCCGGTCATGATCTCAAGATTTGTGAAATCGAGCCCTACATCAGGCTCTGCACTGGCAGCGCAGAGCCTACTTGGGATTCTCTCTCCCTCTCTCTCTGCCCCTCTCCAGCTCTCTCTCAAAATAAATAAACATTAAAAAAAAACCCAAAAAACCTAGGGAAAAAACAACCGAAAAAGGTGTTCTAGGCAGTGAAAAAAGTATATACAAAGGTACAATGACATGAAACAACAGGAGGTATGAAACCCCATGGCTTGTGTAGGGAACTGTGAGTACATTATATGGTTGAAATAAGGAGTGGTAGAAGATAAAGCGAGGAAAAAGACTGGAATGGGTTTCTGGACTTTGAGTCTTAAATTTAGGGAAATGAAATTTAATCTAGAACATTATGGGAAAAAATTTATATTTAAAAGTGAAATTTTTTGAATGTTTATTTTTGAGAGAGAGAGAGACAGAGTGTGAGCAGGGGAGGGGCAGAGAGAGGAGACACAGAATCCGAAGCAGGCTCCACGCTCTGAGCTGTCAGCAGAGAGCCCAACAGACCGTGAGATCATGACCTGAGCTGAAGTTGGATGCTTAACCGACTGAGCCACCCAGGTGCCCCAAAAGTTTAAATTTTTTTTAATGTTTATTTTATTTTTGAGACAGAGAGAGAAAGAGCATGAGCGGGGGAGGGGCAGAGAGAGAGAGAGAGAGAAAGAGAGAGACAGACAGACAGACAGACAGAATCAGAAGCAGGCTCCAGGCTCTGACCTCTCAGCACAGAGCCCGATGTGGGGCTCAAACTTGTCAACTGCGAGATCATGACCTGAGCCGAAGTCAGATGCTCAACCAAATGAGCCACCCAGGTGCCCCATAATTTTATTAAAAAAAATTTTTTTTAATGTTTATTTATTTTTTGAGGCAGGGGAGCAGAGAGACAGAGGGAGACACAGAATCTGAAGCAGGCTCCAGGCTCTGAGCTGTCAGCACAGAGCCCAATGTGGGGCTCAAACCCACAAGGTGTGAGATCATGACCTGAGCCATAGTCAGACGCTTAAGTGACCGGGCCACACAGGCGACCCATAATTTAAAAAAAAAATTTAGGAGCACCTGGGTGGCTCAGTTGGTTAAGCGACCAACTTTGGCTCAGGTCATGATCTCGCGGTCCGTGAGTTCGAGCCCCACGTTGGGCTCTGTGCTGACAGCTCAGAGCCTGGAGCCTGTTTCAGATTCTGTGTCTCCCTCTCTCTGACCCTCCCCCGTTCATGCTCTGTCTCTCTGTCTCAAAAATAAATAAACGTTAAAAAAAAATTAAAAAATAATAATAATAAAAAAAAATTTAGAGAGAGAGAGAGAGAGCGTGAGCTGGGGAAAGGGATAGAGAGAAAATCCTAAGCAGGCTCCATGCACAGTGTGGAGCCCGACATGTGGCTCAATTCCATGACTCTGGAATCATGACCTGAATTGAAATCAAGAATCAGATGCTCAACAGACTGAGGCACACAGGCATTCCATAATTAAAATATTTTATGTAGGAGTCTGATGTCATGCTGTCATTTTAGAGAGATATCCTGGCAGCAAAGTGAGAATGGTCTGGAGAGATAATACTAAACCAGAAGCAAGGAGACCAACTGGGAAGTAACTGGAATGATGTAGGTAGTAAGTGATGAGTTCCAACTTAAGGCAAAGAAGTGGAGATGGAGAGAAGGAGAAAAGATATTTTTAAGAGGAATCATTCACAGAGCTTGTAACTTGTGCAGAAGTGAAAGAAAGTGTAGGACAATTCTATTTCACCTTCAGCAATTGAGTGGATGGTCCATTAAACATCATCAAGCCATGGACTATCAATAGACAGGATGAGGTAGAAAAGATAAGGACTATTTTAGACATGCTGATTAAAATAGGAGTATTCGTCTGTAGTGCACAGAACCTTGAAAGGTGACAATATTTAAATCTTATTTTAATATTACACAGCCGAAAACCCATTTGATGATGGAGAAAATAACACAGAAATCTTGAGTCAGAAAGGAAATTACAGGACAAAAAAGTTTAAATCTCATAGTTGAACTGGGAAGAAGTTATCATTTCTGTCTCCCTCTCTCACAATAAATACTTCCAATACAATTCTAATAAATTCCGGCAAATTGTATTTTAATTTTTGCCCAAGAGGTCTACAAATACTGTAAGGCAAATGAAAAGTCTGAGAAAGAGGGGCACCTGGCTGGCTCAGTCGGTAGAGCATATGACTCTTGATCTTGGGGTTTTGAGTTTGAGCTTCACAATTTTGGATGTAGAAATTGCTTTTTTTTTTAATAAGCTTCCTAAAAAATATTTTTAATAGTTTATTTATTTTGAGAGAGACAGCGCAAACATGAGTGGGGAGAGGGCGGGGGGAGGGGGGGAGGAGAGAGACAGAGACACACAGAGAGAGAGAGGGAATATGAATGAATGAATCCCAAGCAGGCTCATACTGTCAGCACAGAGCCTGATGTGGGGCTTGAACTCACAAAGAGGAGATCCTCACCTGAGCCGAAGTCAGACACTTAACCTACTGAGCCATCCAGGTGCCCCAGATGTAGAAATTACTTAAAAAAAAAAAAAAAAAAAAAAAGTTGAACAAAGACTGATTTTAGACCATTTTTTAAGCTTCCCTACTCTCTACACAGCATACAAAACACACACTGAGGAGCAGGTTCTGGGCTCACCCTTCTCAGAAGGACCCACGTAAACTGAACAGAAGACAAGTCTCAGTTCACTAAATAATAAGACCCGAAAGGCAAGGGCAAAAGGAGAGATTCCATCTGGATAACAATTCCCTTTCCATAAAATCATTTATAGTCCCAGTGCAACACATTTGCAATGTTCCACTCTGCCACTTTTTCTCCTTCTAGGGAAATGCAACTTTTTTCCATTTTTCCATATACAGGTATTCTATTTGGTAGAAAAGAGGAAGGGGACAAAAATGGATTTTGTTTTGCTTTGAGACTTGAGTTTTTCATTTACTTTTAAACCTATATGTTTTCATAAAGATGAATGGCCTATTCTGTATTACTAACCACACAATCATCAACAACTGACACAAAGAAAAGAGGTATCAGTGCCCCAATGCTTTATTATTTTTTTTAAATGTTTACTTATTTTTGAGAGAAAGAGAGGGAGCACACATGCAGGGGAGGGGCAGAGTAAGAGGGAGACAAAGAATCCCAAGCAGGTTCCACACAATGTTAGCACAGAGCCCGATGTGGGGCTCAAACCCACAAACTCTGAGATCATTACCTGAGCCAAAATAAAAAGATCAATGCTCAACCGACTCAACTGAGCTAACTAGATGCCCCAGATCCTCAGTGCTTTGAATTAGAGTCTCTTCTTTTGACCAGCCCTTCTCTCTAGCCTTCAAATCCTCACAAAGTCCTGCCTACTCCCTACTTTTCTAGGAGTACATGTTTTAAGAAAAAAGAGAAGATCAGGATGGGGATAGATGGGTGGAAAGAACCTAGTCTCTACTGAATTATAGGGCAAAGGAGATCCCCAGAAAGCTAGCATCATAAACCAGCTGGTAATAAAAATCCTCACTTTACAAACAAAATTAAGAAAATTAAACTCTGATTTCTGCCTATAGTTAAATTTACTAATAAACTGTATCTTATTAGACATTTTTTTAATGTTGTATTTTTTTTAATTTTTATTTTTTAACGTTTATTTATTTTTGAGACAGAGAGAGACAGAGCATGAACGGGGGAGGGTCAGAGAGAGAGGGAGACACAGAATCTGAAACAGGCTCCAGGCTCTGAGCTGTCAGCACAGAGCCTGACGTGGGGCTCGAACTCACGGACCACAAGATCATGACCTGAGCCGAAGTCAGATGCTTAACCGACTGAGCCACCTAGGCGCCCCAATTTGTATTTATTTTTGAGAGAGACAGAGACAGAAACCGAGTAGGCGAGGGGCAGAGAGAGGGAGAGGGAGATACAGAATCCAAAGCAGGCTCCAGGCTCCAAGCTATCAGCACAGAACGCGACGCAGGGCTCGAACTCACGAACTGCAGGAACAGGACCTGAGCTGAAGTCAGATGCTTAATTGACTGAGCCACCCAGGCGCCCCTATATCTTAATTTTTTTAATTATTATTAATTTTTTAATGTTTATTTTTGAGAGAGAGAGAGAGAGAGAGAGAGCGCGCGCACAAGTGGGGGGGGGGGCAGAGAGTGAGAGGGAGACCTAGAATCTGAAGCAGGATCCAGGCGCTCACCTGTCAGCAAAGAGCCCAACATGGGGCTTGAACTCACCAACTATGAGATCATGACCTAGGCTGAAGTTGAACACTTAACCAAATGAGCCACCCAGGCACCCCTTAAACTTATTTTTTAAAGTTTATTTATTTGAGAGAGGGAGTGCCAACAGGGGAGGGGCAGACAGAGAGGGGCAGAGAGAGAAGGCTCTGCACAATCAGCACAGAGCCAGACTCAGGGCTCAAACTCAAGAACCCAGGAGATCATGACCTAAGCCAAAATCATGAGTTGGACACTCAACGGACTGAGCCACCAAGGCGCCCCACAATAAACTATATTTTAAATGAGTAAGCCTCAACTAATTTGGTGAAAAATCACCAAAATTTCAAAATGCTCAGATGGTAATATAGGACATGTTGACAGTCAAGTCTCTTAGCTTAGAGGTCTAACAGAGGATCCAAACATACTATTTGAACACCTCAAAGCTAGAAATATTTCTTAAGGAAATCTAACCCATTGGAAAATTTCTTTACCCTCCTAATGTAACAAAGGAAGGCAATTTACCTGACCAGAACACTATTCTAGAGCATGCATTTTCAGTGAGAACAACATTGTGCCTAACGGGGGGTGGGGGTGGGGGGGTCAAAGGAAAAAAAAAAAGATACTGTCATTGTTTGTGTTCCACCCAAGGGCAACAGTATACAAACAAATATAAGGTATACTCTGGTATTAAAATTTCATGGGAGGAGCACCTAGGTGGCTCAGTCGGTTGAGCATTGGACTCTTGATTTTGGCCCAGGCCTTGATCCCAGATTAGTTGGGTCGAGAGCCCCACTTCAGGCTCCACACTGAGCATGGAGTCTGCTTGAGATTCATTCACATTCTCTATCTCCCCCTCTGCCCCTCTCATGCAGGCTCTTTCAATAAATAAACAAACAAACAAACAACTTTAATAAAATGTGTTCTTGATATTTAAAAAAATTTCATGGGAGGAAGACATCTTGGGGAAAAAAAGTCTAAAAGAAAAAACTCCTTAGGAAACAGTAATGAAAAAAAAGTTTGAGAGAAACTGGTCAAGATCAGGGGTTGGCAAATCTTTTCTGCAAAAGGCCTAAGAGTAAATATTTTAGCCTATGAATGGTATACAGTCAGTCACCATTCAATTCTGCAATTGTAGTAGGAAAATGGCCACAGATGATATATAAAGAAACCAGTGTGGCTGTGTTTCAATACAACTTTATTTATGGACAATAAAATCTGAATTTCACAGCATTTTCACATCATAAAATATTGCTCTTTTGATATTTTCAATCATTTGAAAAAGTAAAAACCAACCTAAATGTCCATCAAATGACAGATAAATAAAATGTATACTCATATGATGGAATATTATTTGGCAATAAGAAGGAATGAAGTATTATTGAATCATGTGATATAACACAAATGACCCTTGAAAACATTATGCTAAGTGGAAGAAGCTAGCCACAAAAGACCACATATTTATTGTATAATTCCATTTAGATAAAGTGTGTCCAGAATAGGAAAGTAGATTAGTGGTTAGCTTGGGCTGAGAGGTGGGGAGAGAAGTGGGAGCTGACAAGGTTTCTTTTTGGGGTGATGAAAAATGTTCTAAAATTAGTGGTAAGCCATTCAACTCTATGAATATACTGAAAACCACTGAATTGTATGCTTTAAATGGGTGAAACTTATGGTATGTGAATTGTGTTTCAATGAAGCAGCTTTGGAAAAAGGTTAAAACCATTCTTAGCTCACAGACTGTACAAAAACAGAAGTGACCCTGATTTGGCCTGCAATCTGTGATCTGACAACCTGTGTTCTACATACATCAGTTCAGCAACTATGATCTTAAAGGAAGAGAACATGAACTAACATCTTAGGAGTCAGACATTGATTAAAAGAGAAAAGATTTTTCACAGCCCTGTAGGAAAAGCAAATGTTACTTATAGCCAATATGCCACAAGAATTGCTATCTAGGCTACCATGGCACACTCAATAAACCAAACCAGATACTCAAACTTTAGACTGTATCAGAATCATCACTGGTGGAGCGCAGGGGGAGTGGGGGGGGGGGTGTTAAGACACACTGATTGTTGGGCCTCGTAACTAGAGTTGTGAGATGGTTAGGTCTGAGACAGAGGTAGAAACTTGGCATTTCTAACAAACTTCCTATATGATACTGATGCAGCTTATCTGGGATCACATTCTGATAATCACTGATCTAAACCAAAGACTGTAGGGGCGCCTGGATGGCTCAGCCACTTAAGCATCTGACTCATGATTTCAGCTTGGGTCATAATCTCAACAGTTTGTGAGTTCAAGCCCCACACCGGGCTCTGTGCTAAACCATGAGATCATGATCTGAGCCGAAGTTCGAAGCTTAATTGACTGAGATTCTGTCTCCTTCTCTCTCTGCTCCTCCCCCACTTGCTCTCTGTATCTTTCTCAAAATAAATAAACTTAAAAAAAAAAATAAATAAGCCCTGGGTGCCTGGGGTGGCTCAGTCGGTTAAGCTTCCAACTTCAGCTCAGGTCATGATCTCATGGTTCGTGGGTTTCGAGCCCCGCGATGGGCTCTGTGCTGATAGCCTGGAGCTTAGAACCTGCTTCTGATTTTGTGTCTCCCCCTCTCTGCCCCTCCTCTGCTTGTGCTCTGTCTCTCTCTCAGAAATAAACATTAAAAATAAAAAAATTTTTTTTAAATAAACCAATGACTGTAACTAGTGATACACACACACACAGAGTAGTCATATTTGAATCATATATCAGATTATTTGAGAAAAAGTGAAGATATACCATGTCGTATTCACTCCAGTGGGCCTTGGTCTTTGGCTCCTAAAGCAGTGTGACAAATATTTTCTTTCAATGTGCAACATAGCTATATGTAGTCATAAAACCTCTTCCTTTTTTAAAAAGGAAGTTGGCTATTCAGAAACCATCAGAGCCCTAGGTACATTTTTTTGGACACAGGTACATAGACAAAGCTCTCAGTGTTTTCCAGAGGCTCACTAAAATCATTTTCAGAGAAAGTCTAGACAGCAAAAGGAGATGAAACAAAAACAACCTAGACCAATGAATCACAACCCAACAGTTTACTGAGAGCACCTGACATGACTTTACAGAAATGAGAACCTAGAGTCAGACCCTTGGAGTTGGGGAATTCTGTGGAATACCTCACAGCTTTCCACCTTTGTCCACCATCATCAACTGAGTTATTTAAAAGTGTAACAGAACCACTCATGCAGAAGAATTCCAAAAAATTTCTATCTGTCCTCAAGAAGAAAGAACACTTGATTGTCTCCACTAAGTATAGACTAAGCAGGAGGAAGACTATAGATTTCTTCCAAAGAGCAAAGAATAGAAAATGTGGAGGGAGAGTAGCTTTATGGTAGATAAACCTGACAAACACTATCTTAAGTGAACAAAGTCACCCTCAACAATGATAAATCACATAAACAGTATGTACCTTTAATGTAATGGGATAAAAATGTTACTTTATCTTTATGGTCCTTCCTCCCCAAACCCATAACTTCGGTCTAATCAAAAACAAAACATCTCAGGGTCGTGAGTTTGAGCCCCACGTTGGGCGTAGAGATTACTTAAAAAAAAAAACATATTTTTTTTAAAAGAGCAAATCATCACTTAAATATCAAATGAGAGGCATTCTACAAAATATCTGACCACTAAGGGGTGCCTGGGCAGCTCAGTTGGTCGAGCATCTGACTCTTGGTTTCGGCTCAGGTCGTGGGTTCAAGCCCTGTGTCGGGCTCTGCATTGACAGTGTGGAGCCTGCCTGGAATTCGCTCTCTCCCTCTCTCTCTGCCCCTCCCCCTGCTCTTTCTCTCTCAAAATAAATAAACTTAAAAAAATAAAATTTAAGGGGCGCCTGGGTGGCTCAGTCAGTTAGGCGTCCGACTTTGGCTCAGGTCATGATCTCACGGTCCGTGGGTTCGAGCCCCGCATCGGGCTCTGTGCTGAGAGCTAAGAGCCTGGAGCCTGCTTCAGATTCTGTGTCTCCCTCTCTCTCTGACCCTCCCCCGTTCATGCTCTATCTCTGTCTCAAAAATAAATAAACATTAAAAAAAAAATTAAATTTAAAAACATCTGACCACTATGCCTTGGAACTGTCAAGGTCTACAATTTCAAGTCTGATTCCAAATACATATTCCAACAAATTACTTATTCTGAGAAAAAACACAAAAAACAAACAAGAAAAATCTGAGAAACTGTCATGTCCAAAAGGAGTGTCAGGAGACATGATAACTAAACATAAGGTCTCCTGGATGGGATTTTGAAACAGAACAAAGACATCTGGCAAAAACAAAGGAAATCTGAATAAAGTATGCAATTAGTTAATAATAATGTCTTAATGTTGGTTCAGTAATAATAACAAATGTATCACACTAACTAATGAGATATTAATAAAAGGAGAATCTGGGTGTGGGTATATATGGGAACTCTGTAATATTGTCTCGATTTTTCTGTAAATCTACAACTGTTCTAAAAGATAAAGTCTACCCCTGCCCCCCCAAAAGTAAAACAGCCTAATTCGAAGCTAAAGCTAGTGAACTGTTGGAAATCACTAGGCGCCCAAACAAAACTCATGTGATCAAGGTATCTTAAATCTTTTCAAACAAACAAAAAAGCCTAAACATACAGGCCAGCTACACAATATTTAACTCTGAACTAAAGTTCATGGTAACTCTGAACTAAAGAATATCTTAATTCTTTCCATTCCTTCCAAAGAGCACTTGAAGGAAATAATTAATTAAATCTTAAAAAAAAAAAAAAAAGGTATTACATGTCAGACACTGAAGATGCAGAGATGAAGGAGTCCTTATCAAATGGCTCATAGATGGGGATTGGAGAGGTTGGGGGGGGAGGAGGAGGACATCAGACCTAAAAACAGAAATTACAATAGAGTAAGGCAAATCAGTACTATAATAAAATCTGCAAAATAATCATGGGAGCAAAGAAAAAGCATACTCATTTGCATCAACTTGCTGGAGAAGAACAGGCCTCAATTAAGTTTTACTTTTATCTGGACAAAGTAAATTATGAAACTATATTTACAAAAAAAAAAAAGTGAGAGAAAGCTCCAATACACTCCCAGAGGCCTAGGATGCCTGATGGACAAACGGATTATTGGTTATCCAGACATTTTAGGGAGTATGATTCTCAAAGTATAATCACAAATTAAACAGTTTTTAAAAGTTAAAATGAAAGAGAATAGCTCTCTCTGCCCCTTAAAAACTGAAGGTTGACAGCCTTCAGTGATTTTGAAAAAGAACTGCAAAAAGAAATGTCTACATATTCTTCCACAGGCCGACTTGTAACACTCCCAGTTATACACAGTCATGAGAATCACAAATAGTGGAAGAACACACTTCTCTGGCCTACTTTAAATATATAATCCTAACATCCTCCCTCCTTTTTTTTTCCTTCCTGATTTTGGTCAGTATGAAGCAGAGCTATCTAAATATTATTAAAAATTTTCAGTGAAAACAATTAACAATTACATTTTCCTGACTGACTTGTATCTTTCTAAATATTTCTTCTTTCTATCCAAATACTACACTATTTGACTCCTACTTTCTCTATAAACCTGTTACCAAATACTCTTCCAGACTTTTCCTTCTTTTATATAACTTATAATCTGTTTTATATAAGCCATCACATTTTTGTGTAATACAGATGTAGTATTTCATGAGCTGTGTCTCACTAAGATGTACACTTCTTCAATATGTAATGTGGTTTGTACTCTAAAAATTCAACTACTTACTGTATCAGATGGTTCATGGTTGTATTTACAGAAACTAACTCTGGATGACTTAAGCAAAAGATGAAAGGTTGGTTTTTCTTTGTTTTTTCTTTAAGCTTTTAAAAGTAATCTCTACATCCAACATGGGGCTCGAACTCACAACCCTGAGATCAAGAGTTGCATGCTATACTGACTGAACCAGCCAGGAACGCCGTAAGAGATAAAAGCTTAATAGGTGACTCACAGAACTACCCAGAAGTCTGAAGAATTAGTCTCAGAAAACAAGCAAGCACAGGAAGAAGCTATACAACCAGAACCACTTACAAAATCATGCTACAGTATCTGCTTAGTAAGGACACTGCTGCCTCTGAAATGCTGAACCACTGATGCCTCTGGAGATTGGATAGTGATGTCACCACCACCAGAAACAGTTTTCCATTGTCCTTTGGCATCAGAGACATGAAAATATCAGGGATGATACATGTGGTTAGTGAAGCTTGGGTCAAAGTCTCAAACTCATTGCTAAGAGACATAGTAAAGTAAGCATCTGGCATTTTCTGATTTTACAGTAAACAGTGGACTCATAAAAAGATCCACCAAAAGGCAGAGGCTCAGATAATTGGTAGGAAAAAATAAAAAGGCATTATATGTTCATTACACATATTGAATTATTCCATTTTCAAACATATCAAAGGCATTATCTATATAAAATACCACATTCTACATAAAAGCATAGTGTATTAGAGGAAAATAAAAATTATATTTAATCAAAATAAGTAGTACAAAGTGAAGTAAGAGTAATTATTATTATATACGAGTGGTGATATTGACCTTTCTCAATGACTTAAATCTAAATACTGTCGGGACACTTGGCTGGTTCAATTGGTAGAGCATGCAACTCTTGATATCGGGGTTATAAATTCAAGTCCCACATTCAGTGGAGAGATTATTTAAAAATAAAATCTTTTTTAAAGTTTATTTATTTATTTATTTATTTTGAGGGAGAAAAAGTATGAGCAGCGGAGGGGCAGAGAGACAAGGAGAGAGAAAATCCCAAGCAGAGTCTGCACTGCCAGCGTAGAGCCCCACGTGGGGCTTGAACCCACGAACCTTTTTTTTTTTTCAATATATTAAATTTATTGTCAAACTGGTTTCCATACAACACCCAGTGATCATCCCAAAAGGTGCCCTCCTCACTACGCATCACCCACCCTTCCCTCCCTCCCACCCCCCATCAAACCTCAGTTTGTTCTCAGTTTTTAAGAGTCTCTTATGCTTTGGCTCTCTCCCACTCTAACCTCTTTTTTTTTTTTTTTTTCCTTCCCCTCCCCCATGGGTTTCTGTTAAGTTTCTCAGGATCCACATAAGAGTGAAAACATATGGTATCTGTCTTTGTCTGTATGGCTTATTTCACTTAGTATAACACTCTCCAGTTCCATCCACGTTGCTACAAAGGGCCATGTTTCATTCTTTCTCATTGCCACGTAGTACTCCATTGTGTATATAAACCACAATTTCTTTATCCATTCATTAGTTGATGGACATTTAGGCTCTTTCCATAATTTGGCTATTGTTGAGTGTGCTGCTATAAACATTGGGGTACAAGTGCCCCTATGCATCAGTACTCCTATATCCCTTGGGTAAATTCCTAGCAGTGCTCTTGCTGGGTTATAGGGTAGGTCTATTTTTAATTTTTTGAGGAACCTCCACACTATTTTCCAGAGTGGCTGCACCAATTTGCATTCCCACCAACAGTGCAAGAGGTGAACCCACAAACCTTGAGATCATGGCCTGAGCCGAAATTCAGAGTCAGACGCTTAACTGACTGAGACACCCAGGCGCCCCAAAAAATAAAATCTTTAAAAAATAATCTAAATACTGTCATCTAGTCAAAGCAGCAGCAATTACATTCGAAAGGAAGCACAGGGATAAACAATTCTGTACTAAAATGGAGAAGACGGATTTGGTAAAGACAAAACTCTAGCAGCTCTCTCACAATTTCATCCATCATTTAAAAAGATTTGCATATCAGACACTGGGGATACATGCAGAAGCTTAGAGTCTAATAACAGAGAACAGACATGACAACAACCAAATGTAATAAAACGTTACTGGATGCTATACACGGCCATGAGAGGTTCAAAGGAAAGATGCCAGGGTGGGGGTGGGGTAGAATGACACAAAGTTAAAAAGCCTTTGTTGAAGAGGTGTTCTTGAATGGTAAGACTAATAGCACAGAAAAAAAGGCAGGGGGAGGGAGAACAACAAGTAAAATTAAAATATCACCCTAATACAAGATAGCCCTATTTCCATTTATCACTCCAAACACTTTTAAAATAGAAGTGAAAATAATAACAGTTTATATGAATACATAACAAAAACAAGTCAGGAGATGTCACTCAAATTGGATCACTGGGATTTATTTTCCTAAAAACAAATGCAAAATATGGCTATGGTAGTTTGAAAGAAAAAAAAAAAACTCATAAATTCTTCCCTTCCCTGAACCCACCCACACTTTGCAATTCTCTCATCAAGAAACAGAATTCAACTTATTTACCACTTGATTCTGTGCTGGCTTGGTGACTTGCTTTGACCAACAGAAAGTGGAGGAAGCAAAACAGTGCCAACTTTCTGCCTCAGCTTCAAGAAGGCTGGCACACATCCCACACTTCCTCTTGGGGAGGGAGACCACCATGTGAATAATCCTTATATAGTCTGCGAGGGAATGCAAAACCACATGGAGAAGGTGGCTCAGCAGTCCCAACAAAGCCAAGCCAAATCTGGTGCAGATCACCAGAACCACGTAGTACAATCCAGCCTAAACGGCTAATCCTCAGAATAAATAAAAAGCTAAGTAAATAGTGGTGGTTTTAATCCATTAAGTTGGAGTGTTTGTATGTATCAACAGCTAACTGAGGTAATGTTTGGTTAAGTTCCTAATTAAAAGGTGTATATTCACCATTATTAAATTTCTGAAGTAGAGATAAGTATTAATTGTCAGATTTCCTCATCAGTATATTTCAGAAAAAGTCCATAGCCCCTGCAATATTAAGAAAAAATGGCTGAGAAGTGCTCTGCAAAGAATAAATGCTCAAATACTCATCAACAGCAGAATGTTTAAATAAACTGTGACATATTCTCTCACAATGGACTAGTACAGAGAGCAAGGACAGTGAACAAACCACAACTGCATACAATTATGTGTATGACATTCACAGACTCAAAAGGGTAGGACTCCCCATTTGAATAAAAATTAAAAATAAGCAAAAAACTCACGTATGCTATTAGAAGTCAGCATAGTGGTTAGCCTCAGCGGGCTTATGACTAGAAGGCAGCACGATGGAAGTTTCCAGAGTCTACTGATGTTCTGTTTCTTGATCTGGGTGCTGGTTACACGGGTGTATTCAGATTGTGAAAATTCTCTGAGTTGTAAGCTTTTAACTAGTACACTTTTGTATGTATAATAAAACCTCTTTTTTAAAAATGTTTATTCATTTTTGAAGGAGAAAGACAGAGCATGAGCAGGGGAGGGGAAGAGAGAGAGGGAGACAGAATGTGAAGCTGGCTCCAGGCTCTGAGCTGTCAGCACAGAGCCCCACTCGGGGCTCAAACCCACAAAGTGTGAGATCATGACCTCAGCTGAAGTTGGACATTTAACCGACTGAGCCAATCAGGTGCCCCATAATAAAACCTTTTTAAAGGGGTGTCTGGCTGGCTCAGTCAGAGGAGCATGTAACTCTTCATCCCGGAGTTGTGAGTTGGAGCCTGACATTGGGTATAGAGATTACCAAAAAAAAAATAATTTTTAAAAAAAGTACATAAATTTCTCTATATAGTTTATAGTTATCTTTATTTACATATATATGTAACATATACAACTATATATATATATATACACACACACACACACACACAACTATATATATATATATATATATATATATATATAGTTTCAGTCCCAAAATGTTATTAAAAACTTCAAACATAAAACAAAAATAGAATAGTATATACTGCTGTACTTTGATAGAAGTTCTACTGATGTTTTAGCTCAACGCTTCTTTTTTTTATTTTAGAGAGAGTGTGCACGTGAGGGGGGCGGGCAGAAAAGGGAGGGAAGGAAAAGGAGTGGGGGGGGAGGGAGGGGAAAGGTGAGAGGGAGAAGGAGGAGAGGGGGAGAGAATGAATGAATGAATATCTCATGCAGGCTCCATGCTCAGTGCAGAGCCCAACATGGGGCTCAATCCCATGACCCCGGGATCATGACCTGAGCGGAAACGAAGAATCAGATAGATGCTCAACAGACTGAGCCACCCAGGTGCCCCTAGATACACTTCTTAGTCAAAATATACAGCTATTATGTTTTTTACCCGTAACCCACTCCTTCCTAGGAAAAACACAACCACTTATCAAACCTAAATAATTCTGGGAGAAAAATCAGGAAAACAAACAAAAAGCATTAAGGTTTAGGGGCATGTGTATATGACATCTCCTGTAGCTCTCACTTGCTATTTGCCCTACTTGCTATTTCCTTGAATCCATTAACTGCTATATGCAAGCTGGGGATTTAGTTTGGGGCAGCTCACTTACACATGATGAAAAGTAGTTTTTCCTTTAAAATTGAACAATCTAAAATGCAAAGCATTCAGCTAGAGTTTGCAGGAAGACATTAAGAAAAACTGAGGAAAGAGGACAGTGATCCTTAAAACTGAGTATACAGGCATCTTTCCCAGAGCAAAGAGCTGGGGGACTTGCCCTTAGAAAAATCTCAATACCCAAATTCAAAACTGCATTTGCATATTTCCTTTACATATATTCACTCAATATTCACGTATATATTCACATTTACTATGAATTTCATTATTACTGTTCCAAAGGCTATCACTCCTTGAGTTTTTCTTTTTTAATTCACTCAAACATTCGTGCACTTTAGGGTGAAAAAGTGAGACAGCACTTAGAAGACCAGCTTAAATAACCAATGTAGATGAAAACGCCTATACAGCATCTATTGATATAGTCTACGGCATCATTTTTTTTTTAAGAGAGAAAGAGAGTGAGAGCACAAGTAGGGGAGAGGGGGAGGGGGGGGGGAGAGAGAGAGAGAGAGAGAGAGAGAGTCACTGAGAGACAATCTTAAGCAGGCTCCACACTCAGCACTGAGCCTGACACAGGGCTCAATCCCACAACCCTGGGATCACGACCTGGGCCAAAATCAACAGTTGGACGCTCAACTGACTGCTCCATCCAGGAGCTCTCATCATGTTTTTATGCCACTGTTCTAGGGAAAATGTGAGCCAATAATGTCATACTCGTAAAGTTTACATAGGTCCCAATATTCCTTTCTTTTTGTGTTTTAGACTAGATGAGAACAGAAAACAATCTCTCGGCATGCCTGGGTGGCTCAGTCGATTAAGTGTTGGACTCCTGATTTTGGCTCAGGTCATGATCTCGTGGTTTTTGAGTTCAAAACCCACATCAGGCTCTGTGTTGACAGTGTGTAGCCCTCTTGTGATTCTCTCTTCCTCCTCTCTATGCCCCAACCTACTTGTGTGCTCTCTTTCTCAAAATAAATAAATAAACTTAAAAAAATTTTGAAAAGAAAAAAGAAAGAAACCAATCTATTTATTAAACCCAGAACTGACATAAGACCCTACACCTGAGTAACTGAAGAAATATACCATGTTTTTAGGTAGTAAAGCCAATATCATATAATGACAATGAAGCAGTTTATTACATTATTATAAAGACCATTTCTTTTTTTTTTTTAATTTTTTTTCTATTTATTTTGAGAGAGAGAACATGCCAACATGTGGAGGGGCAGAGAGAGAGAATGCCAAGCAGGCTCCACCCTGTCAGTTCAGACCCCCAATGTGGGGTTTGATCTCATGAACCATAAGATCATGACCTGAGCAGAGATCAAGAGTTAGATGCCCAACTGACTGAGCCACCCAGGTGCCCCATAAAGGCCATTTCTCCCTCAAATCTATAAAGTCAACATAATCCAATCAGCACTTCTATTCTTAGAAGAAAACGTTTTTAAAACTAGTCTAGAAAGAAGAAATATGAGAACTCTGTCCTGTTGCAATAGCCTAACTCTTACATGGCATTTACTGTGTTACATAGCATTAAAAGAGCTTTACATAGGAGCACCTAGGTGGCTCAGTTGGTTGAGTGACCAACTTCAGCTCAGGTCATGATCTCGCAGTTTGTGAGTTCGAGCCCCGCGTCGCGCTCTGTGCTGATAGCTCAGAGCCTCAAGCCTACTTCAGATTCCATGTCTCTCCCTCTCTCTATCCCTCCCCTGCTCACGCTCTATTATCTCTCAATAATAAATAAACGTTAAAAAAAATAAAAAAAAGAGCTTTACATATATTAATGCATTAATCCTCACAATAACCCTAAAATGTGTATTATAATCTTATTTTGCAGAAGACATTGAAGTCTAGAGAATGTAAGTAACTCACACTAAATCATCTAGTTGGTAAATGGTGGAGCTAGCATTCAACTAGGCAACTAGAACTAAACTCTTTAACTATCATGCTATGTCTCCTCCTAGACACTACAATGTCTCACAGATCCACAATCAATCATTAAAAATAACAGGTAACTGGACAAACAGTCCAGAAACAGACCCAAATATATGTAACAATTTACTATGATAAAGATGGTATCTCAAATCAATGAAAAACTATAAATAACATTCAGTAACTCAGTACATGATGAGAAGACAACTGACTCTCCAACTGGGTTAAAAAAAAAATTAGATTCTGATAGCACACCAAGTAAGTATCAGATGGTTTAAAAAACTAAATTTAAGGGGCCCTGGGTGGGTCAGCTGGCTAAGCCTCTAACTTCTGATTTTGGATCAGGTCATAATCTCACAGTTCATGGGATGGAGCCCCACATTAGGCTCTGTGCTGACAGCATGGAGCCCGCTTGGGATTCTCTCTCTTTCTCTGCCCCTCCCCTGCTTGAGCTTGTGCTTGCTCTCACTCTCTTTCTCAAAGATAGATAAATAAACTTAAAAAAAAATCCTAGCAAGGTTTTTTGTAGCTATAGATAACCTAATTCTAAAATTTATTTGGAAAAGCATTAGTGTAAGAATAACTAAAACAATCTTGACAAAGCAAAATAAAGTGAGAAAAATCACAGCATCCAACATTAAGCTTATTAAACAGCTACAATAATCAAGGCAGTGTGGTATTGGCAGAGGGAAAGACACACAGATCAATGCAACAGAGCAGAGAGCACAGAAATAGACATGTGTAAGTTTGGTCAAATGATTTTTTGACAAAGTTCTAAAAGCAACTCAAGGGAGGAAGGTTACCCTTATCAACAAAGAGCCCCCTGAACAACTGGATATCCACAGGCACACACACAAAAAGTGAACAACCTCAAACTAAACTTCACACCTTCTATAAAAACTAACTCAAAATGGATCATGGACTTAAGTGTAAAACAAAGTTATAAAAGTTTTAGAAGAAAGAGGAGAAAAGCTTCAGGATCTAGGACTAAGCAAAGAGTTCTTAGGACTTGACACCAAAGACATAATGTATAAAAGGAGAAACTGGTAAATGGACCTCATCAAAATTAAAAACATTTGCACTGTGAAAACTCATGTAAAAAAGATAAAAGGATAAGCTATGAACTGGGAGAAAATATTTGCAACCATACATTTCACAAAGTACTAGATCTAGGATATATAAAAAACCTAAAAAAACAGTAAATAATTAGAAAATGGGCAAAAGACATTCAGAGACATTTCACGGAAGAGGATATACAGATAACAAACAAGTACAAGAAAAGATCTTGACACTGTTAGTCATTAGGGAAATGCAAGTTAAAACCATAATGAAATATCACTACACTCCTGACAGAATGGCTAATTTAAAAAACAGTAGTAACACTAAATACTGGTAAAAATGCAAAGAAAATGGATTTCTCATGCACTGTAAGTAGGACAAATAAAATGGCACAGCCACTCTGGAGAATAATTTAGAAGTTTCTTAAAACAATGAACGTACAATTACCATGACCCAGCAAATGTACTCTTGGGCATTTATCCCAAGAGTAATGAAAACTTAGGTTTGCACAAAACCTGTATATAAATGTTTTACAGCAATTTTTCCTAATCCCCAAAACTGTAAACAGCCCAAATGTCCTCCAACAGGTGATTGGTTAAATAAACTCTGGAATGTACATACCCATACCACAGAAACTCAGCAATAAAAAGGAATGAACTACTGAAAAATGCAACAACCTGGATTAATCTCCAGAGAATTATATGCTGACTCAAAAAAAGCCAATTCCAACAGGTCACATTTTGTATGATTCCATTTATGTAACACTTTTGATGTGACAAAATTTTAGAAATGGAGAACAGATTAGTGGTTGCCAGGGATTCTCTAGGTGGGGGATGGATATAGAGAGGGAGGTGGCTATGGTATTCAAGGACAATATCAAGGATCCCTGTAGTGATGTAACTGTTTAGAATTTTGACAGTGGTGGTAAAAAGACAAACCTCCACATCTGGTAAGATTGTAAGATTGTATAAAACCACACACACACACACACACACACACACACACACACACGAACAAGTAAAACTGGTCAAATCTGAATAAGATTGGTGGATTTTAATCAATTTCAATATCCTAGTTTTGATATTATACTGTAGTTTTGCAAAATATTACCACTGGGGGAAACTGGGTAAAGTATTCTCTGTACTATTTCCTACCACTACATGTGACTCTACAATTATCTCAATAAAAATGCCAATTAAAAACAAAAAGGCAAATGACACACAAGAAAACAGCTGCCATAAATATAGTTGACAAAACCACAATAAAGGATTTTCCAAAAAAAATTAAAAACCCACGAAGAAGAAAAGGAGACAACTGTAACATTTTGGAATTTAGAAGCAAATGAAAGAATGGCAACTGATCAAGCATATACAAGAACGCTGCAGTAGGGACAACTTCCAACTGTACCAATCAACCTTGCCAGCCAAGAGCTTAGGAACTCAAGAGCAGGTAACTCAGGCTTGGGTGGGGGTGGGGGACTGGTGTGATTAAGAGTGAGAATGACTAAAAATTGTTTAAGCAAGCTATAAACTTAATCCTTGTTCTCATTAGGAAACTCTACCCCTCCCCCGCTCAATGCAGGAGACTAGAGGTTTGTTGTCTGGAGAGGGTTAAACAGAAGATTTTAGGACTAGGGTGCTCCAGGCATAGAGGAGGACATGAGGACCACACCTAAAATAAGGGGACTAAATGTGGATTTAAACATACTGAATGCAGAAGGCTGAAGCCCCAGCTCTCTTATCATGTGGCAAAAAAGAAAGCTGGCAGTTAGTCCTCACCTTGAGGAAGACTACAAGAGGCTTTTCTAAGGAGTCTGGTAAACTGGGGAAAAACCTAAAGATACCGACATCTAGGGTTTGCCAATTTAACAGCCATCGCACTGTGAAGTTCACCATAAATACACCGTGCTAATGGCACCTCAGAGCTTCCAATCAATGTTTCAGCGCCCCAAACCTGCTCATGGTTTAAGCCATGAGCAGACAACAGCTACTAGATATCGAGGAAAACCTCTAACATACGAGATCTAAACCAGTATTTTGTAAATGTGTTAAATGAGGCTCATATCAGCTGAAAATGATACGAAAATTAGTATTCACCACAATGGACAGCTCATCCATATATTTAACAAATATTTAATGGGTGGGGTAGTATCAAACGTGCTTGGAAAACAATAGTAAAGAAGCTAAAAGAAGCAAACAAGGAAAATCTCTTCCCTAGCAGAGTTTACATTGTAGCAGAGAGAATTGGATAATAAACATATGGGGTGCCTGAGTGGCTCAGTTGGTTAAGCCTCCAACTCTTGGTTTCAACTCAGGTCATGATGTTATGGTTCGTGGGATAGAGCCCCACATCGGGCTCTGCACTAACAGTGTGGAGTCTGCTTGGGACCCGCTTTCTCCCTTTCTCTCTCTTCTGTACCACCCACCCCCTTTCTGCTCATGTGCATGCGCGTGCTCTAAATAAATAAACATAAAATAAATAAACATAATAGTTAAGTTCTCATTTAATAAATTAGTAGATTAGTGCTTTGAGAAAAAATAATGGAACAAGGTAAGGGGGGGGGGCAGTGTAGAGGCAGTTGCAAATTTAAAATACGGTGACCATTGTAAAACTTGAAGGAGATGAGGGAGTTGACAAGTCTATGAAAAGAGAATTCCAAAAGTCGGAATTTTCAATGTAGGAACCCTAAAGCAAGAGGAGCATGCCTGAAATATTCAAGGAAGAGCAGAGTCCAGTATGGCTGGAGAAGAGTGGGGGAGGGAGGGACAGAAGATAAAGCCATAGAGGTACAGCAGGGAGAAGTACAGATCATGTATACAAGGGCCTTAAAGACCACTGGCTTTTTCTCTCAACTAAATATAGGGCTGATGGAGGGTTGAGGAAAAAGACATGATACTGATTGGACAAGTTTTCAAAGAATAACTATGGCTGGTGTGTTAGGACAGCATGAAAGCCACCAGTTAGAAGGACAAACAGGATGGAGTCTCTCAAAATTTTATTTTTTTAAAAGATTTTACTTTTAACTAATCTCTATAACCAACATGGGCTCAAACTTACAACCCCGAGGTCAAGAGTCCCGTGCTCTACCAACTGAGCCAGCCAAGGCCCCCTGAGTTTCTCAAAATTTTAGAACTGACAGGGGCCTTGGAAGTAATTTTTTCCAAGTCTTTCATTTTAGAGATAAGGAAACTGAGTCCCAGGAAGCTAAGTGAATTTTCCAGTCACATGTTCAAGTCTGGAATAATCCACCTTGCATTTGTGTAGCCTTTTCAGCACTTTCAGGTTCATTATCTCATTAGTGCTCAACAATCTTCTGGCAATTCATAGGGTAGCTGATAGCTGATACTCATTTATCAGATAGGTGGTCAAAATTAGGGACCAAGTCGAGAATATTCTCTCAATACTCAATATAAAGCTATTAATGGTCTTTACAGGGAGTGATTCTGCAGTCTGGCTTCTAATATCACAGAGCATTAAATAACCTAACTAATTTAGACTAATTCTTAAGTAATTTATCTAATTCCTTAAGTAATAGAAATGACACACTCTTACAAGATCTAATCCCTTATTTGGTAGCCTTGGCTGTGCTACCAAATGTTGCCGTGGTGTATTACGTAGCATGATGTCCTTTACAAATTAGTAAGAAGAGTAATTCTGAGGCAAATAGGAAATAGTGATTTTGTTTCCCATGGTACTGTGTGCTTAGATCTCTTCTCCCCTTTCTTCCCACCCAGTCTCATTCTGCAAGGACTTTCTTAGATTAGAGAGCAGCTGATAAACTAATTCCCATATGATAATTCTTGATAATAGCACAAGGTGTTATCACTCCAAGGGAATGTGTAACCTTAATAGGAAACCCAAAACCTTCAAATCCCAAAGGAATTGCAGTCAAGTTAACAGAGAATACAGTATTATTATGAAGACCTCCTAGCATTTTGTCAAATCACACTAAATAAATTCAAATTCAACAACTGTTTATTGATGGACATGGTTCTTGCCGTTAAGATATTCAGCCCAGTGAAAGAAGACAACATAGAAAATACTAGCTTTAGTTGACTGAACATCTGCTGTACATTAGGCACTAAGCTAACAACTACTTCTCATAAACAGTATGTATCAAGTATTATATTCAGCTCACTTTTTAGCAAATAATAAATGTTAATAAGTACATTGTGGCCACGATTAC
This sequence comes from Panthera uncia, assembly GCF_023721935.1. Lineage (NCBI taxonomy): Eukaryota > Metazoa > Chordata > Mammalia > Carnivora > Felidae > Panthera > Panthera uncia. The sequence continues at coordinate 104,155,910 of NW_026057582.1, read as the reverse complement.
TGTAATCATTACCTTCATAACTGCATTCAATCTTCACTTCTGCTCTATGAAGGACTTATTAGCTTTACTTTAAGATAAGGAAATTGAGGCTCAGAGAGGTTGAATAATGTGTTCAAGGTCATACAGCTATTAAGTGCCAGAATTCAAACTGAAGTCTGTATAATGCTACAGCTTATGGTATTAATACTGTACAGTATTTAAAATTTCCACAACATTAATAGAAAGATATTTAATTTCACTTTAAAGTTCGAAGAGTTGGCTAATAAGAATATGCTATAAAGAGGAAGTGACATTTAAGCTGGATCCTGAATGACAGTTTACCAAGTGGGAAAGTAAGGGGGTGAATAGAGTTTGGTCCAGGTAAAAAATGATGACAGTCTGGACAAAGAAAACGGGGAGTACAAAGAGGGAAGTAACAAGAGATATGTAGGAAATAGTCTTTCAAACAGCCTTTGTGATACTAGATATGAGCAGTGAGAAAAAAGTATTAAGGATGACACGAAGTTTCTGGTCTGGGTGAATGGAAGGAAAAAAATTTCACTACTGAAATTAAGAAAGTATGGAGAAAAGTGGGCTTTAGGGACACATTATGATTTTGTTTTGGATATTATGAGTTTGAAGAATATTTGGGACAACCAAGCAAGGAAATATGTTAGGCAGCTGGAAACCATGGTCAAACGTAGAAAAGAGGTCAGGGCAGAAGACAGATTTGGGAGTTACTGTTGTGACTACAGTAGTTTGAAAAATGAGCATAAGAGATCGACATATATGTAGTACTTGTGCTATGTACATATAAAGCCATTCTTGATGCTGATACCATACTGAACTCTGAAAACAAGCAGGGCCTAAACACATGCCCACACATCAACAAATACCCAACATCTCCATCTTCACAGATGAAAAAACTAAGATTACTGAGATAGAGTGTAAAGTAGGGGTACGGTGATCTCCAAGGACAAAGACCTCAGCCTATTTTTACTTTAGTGTCCTCAAAAACATATCTAGTAAACTAGATGTTCAATAAATACCCAATAAACAGAAAGCAAAAATGAAGAAGGCATAGAGAATAAAAGAGAATGCCTATAGTTAAATAGTTTATGGGGTAGAATGGACTGTAGGATCCAGATGCTCTCAATCTTGTGGAATTGAATAATGATGATAAGTTACCTGTATAGCACACTCATCCCAAAAATTTTTTCCAATTTTATGGAAAAAGATTATTTTCTATTTTTTGGCAATATCAAAGCCATCTGATAAACATGCAAAAAGCAAAAATTCTGTCCACAGGTTAGGCCACCAGACATCATTTCTCAACCTTCTATTTAAGTTATTCACATGGATTAAGTTATTCACAAGTTATTTCAAGTTTTCCTAGATTTCCTTAAAGTCTTAAGTCAGGCTGTTGGCAAAGCTTACCATTAGAGAGTCAATCATGATTGATTTCTTCAAACCAAAGTGCTGATGATAGTTCCAAAAGTTAGTCTCAGAGATGCTAGAGTAACTGTTTTGATTGGAAACTCCCTCTCCTTTTTATATGGAGAATCCATGTTAAATGAAAAGAAAATCTAGAACAACAACCCATCAGTATAGAATGCGTACGTTCAGAGAATATAAATTACAATATACCCAGCTAGCATCTCTCCTCATTTCTGTCCTGTTCCTATTATAAGGGTATATTAATGAACGTCCCCTTTGGGAATGGCTACACCTGATGTTGCAAATGCCAAAGAGTACTTTTAAACATCAGTCTCTTATAGTCCCATCTCATTTCAACATTAAGGAGGAATAATAAATATGTCCAAAATACATTTCCTTATTAGGCTAGGATTTCCACTTTCTTTACCACAAACCTCTAAGAGCTAAAAATCTAAATATCTAATAAGCAGAAGCTCCAGCCTAGACAATATAACAAATCCAGATGGAAAAATTATACAGAAAAAGAAGTGGATTTGTTTCCATGTAGTTGCCTTAACTAAAATGTTACTCTAGGGTAAAAGAATCCCTGTAGCTTGGTTTGTCTCAAAATTCCACCAAAGATAGCCCTTTTCTATTTATACAATAAAAAAATCTCATGAGACTTTCTCGACCAAGTTCATCAATGAAAGCAAATTATTATGTTAACTGACACCACAGATACCTTTTTCCCAAAAGGAGAAAGTGGGTTAACATTTAGCCTTTAAAAATAACAAAACCTTTCCCTCTATATATTCATTCATTAAAGACAACCACAGGGACGCCTGGGTGGCTCAGTTGGTTAATCTTCTGACTCCTGATACCAGTTCAGGTTGTGATCTCACGGTCGTGAGATGGAGCCCCAAGTTGGGTTCTGCACTGACAGTGTGGAGCTTACTTCGGATTCTCTCTCTCTCTCTCTCTCTCTCTCCCCTGCTCTCTCCTCTTTATCTCTAAATAAATAAACAAAACTTTAACAAAAAAAAAAAGACAATCATAGACAAAGATAAAAATTTGGCTTGAGACAAGTTATAAAAAATTTAAATATGGATGACAGAGTTTCATACTCCAGGGTGAGATTTCATCAAATGTAATAAAACCTAGCCAAGCAAGGCCAGACCAGGTCAGTTCCCTAGTGGGAAAATTAAATAAGCTTAAGGGAACAGAGTTGAGATTCATGAGGTATAGATGATGTCCAAGCCAATCCTGAACCAATAATCTAGCCAGATTCACAACATTAAAGAAATTATTCTGCTAAGAAAATGATAGAACTAAATATGATTTTTCTGTTCTTCCTTTTAACTTTCTGCATTTTCCACATTTTTAATAAAACACTTATTACTTTTATGATATTTAAAACTTTTAAAAGATTAATAGTTTTTTTTCAAGAGTAGCATTTAACACCTAAATGCTCAAACTTCACTGATAGAAAATAATCTCAAAGAAACATAAAACCAAGTGGAAACGTTGCTATAATTCACAAGGTCAAGACAGTCTCACTTGCCAAGTAGACAGTTTACCCTGAGGGCATCAGAGATAACAATGCTTGTACTTTGCCCCAATCTTTTCTCTGACAAAATACGCTTTTGTCTATAGTCACCAGATGCCTCAGCAAGTGCCTTAGCCAAGTGCCAGAGGCTCAGAGCATAGATAACGCAGCTGAATCTTGGTACTCTCGTACAGGGATTAAGAAACAATCCCCAGCCCACAACCCTATTGAGCAAGCTTTGGCAGTTGCCAGGGTCAGTAAAGAATAATGAGGGGACAGGGGTCCAGAGGCATAGTTGTACCTCTTTCCCATACCAATGCTCTCTCTTTTGTTCTCAGCTGTTTCACTCGGCTGCCAACTTCAGATCTTACTGATCTCCTTGGTTTAGCCACCATGGCTGTCTATCTTCTTTAAAAAACCATGCTGGCAATGATTGGATTTTAGTAAAACTTAAAACACTTCCAAATAAACTGAGGGTTCCTTGTTTAGGGCACCTTCATAAAAGTTATGAGCCCTGATTCTACCTAGTGAAATCCCTTCTGGCTTTCGTTTTAGCAGACCAGAATACTAATAGCCTGTTCTAGAAGAGTTGTAAAACACTCAATATCCAACTATTTCCTGTACCTTGAAATGTTAATACTAAGAAAGAAGGAGGGGAAAAAAATAAAACAAAACAAGAAAAGGAAGGGGGAAAAAACTCTTCCTCTCAGGGCAATGCCCAGACCTCAAAGACCAGGTCCAAGCTCCCTCCCTGCTCTATTTCCAGTCAACCTACGGCCAAAGCCAAGAACAATCCTTCCACTTACAGAGCCTTCCACACTTTTCTCTCCTCAGCCAACTTTGGAGCCAGGATGAGTGACTCTGTTGGCACATGCCAGTTCTTGTTTATGAGCTCAGTTGGTTTTTACCACCTCAAAGGCTGTCTGGCCCAAGGCCTGCCCTCTCTTTACAGGATCTTTCAAACTTCAAAACAGTATCTTTTCTTGGACTCCTCACAAGACAATGAGGTGTGTTACTTAACCTATTGCTTTCAGCTTGGATCCTATCCAAAGACTTCTCTGGAGACTATATTCTCAGGGAGCAATGTCACCTAATACAGAAGGACATTCTACCCTTCCATACAAAGAAGATAAAAACTGAAAGATTTTATATATTTTTTTGAGGAGGGGTACAAGTGAGCAGGAGACAGAGAGAGAGAGAGAGAGAGAGAGAGAGAGAGAGGGAGACAGAGGAGAGGGAGGGGGAGGGGAGAGAAGAAGGGGAGAGGGAGGGAGACAGGGAGAAGAGGGGTTCACCCAAAGCAAAGCTCATGTTTACCTGAAGTGGGGCTCATGCTCACCCAAAGCCGGCCTCAAGCTCACCCAATGTGGGACTCAAACTCACAAACCGTGAGATCATGCATGACCCGAGCCGAAGCCAGAGGCTTAATGACTTAGCCACCCAGGAACCCCTGAAAGACTTTATATTAAAGGTAAAAGCAAACACTTTGAGAAATAACTTCAGTGACCATCAAGAAAGGGGTCATAAGAGTTGAAGTGACAAAAATAAAGCAATCCTCTTCCTTTGCTGTCACAGAATAGCAGAGTGGGTGGGAGGGAAAATACCTGTTTTGCTGATATTTCAACTCTGTCCTGTGTCCAGAACTTATTTCTGAAAATCTTGTAAAAGAGATTTTCCTAGATATAATTCCACACCCTATTGGCTAGGAGCTGAATAGAGATATCTGGATGCCAGATTTTCAGACTATTTTTTGATGCCTTTCCATCCTACCATGTATCCTTTCTCCTCACCTTTTAGAGACTGAGGGAGAGGAGTGAAAATCTAGATAGATATCATTATGGGTTACAGCCTGGTTCTCTATTGCCTTTGGTGAAAACACTTTGTTTTGTGGAAACATAACATTCACAACAGAAAACTGTATATTTTATATATACAACTCCCTCCATTTTCATGAACATACACTGCTGTGTAAGTAACGCAACAGGAAACAGTGTTTTAGCAAATGGTTCTCAAATGGAGATTTTTGCTCTCTAGAGGACATAGGACAACGTCTGTAGACATTTCTGGTTGCCTCGATTTAGGGAAAATGCTACTGGCATCAAGTGTGTAAAGGCAAGGATGCTGCTAAACATCCTACTATACACAAGACTGCCCCCCACAACAAATTACCTAGTCCCAAATGCCAACGGTGCTCTTACTAAAATCTGTAGATTACAACAATGCAGAAACTCTCTTGTGTTTCCTCTCTAGAAAGGACTTTGAAATGCAAAACTCCTTTACTTAGTAGAAAAGCTGCTATTACATGATGCCATAAGGAGGTAAGACAGAGCCTCAGTGATCACAGATGAAAAAACTCACCTGCCTAGAAATGCAAGAGAGGTTCCAAGGAAGAGAAAAGAAAACGGTACACACATTTGTTGCTGGCCTACAACTACTAGATAATCATATACTATGCATTTACAGTATACTTTTAATCCATATAAAATTTAAGAAAAGTGACATTCAGAGGTAATTTTGCAAGATTCCACATCTATTAAGTGCTGAGATGCAAATACAAATCTAATTACAAAGTCTATGCTTTATAATTATGTAAAATTTATGGAAGTTGAGACTGATTTGGAAGAGACAGCAAAAAGCAGAAAAAATATGGGAAGTGGTTAAAGTAAGAAAAACAAAGATTACCTTCACTGTTTACAAGTAGCACAAGAAAGGAACTTTCCCTTAAAGCATGACTCAAGCCAGTAAACCAAATCTGACTATAGAACCAAGCAAGTTCTAGACTACCTTTCAGGGGATTTTTAAATGTTTTTGTAGACATGTGTTCCCGTTGTAGTTTTGCATGCTCTCCATTTCACAGGGAAGCACTTCTTAACATGCCATTTAAGTTAGTACCTTCTCGGTGTTCCTCAAGGACCTATCCTGGGCCCTCTTCTTTTCATCTCATTCAACAGACATGTTCTCCCCGGGTAAGCTCATCCAGTTGTATGGCATCAGTTACAATTTACTGGTTCATATTAATAACTCCTAAATCTTTATATTTCCAATTCTTTCTCATGACCTCCAGACCTTAAGGAACTTTTCTACTTAGTTGTTCATCATTTAACTCTCTCCTCCAAATTAGCTACTATTCATCCTTCAGATATTTACTCAAACCTTTTCATGGATATTTTCTCTGCACCTACCCTGATATGCATGTGATTATTTGCTTCCATTCTATCTCTCCTACTAGACTGTATGCCCCATTGGACTTATTGTTCAGTAGAATGCAAAATGAACTTTGGAAAAAAAAAATTTTTTTTAAGTATTCTCTACACCCAACATGGGGCTTCAACTCACAACCCCGAGATCAGGAGTCACACACTTCTCTGACTGAGCCAGCCAGGTTCTCTGAACTTTGGAAATGGTTTTGTTTTTTTTTAAATTTTTTTTTTCAACGTTTTTTTAATTTATTTTTGGGACAGAGAGAGACAGAGCATGAACGGGGGAGGGTCAGAGAGAGAGGGAGACACAGAATCGGAAACAGGCTCCAGGCTCCGAGCCATCAGCCCAGAGCCTGACGCGGGGCTCGAACTCACGGACCGCGAGATCGTGACCTGGCTGAAGTCGGACGCTTAACCGACTGCGCCACTCAGGCACCCCGTGGAAATGGTTTTGAAAGATACAGAACACACAAGCAGGAGAAATGTGGGAAGGAACCATCCCTAAGATAAGATCAATAAAAGCATATTTAAGAAAAGATCATTTTTAGGGATGCCTGGCTGGCTCAGTCAATAGAATATGTGACCCTTGATCTTGGGGTTATAAATTCAAATCTCATGGCAGGTGTCGAGATTACTTAAAAATAAAATCTTTTTTTTTTTTTAAAAAGATAATTTTTACTAAGTGAGCACCACACTAAAATCTAAGTTTCCTTTAAAAGTACTGTTTTTGGAGGGCACCTGGTGGATGGCTCAGTCAAGTTAAGCGTCTGACTCTTGGTTTTGGCTCAGGTCACGATCTCACAGTTTGGGAGTTCGAGCCCTGCATCGGGCTCTGCACTGGCAGTGAGGAGACTGCTTGGAATTCTCTGCCTCTCTCTCTCAAAACTAAACAAACATTTTTTTTTTTTTTTTAAGTACTGTGTTTTTGTTTCTTGGGAGGTATGTAGGCCAAAGACACCATCACTTCCTATCAACTCCTAATCTACCCTAATCTCAAATCTATCCTAATCTCAAATCCCTAGTCATAACCATTTCTAAAGATAAACCAGTCATTTGCCATTGTCTTACTAAGAGCAAGTAAATGCTTGGTAAGGAAAGTACAAATATTTGTTTGTTGTTGTTAAAAATAAAAACAAACCACCAAAGTTTACTTTCAAGCACTCATTCCCCACATCACAAAGCCCAACCCCACTATCTCTTCACTGCCACTAACTTCCAAACATACCTCTCACGCTGTCACCAGTTTTTTTCGACAAGCTTTCACCAGTATCAAAGCTTTATGGGGGCAAGGGAATGGGAAGGATTAAAGTGGATTTGCTGGCCCTTTTCTCCTGACTTGGGTTATTAGATATGAAATAGTGGATGAAATGTGACTAGGGAATAAAAACAAATGAAAAACCTGAAAATTTTGGACAAATATGAAAATGTCATTGTATTGTTTTCCATCTTCCCAGACTTTGCTCTCAATGCCACTTCATGTCACTATCTAGCAGATAGCAGATGCTAGGGACAGCTCTACCTAACTTGGGTCCTAAGTAACACTTAATCTTTGCCTCTGTGTGACATCTGAGGACACTTACCTGTTTAGTTCTAAGGGAGTGTTTAGAGGGTAGGGAAGTGGCATTATTTTAAGACTTTAAGTCTGTTCCACATCTATTACCCGTTCTGAAAAGAAGCTCCATTTCACAAAGGCTAAGGGGCAAAACCCAGAACTTCCCAAGTCAGTAAGTTTAGAATGTCCATTTCTGGGAGCTTTGCCCTGCCCAAACTGCTTCCTAGGTAGAGGCAAACGGTACTTCTCTTCTTTCTCAGCGATGTATTCGCCTACACCCAGAATCATTTTTATTTAGCTCTTTAACATGAAAACTTCTGTTTAACCTGTCCTCTTGGGCATTTTATAAACTATGTTCTGTCCAAGAGCTGCCACAGTGTACAGCTAAAAGCATAGCATGGGCATCAAGCCTTCAAATAAGGTATACCACATCTCTAAGCAGTGCCATCTCTAAGCAGTAGCTAAGCAGTAGCTTAATAGCAATTTCAAAGTATGGGTAAAACCTCATTGTCAATAGTACAATAGTTTTCTTGATACAACCAATGCTGTGCCCAGACCATGATGGATGCCCATGTAGAACATAAAAAATGGTCCTTTTTTTTTTTTTTTTTTAAAGGATTTTATTTTTAAGTAATCTCTACACCTACTGTGGGGGCTTGAACCCACAACTCCAAGATCAAGAGTCCCATGCTCCACAGATTGAGCCAGCCAGGTACCCCCCCCAAATGGTTATGTTTTCCTGGTTACTTATTTTCAACGGGGGAGGAGGAAGAAAAGACCTCTCTAAATCTGCCTAACTAAATATAATCCCACTTCGTTAAGACAGGATTCTGAGAAATAACAAAAAATAATTAAAACAACATGCTGTTTTAAAAAGCATGGTTTAGATTCTAGCTCAAAGTCAGAAAAGGACAGAAGGTAGCGTACCGCAAAGACGTCACCAAAGACACTAAGCTTAAGAGAGACTAGGCTCAGGGATATTTATGTCGGTAAGAAGAGAATAGCTTTGTTCTTCAGTTTGCCTATAAAATAATTCTTGTTTAATTCAAGGCTAAGACTTGAGACTACCATATAGAAATGGACTATTTCTTCACTGATCAAGGGAACTTAAAAAGAAAGAATTTGTGGGTATGAAGAACATTAAAGTTAGACTTGAAAAGTAAATGCTACAAGAGAATAATCATTGTATTAAGCTGGATTCAATCCAAGGACCTATGAATCTCCACTACATAGAGAAATCTAGACCCCAAGATTTCCTCTGCCATAAAATAATTTGGTACACTAAATAGATAACTGGATATATACATTTACCACAAATGTGGTAATCAAAAAACTTTATGTGGCTGGCAATTAAAAGAAAAGAAAGAACAATTTCAATGGTATAGGCCTCTTGGTTATTCCAGTCATTGAGTATACACTCTGGAGCGAGCCAGAGATGGTAGACTTGAACAGCCGTTCACTTATCTGGTTTCCAATCCCATGTGCTTCTCATAGTGTAAGTACTTAGCCAGGATTAGGGTAACTCTAGTTACAAATATACTTCATCAATACAGTCCGTAAACATAAGCCAGGTTTTACATGAGACCTCAACAAAAAAATAATGGTTTGTTTCAATGATGGAAAAAAAACTGTGTTGAATTTATGAAACCAGTATGTCAATCTCCCAACATGGTGTCATACTAAGTGATTTTACGAGTATTTTCTGACCAAGTACTTCATACCCAGACTTTAGAACCTGATCCTTGTAAGAGATGGGAAAGGATAGGACAGATATCAGACATAAACAAAAATTAAAAATTTTCTCAACCTCTTTCTGAAATTGTTATAAGCAATCAGCTTGTTTGATTTCAAGTCTCCACATTCTCAATCGAAGCACATATGTATAAGCAAAATGAAAAATGCCTTATGGCATATTTTATCTCAAACAGACACTCTACCAGATGTTTAGGAATCTGCATACTGACGGATTTAAGATCTAGTCTAATATGCTGTATATAAATGTGTAGTCACATCGTATGATGACTTCTTCCCCACATTTGCCATTTTTTCTCTTCCTATTCAGTGGTATATGTATTTGAAATACTCCAAGACCTAAAAGGATCCATCTAAAGTAGAGATTAATGTAAATTCAGAAAGCATAGGTAATACATGTGCTAGTACTCAAAACCACATTTTAAATTTTATTGTATGAGAATTTAAGGTCACATAATTATAATTCTGGCCAAAATATGGCATTCCATAATGTTCTGAACTGAATTTGCAGCATATTCAAATATGTGTTCATCTCTGAAAGCAACTGTAGCACTCTAATTATTCTTCCTCAGAGACTTAAAATCCCAGCAGGGAAATACCTTATACACAAAAACATTTAATTCTCTTCTTGATTTCAAATAAGTAGTATGCAGTATAAAGAAAAAAAAAAAAAAAGGAAATAACTTAGAGGAGGCTTCTATTTATGTGAGGTGATGCTTGGTCTTCTAAAAACAACATGTTTAAAATCAGTGTGTCCAGAAACATGCTCAGGAATAAGGTCTTAATTGGATAGCTGCATTATTTTGGGGTACCATGAATTTCCAGAAAATTAGGGACACCTATCGTCTAATTAATAAGCACAGAAATACATTCAGAAACAGATTAGAAAATAAACTGGAGCACTTAGTTGGCAAGCATCTGACTCTTAATTTCGGCTCTGGTCATGATCTCACGGGTTGCTATCAAGCCTTGAGTTGGGCTACAAGATGGGCTTGGAGCCTGCTTCAGATTGTCTCTCTCCCTTTGCCCCTCCCCAGCTTATGCTCTTTCTCAAAGGAAGGAAAGGGAGGGGGGAGAGGAAGAAGGAAGGAATGAAGGAAATAAACTGCTTTTATATTAGCAATAAGTTTAGATTATCTAAACCTGTCTTCTGCTCCCTTCTAATTTATGTTTTTAAAAATATCACAAATAGTCAAATGCCAAATCTAGTCTTAAGAATTTTGCTCAAATTTGCCTTAAAAATTCTGGAATAATTTAAAATTGAATCAGTAACAATGATACGGATGTTCTCACTTAAAATCTATAACTATGAGAAACTCAGTAATTAGTTCTCCTAATTAAGGGGGTAACAAGAAGTTAGAGTCATTCTAACTGTATTCCTAACTGATTGAACCTAACACAATGACTGAGAAATGAAAAAGGAGAGTTGGAGGAGAATCTTGAGCATGATGAAAAACACTTGAGAATCATATATCTAAAGTGTAGTGCATAGCTCCATCTGGAAATGGCAAAAAACCAGGGTCAACTTCTACAATGACAGTGGCTTTTAACAAGAGGTACGATAAAATCATCTGTTAAAGTTAAAAAAAAAAAAAGTACATGTTTGGGGTTCCCAGCCCTAAAGGTTTTACTTCAGCAGGGGACTTTTACTTTTTTAGTCACTCTAAAGTGACTCTGATATGCACCTCCAGTTGAGAAGCTTCCACACTAAAAGACTCTTCAGCCTGAATGTTAATTTCTCTAACCTCGTATTATTTTGCTTGGTGTATGATGAGTACATACACCTCCTTTCTACTCTACTCTCTGTACCTTTCACTAAGCTTTGATTCAGATACAGGGGTAAGTGCTTTACTTCTGAAGAAACATATCTAACAGGAAATATCAACTCTGAGTTGAGTGAGTTAGGTACCAGTTTACAAAAAACTTGTAATGGAAAGAACCCATTACTAAACAAAAACAGAGGCCAAGAGAAAACATACAGATGGCCAACAGGTACATGAAAAGATCTTCAATGTCACTAATCATCAGGGAAATGCAAATCAAAACCATATTAAATCATGACCTCACACCTGTTAGAATAGCTATTATTAAAAAGGCAGGGGCTCCTGGGTGGCTCAGTCAGTTAAGCATCTCACTTCGGCTCAGGTCCTGATCTCACGGTTTGTGAGTCTGAGACTTGCATCAGGCTCTCTGCTGTCTGCACAGAGCCTGCTTTGGATCCTCTGCCTCCCTCTCTCTCTGCCTCTCTCAAACAAACAAACAACAACAACAAAAATTGTAAAAAACCAAACCAAACCAAACCATGGGGCGTCTGTGTGGTTCAGTCAGTTGAGCACTGACTCTTGATTTCAGCTCAGGTCATAATCTTGCAGTTCATGAGTTTGAGCCCTGGGTCAGTTGACACTCTTAGCGCAGAGCCTACTTGGGATTCTTTCTCTTCCTTTCTCTCTGCCCCTCCCCTGCTCTCATTCTCAGCCTCTCTCAAAATAAATAAACTTAAAAAAAAAATTTAAAAAAAGGCAAGAAATAACAAGTGTTGGTGTTATAGAAAACAAAATCACTAATTTGAAAAGATACATGTATCCCCATGTTCACTGCAGCATTATTTACAATCACCAAGACATGGAAACAACCTAATGTCCATCAATGGATGATTAAAGAAAATGCGGTATATGTATATGTAAATAAAATGGAGTATCTTTCATTCATAAAAAAGAATGAAATCTTACTATCTGCAGCTACATGGAGGGACCTTGAGAGCACTATGCTAAGTGAAATAAGTCAGAAAAATACAGGGGTGCCTGGATGGCTCAGTCAGTTGAGTGTCTGACTCTTGATCTCAGCTTAGCTCATGAACTCACGGTTTGTGGGATCGAGTCCCAAGTTGGGCTCTGCAGTGACAGTGCAGAGCCAGCATGGGATTCTCTCTCCCCCTCTCTCTCTCTGTTCCTCCCCTGCTTGTGTGTGCTCATTCTCTCTCTCTCTCTCTGGCTCTCAAAATAAATAAGTTAAAAAAAAAAAGATAAATACTGTATGATTTCACTTATATGTGGAATCTAAACAAATAAACACTCAAACTCATAGATACAGAGAACAGACTGATGGTTGCCTGAGGTAAGGGGTGAGGAGAGGGTGAAAAGGAGTTGAAATGAATAAGCTATGGAGATATAATTAATGTATGGCATGGTGACCATAGCTAGTAATACTGTACTGCAGGGGTGCCTGGGTGGCTCAGTCAGTTAAGCCTCTGATTTCAGTTCAGGTCGTGATCTCACAATTCATGGTTTTGAGCCCTGCATCTGGCTCTGTGCTGATAGCTCAGAGCCTGGAGCCTGCTTTAGATTATGTGTCTCCCTCTCTCTCTCTCTCAAAAATAAACACACAAAAAAATTAATAAAATAATACTGTATTGCATATGTAAAAGTAGTAGCATATATCTTGAAAGTTCTCACTGCAAGAAAAAATTTTGTAAATATATGTAGTTATGGATGTTAACTTTAACTAGACTTACTGTGGTGATCATTTTGCATCATATACAAATACTGAATATGTCATACACCTGAAACTAATAATGTTACATCATTTATAGCTTAAACTAAAAAGACCAAGAAAAAATTTAATGACCAGGTCTGGCTCATCTAAACACAATCTAGTATTGGCTACTTTGGCTAAAATCCAATAGTCTAAAATTTAAAAATACTCCATTGGGGCGCCTGGGTGGCGCAGTCGGTTAAGCGTCCGACTTCAGCCAGGTCACGATCTCGCGGTCCGTGAGTTCGAGCCCCGCGTCAGGCTCTGGGCTGATGCCTCGGAGCCTGGAGCCTGTTTCTGATTCTGTGTCTCCCTCTCTCTCTGCCCCTCCCCCGTTCATGCTCTGTCTCTCTCTGTCCCAAAAATAAATTAAAAAACGTTGAAAAAAAAACAATTAAAAAAAAATACTCCATCAGTGTATTTTTCAGGCACAGTCAAATTATACTCTCCCAATGGACAACATTTCAGGTTAAAAACTGACCTCTACCAAAAATCTAGGAACTGCCTTTTTATTTCCTGCAGCTAGTGACAAGTCTACAAAAAGAAGTATCTTAATCCTTATTCTTCTCCTGCCTGTTCAGACTACCTATAGTTCTAATTCCTTCAAAAGGCTGAAATCTGCACTTCTTATGGATTAAAAGAAGGAAAAAAACTTTCTAAACTAAAGCAATGTTACATTCATTTCAATCCTGAAAAAATGGTTCAGAAGGCCTGAGTATATATTAAAACAAAACAAAACAAAAACACAACTCTGATTTTAATGGGAAACAGCTAAGAGCCATGGTTCTACAACCTGAGATCAGCCCTGTACCAAAAGGAGTTCAACAAATGCTTCTAAACTAATCAAACAGTGTAACTCCAAACCTCAATGGCTCCAAATGCTCTTAATCAATCTCTCCTCAAGCCTTCCTAGAAATCAGGAGTTAGAATACAAGCGATCATCAACTCATTCCTTTCTAAAACCACCAGGGAGTTAATTCTTTAAAGTCACTAAAGATATCCTTGCATCTTAATTTCACAATGACCTTGCAGCACCTCATACCTAGTAGCAGTATCAGCAATAGTTAACATTTATTGAGTAGTTACTCTATGCTAGGCACTGTGCTGATTGCTTTTGTGCTTTATCTGACCTAATCTTCACAATAAGATCAGTACTATTATTCACTTCTATATTACAGAGGAGAAAAGCTTGGAAAAGTTAAATATTTTAAATACCTCTACTGCTCTCAAAGTCCCAAACCCTTAGGTATTCCTTCCAATTTGCTCCTCACTATTAAGACGGGGAAGGTGCTCTACAACAGCAGATCTCAAATTTAGTATCATAGTCAAAGAAAGAGCTAATGTTGAAATACAAATTGCTGGGCCTCAACCCCAGGGTTTTTGATTTGGGAGATTGGAATGGGCTCTGATATTTGCATTTCTAACAAGTTGCCAGCTGCTCTGCAGCTGCTGGTACAGGGGACTTTAGAAAGTAAAAGGAAGCAATCCCCTCTCACCTAAGCTATCACTTTCTCATGTGAAAACACTTCTCTACAGAGTACTTCTAACAAGAGAGACACTTAGGATTTAAAAAAACCTCCAAGGTCTGAAAGCTGAAATACTTCTTTTTTTCCCCCCACTTCACAAAGGTTCTAATATCACCAATGACATTAAGGCAGTAGATATCCAGAAAAAGGAAAATTAAGAACAGAATGATTGTAAATTCTGCTCAAGAGCCTCTTACCATCCACATTTTACTTCTTCTGCCTAAAAGTATTTCCTTTGGGTATCCTAGGGCAAGAGAAACGCCAAAAGAAAAAGGAGGTGGACTGTTTTATAATACTAAAAAATCGAGGACAGCTTCTAAAAATGTAATAGAATTTTGCCCTATAAACAGAAAATCTCTAAATGCTATAAATTTCTTCTCTTTTTTGTCATACTATCCTCCATCTCAAAAGAGCTATTCCCCTTACCCAAGACTAACCCAAAGTCTATCCTTTCTTAGGGAGCTTCAACATTGATTATGTCAATGTCATCTAGGATGAATGACTTCAGGCATAGGATTTGTTAAAAATGTCAACTCAGCCAGCCAGGGAAGCTTCTTACTTGGGTGGGTGCTGTCAACCATGACTAAACTGTACCAAGAGAAATATATTTTAAAACATTAATATGGCCTGGCACCTTCCTGATGTTAATCCTTCCAGGCCCATCCCAATGGCACAACTGGGAAATTAACTGAAGAGAAAAGCAATCTTCCCTTTGCTCTCTACTTTCAGATGCTCCTCTTCTACAGCTTTGCCATGCACAGCCTCATTCTATACATATACACAGAGATAGAACATGCGCGCGCACACACACAAATAACTCTCGGCAGGAACCAAAAATCAAAGCCTAACCCCACGGTTTTGAAGTGAGCAAGTCCAATTTCCTTCTTTGTAGCCCTTGACACATGCTGGCTGGGAGCCGTCTGGATTTTTTTCTGCCTTGTTCCTGCACCAGAAGGCTCTGCACTGCAGGTCAGGGGATGATAAGGAAATGAACAGTGTAATTTCCAAGGCCTCTGAACACGGCCCTGTCAGCAGCTCTGGAGGCGGGTTACTCAAGCATGGCTTGAAGAGTGAAAACCACAGAGAGGAGGGCTCAGACAGCCAGCAGTGGCAGGATCTCAGCTGCGTATGTTACTGCCACCTCCAGCCTGAAAGCCCAAGCCCTGCTGCCTCCCTGGATGAGCTCTGCTGGTAAAAGCTCTTATACCCAAATGGCAAAAATACAAGTTCACACTAGGGGAGGAAGATTAAGAACTAGGACTTAGATTTTCCATGCACTCTTGTGTAGAAACAAAAAGCATTTAGTGCTCTTCCAGCATACACGAGATCGCGCGTGCTGGCAAACCCACAATAACATTTATCCAAAAAACCCAATCCCACATCAGGGATATGGCCAGAAAGGAACTCAATTTATATGAAATAATGAAATTCAACAGGCTACTTCAAGATCTTTTGAAGCCAATTTTTGGTCCCCCCCCTTCTCCAACCCCCCTACTATAAACACCAGGGGCTTTAGAACACATCACCAGCATGAAAATTCCCCAACCTAGGCTTGGAACTTCTGAGCACAGTGCTCAAAATTTTAGCCAATATGTTTATCTATTTATACTGGGCTTCCTATACAGGTGGAATGTTATTGTATTTCAGCCCATTATTGCCTAGGGCATACTGAGACATATTTTAACTTAAATCATGTTTTTTTCTTTTTCTAACATTTACGGAATGCTTCCTACGAATTCAGTATTTATTTCAGGGCTTCCTACTGAATGCTAATCACTGTTCAAAGTGTTTTATATGAATTCAGTAGTTTAATCTCACAACAACCCTATGAACTATTGTTTTCCTCATTTTGCAGAAGAAAAAAATGGAGGTAGAACAGTTAAGTAACTTGATTAAGAACACTCAGTTAATAAGTGGCAGAGCTGGGATACACACCAGGTAGTCTGGCTCCAGAGTTTACGTGAAATTTAAATTTAGAAAGAAGGCTGGTGTCTTAAGTCAAAAGTGGTGTCCAATACCCCCCTTATAAAGAAAATTCACAATGGTTCTCAAATGTTTAAGTATGTAACAATTATCTGGAGAGACCCTAAAACTTACTTAGCAGAACTGGGGTTGGGTCCACGAATCTGCATTTTTGACACTCAGGTGATGTGATACACATGGTTTTATAGGCCATATATTTAAGAACTCTACTGTAGATGGTAAATTGTAAGGTTCAAAGAGCAGGAATCTTCTGTTTATTCACTATATGTACCCAGCACCAAGCACAATACCTGGAATCTAAAATGCACTCAAAGTGTCAACTATTCTTCAATTAAAAATCTTTTAAATAAATAAAAATAAAATGCACTCGATTAATGTACCAAATGAATAATGGTATCCAACAGTATATCATGTCTTTTCAAAACAGTTAATATCTACAATACATTTAAGGTCTCCCTATTAGTGATAGGTCCAAGAAGCACCAGGTTTTTTTTCTTTCTCACAATTGCAAATAATGAGGGAGCTGGCAATGCCTCAATGAGTACAATGGAAATTTGAATGCAATATTCCAGAACATAACACACACACACACACACAACCAAGCTCAAAGTAGCAGCTTAAAAGTAACTTTCCCTCTTTATATAGAATAGGATAGGTTCAACACCAGCTGAAATAGTTCTCTGCAAACATTATCATACCAAAGAAACTCACACTCAAGGATCCTTTGTTTACTGAGCCTCTACAATGTTAAAATCAGTAGAAAAAACAATGAAAACAATTTCAAGAGTATCTGGAAATTTACACCCAATGTTTCTAAGGTAGTCTTTAGAGTGGGCAAACAGAGCAGCCCTCCTGACAGTTGAAAACTTTTAACAAACCCCTGAGTAACAATATGCCATAAGAACCTGGGCACCAAAAACCTGGTCTCTAGGCCTGGCTTTGTCACTGACTACCTGTGAGAGCCTAGGCATGTCATATGACCTCCCTGGTCTTAGGTTCTTCCATAAAATGAGGAGACTGGACAAGATAATTTCCCTGTGGGCCCTCCTTGAATTACAACACCCAGATGGAAAACAGAGCTACTGAAGAAAAAATAAATTAAGCTCAGGCTTTGTTGCATCTCTGTCCCACATAAATATCAACTTGTTTTTAATTTTTTCCATGAAGAAAAATGCTGGAGGGCATTTGGCTTCAGGAGGAAAGGCTGACTGCTATGCCATCAATAGCTGAGATTGAACAGCTAGTTGAAGGAGGAAGGCGTTAAGAGAGAAAGCCTTGGATCAGAAGGAATAAAAGAGACCTGACCTTGGTTGGGCAATGAGAGATTGCAACAGGAGAGAACTGAGCTGGAAGGCATAAACTAGGGCAGGAAAAACAAAACCAAGGGCAAAGGAAGATGCTCTTAGAACACAGGATGCGATAGCAAGCATGATCAGAGGGGGAAAGAGCAAAGAGCACACACTTAATGGTTTTTTTGGGTTTTTTTGTATCCTAAACTAATGAGAGTGGGGGGAGAGTGGTAATACATGTAACATTCTGAGAGTAGCAGAAGCTGAGACCCCAAACAAGGGGAAAGCACAGTGCAGACTGTTCCTACCTTGCAAGATCAAAAACAGCAGCCAAAGAGCCCAGGGGAGCTTCTGGTTGCAAACCTATAGATCCCCTAGCCATTAGAGCCTACTGGTTACTTCATATGATTTGAAAAAAATAAGGAGTCTCACCTTAAATTCCTGGTTTAAGCCCAGACTCTTTTCACAAGAGTCTGTACTGCAGGACAGACTCAGCACAGATACATCACTGCCTTCTGTGGTTTATAAATTCTTTTCTTCTTGCCTGTCAGACTGGCAATGCAAGCACTAAGCCCTAAGCTTGGAACATTCAGGCAGGCACGCTTCCTCCTCCCTACCTCCCCTTCCATCCCTAACTTAACAATCTATCAATCAAACCAAAGGCAAGGGAACAGGCAAGAGCTGAAAGGCTCTTGTTTATTCCTCAACATTCCCTCCCCCATCTCTTCAGCTGGCAGGAAGTAGGAGCAGCAGTATTCAATAACAATTTAGGGCAGCAGCAGTCGCTAAGAGCCATTTCTGGTCTCTCCTAGAACTCTGGGAAACATCACAGAAAGCCCTGCCAGAGAAAGGTGTGGTGGAGCTGAAGTGGGATGCCATGAAGGGAAATCCACATCCTTGGCTGACAGGTAATTCCCTCAGCCATAGCCTGAAATACCTACCTAGATGAGAAAGAAGGTCTTGAGGCAGATAATTTGAATACTCAAAGCTCCCTCATTAGCCAATGGGAGACATGTGACAATTCTATCCTATACCACAAACTCTATTTGTCTTCTGACACCAGTCAAGACACTTCCCAAATTTTGAGTTTTCTTTCTTCATGATAGTTCCCAGTTCAGAATATATAATTCCTAGATTATGTCAAAACATCTGTTTTGCTGTTTTAGTTCTGTTGGTTGTCCCCACATAGAAGGAACATTCCAAACCAATGAAGCCACAGGCAAGCCCGTATCTCAGACAGAAAATCTTAAAAGAAGTTTTCACAGATTCAACTTACAAGCTATAGGAGTAATCATCAAACAATGAGCCCCTATTATGCCCTAAACCCTGGAGTCCTTGTTTCTCAAAAGCTTTTCTGCTTTAAGACTCCTAGCCTTCTTTCCCCTTCAGTCTTTCCCTCCTCCCATTCCAGAAACACTCTCTCTCTGCACAGTGTTTTTATCTCCTAGCAACTTCCAAACATTTATTTAAATAATTATTTCAACAATCAAAAGGCTTTGGAAAGGCACCCCCCAGAACCAAACTGTTCAGAAGGGTTGAAGAACAGGGAAAGGAATTGAGAAACCAGGGTTTGGCTTACAGTAACATCAAACTGCACAGCAACTTTCTGCTTCTAAAAGTACTTCCCAGCAATTTTATCTTTCTTCCAAAAACCGAACCACAGTCTCTCTCCCTTTTCTCTCTCATTCCATTGCCCCATTTTCAGTCTCCTTGGGAGACAAGCCTTATATAGCACAGTTACATTATTAAAGGGCAAACCTCTCCGGCACCAAGGTGTTTTCTTAGCTGAATACATTGCATCTTTCAGCCCAATTATAATGTGAAGGGCAGCCACCCAACCGGTCTCTGGACATCTAAGAGAAAATAAGTTCCATTTGCTACTCTGTTGGAGACTACCATGGACATTTAGACTTAAAACTAACATGAAGCTCAGCATCATTAATCCTTTTACCTGTAGAGGACTACTGGGCCTACATGATTGTGACATAACTCAAAAGTTCTAAACCGAAAGGAAAATGAAGACCATTCTCAGAAGTGGCCACTTTTCAGCACAGGAAGAGCAATGATTATGAACATGGATATATGGCAAGAGTTTACTGCAGCCAGATGTAGGGAACAGTCTAATGGGCCTGGAACAGAAGCAAGAACTCCTGGTGCTCCTAGGCCTCTTTAAAACAGTATTATCCATCTGCCCCCCAGAGAAAATGGTAAATCACAGCCCGCACAGGACGAGCCATGCCAGTAGCCAGCTGGAACTTGACGCTTCTGAGGTGGACTATAGCATCTGTCACCTAAAAACAGGCAGCTTCTCTGGCAGCTGCCTCTGGTGAAATGGAATGAACCATTGTGTTATTAGTGGAAGAAAATTCACAGCCTTGTTACTAGGGAAGCCCAGATGTTGCTAAGAGCTACAGATGTGCCAGAGGCAAAGACCAAAATACCTAAGGCAAAGAAAGCAAAAGCTACCACTGGAATCCAGGCACTGAGAGGACAACACCACACAAACATACACATCCAGCCTCTATTTATTAACACTTACATATGGAAATAGGTATTCCCTGTTGCAGCTGATGTAATTACAGAGAAACCAATTTATGCCGCATCTGCTGGGATCAGCTGAAAGCACAGGGTGAGCAAACACAAAGCAGAAAAATCAAGAGCCAGTGAAGAGTTCATCACCAAGCCAGCCGCTTTGCAGGAAATTGTAAGCTGCTGAAGTTTAAAGCAGCCTGAGCTGACCCCAGACTCACACCTACTTGCTCCAGCCCCGCAAGCTCTATTTCCTGAGACATGAACTAAGATCATCTTCCCAGAGGAGGAAAGCCCCTCCTGGGGCTGTAAGCACCTGTCCTTCCAACTCAAGCAGAAGGTAAGGTATCATTACACTGTTTGGCAGCTATTAAACCACCTGGACACTTTGATTACCAGTAGATGAGGAAGATTCTTGGCCAAGAACCATACTCTTAGTGGCCAAAGAATCTCTTTCAAGGCCAAACATGCATAGCCACAACACCAACTCATAAGGCCTGATTAAGTACCTCTTAGTACAGTCAGTACTTGCTGCTCCCTTATTTACCTTCCGCTTTGCTCTTTGGTAGACACCAATAGAACACCTGGTAGATATCATGCCATGAAACTTATTTAACTTTTTTTCTTCCAGAAACCCAGCAGCACCATCTATCCCATTAAGAACAGCTCTCCACTGAAAGCCTATCATCAGCTTAGTAAGTTCATCAATAATTCTAAAGATGAAATACCAGTCAAGATGAGAAAACCACATACAGGCTGATGCTGGCCTCCAGCAACAAGTGTCTGAGGGTGATGGGACTAGGACAAGGTGGGAGTTTCTCCACTTGACTTAGAAGTCATACCAAGTAGCTGCCCCCAGCAATAGATATTCTCCAAAATGCCCAGGCCCGCTGTTAATGAATCTGTAGAGAATCCCCTAATTTGGAACAAAACCACATTATCATTACCAGCTGCTCTGACCTTGTAATTGGTCATTACCCACAAACTAATGAGCCTCCCACAGAGTGCACAAAGCATTTGGTGGTTAGTCCAGGGCAGTTCTGACTGGCAGTAGGCAGCCAGATCTGGCCACCTCTTACCTTTTCAGACTTGACTTTCTTTAGCGGGCGACACTCATTCTCCCCTTCCTCTGGCTCCGGTTTAGCTCCCAAAGGATTGAGCGCTGCCCCAGGCTCAATAGCTATACTCCCAAGTGGCTCCACAGCTCCTGTATCCACCCCTGCACTTCCATCATACTGACCACCCCGTCCTCCCAAGGGAACTGGCTGGAGGACCCCAGGATCCTTTTCTGAACAAGTCCCCACTCCTTCGCTTCTCTCCTTCTTGCTCTTAGATGAGCTGTTCTCCTTCTCCTTTTTGGAGCCGGCTACACTGCGGGATGCCTTAGCCGCCTTCTCTGAGCCCTTGGGAGCAATAGCAGCAACCAGGCTTCCTGCATTGGCACCATCTCCTGAGCGTCCCTGCACCTCTTTCTTGCTAGCTGCCCCCTCACTTGGAGTGAACAGGGAAGTCCCTGGAGTGGGCTTGCTAGTGTCTTTGCCACTCTTATTCCTTTTGGATTTTGATTTGCCTTCCTTCCCTTGAGGACCTGGCACTGGGGTCACAAACTTGATGTTGTCTGGCAGTGTGGCCACAGCATTGGGAGCCGGTATCCCCACCTCCTTTGAGCCTGACATTTCCAGTTTCTGCTGGTCCTTTTCCAGATCGGCGTCCAGGTCAATGATGAGATTCCCTACTCCAATGTCCCATTCATCCCCACTGTCGTATGTCTCAACCGGGTTTGCATCCACTCCTTTCCCTCCGGAGGCTCCACTGCTCAAGGACATCTTAGAGTCAACGTCCCACCTCAAGATTCAAGGCTCTTCCTTGCCCCCAGCTTTCCTATTTTCAGCTTCAGCTATGTTCTCAGACCTGCCACATTGGTCAGTACATGCCCAGTGGACAACATCATTGCTGGAAAAAGAAAATTTAAAGAGCTGTTAAAGGAAACAATACAGGCAAGGAGACAGCCTGAAATAAACTCCCACACAAAACAGACTGTTCCTAGGGGGCTATCACATCACAATGGACAAGACAAACAGGTTCAATTGTATTTCTAACCAAGTCACATTGGACCAGGGGAAAAGTTAATTCCCGCTCCATCTCCCTAGGGGAGAGTACAATATTTCCAATTGCCCAGAGATTCCGTGTTAAGTCTTAACTAGGAAACCTCTAGAGTTAGTTTCCCATTCCCCAGAGACTTCTTTCTACCACCACTGCCAGCTGGCAATCCTCCCTCAATCAATACAGGCCCTGGCACATAACAGATTCAAACTCTAGCACAACTTTACTCACACCCCCTTGGTCTTTGCTTCTTCTTAAATTATCAGAGACTCAGAACATGGACTTGCAAAGGCTGAATAAGCCTCTATTAACAGGACCTGTCCTTACTAAACATAATATGGATTCCTTGTCATTTGACTTTTGGGGGGAAAATGTCTTATTATGATTAGGAGTGAAAGAAAAAAGCAAGCAGAACTAGGAAAAATACATTAGGATAGAAGACAAATATTGCAACTAGAGGAGACAATCCTCAGAGAGATGACTCAATCAACCCGCTTAATTTCAGTTAAATAAGCCTTACTGAACTCCAAATAGCATAATTCAGTGTGGCCTTTCCCACTTTTCACTAAAATGTCTATGAAGACACACACGAAAAAATTTTACCCTGACTCAACACTACTAAAACCCCTAACAGCAGAACGTGAAATAACTCTTCACATTTTTATATAAGACTGGTGGCACTGTATTGATAAATACCAAAGGCTTACCACATGAAACAGGGATTGGCTAAAAAAAAAGGCGGGGAGGGTAGAGAAGTCAATTTAGAACTCTCCACTCTCCTGACTCATGAGACCTGGAAAGTGTACCAGCTAGAAAATCTAGAAGCCAACAGATACCATCCAGGTATTACTATGACAAAGAGTAAGAGTTCTGTTCTTGAAGGCAAAGCAAAATCCAACGGATAGCTTTCTACATCCATTTACAGAAGAAAGCTCCTAAGATAACAAAGAGCAAACCAGTGGTGGCACAATGAATCCTACAATGTGGATTTCCAACAGGTAAATGCTACAGATATGACAGAGAGACAAGACAAATTGTACTTTTTAACCTACTCTCTCAAGACAGTATCAAAGAACCAGGGTGCAGTTACAAGAGAAGACGTCATCCCAGGAAAGCAGAGCTGTACCAAGTAAATGCCTCCTAGCAACTCGGGTTGAAAAGAGAAAGGTATGCACATTAATCTGTCATTTAGCTGTAGATCTGAGAAGAAAATACATCCTTTACCCAAGTAGAGAGAGAGTTTAGTACCAACAGGAACAACCATTGCTGGCATCAAGTCTACACAGATCTTACTTCATAACAGGAAGAGCAAAATGAGGGTGGGAGTGGAGGTGGAGTGGGGGAAGGCATGATGTAGGAACTATGAAAACATGACACCCACAAGGTAAAGGAAACATAATCCCTGAAGAGTAAGAAAAATGGTACCTCTGAAAACGTCTAGAATTCTAAAGAAATTTTTGTTAAAATGTTTAGAATTCTCAATACTATCTAAGAAATCTTGGCCTACAGTAAATACTAGTGTAGCACATCTTTGTTCATTCATTCAAAAAACTTGTATTTATTACCTTCTCTGTGCTAGTCTCTAAACTAGGTACTGGGGATACAACAGTGAATAAGTGAATAAGGCAGTGGAACATGGTACTGAAAATAATTCTATTATGAGGGGCAGCAAGGATTTCTAGAAAAGGGAATGCCAACTGAATCTGCACTATAGTGGATTATTAAAGCATAGTTCTTTCCAGCATCATAATTTATTACCTCTGCAATCTTTGCAATTGTGGCTAGGCTTAGAGCATAACACATTCACATTTACTTATGGCTTACCCACTTTCCTCCAGAGCTCTACTATCATCAGTCTGTAATTCAGCCATTAAAACAACCCCATGTTTGTTTAACCCTGGAAAAACAAAACTTTCAGAAGACTTTCCTTTAAAAAAAACACAAAACACAACCTTCTTCTAGAAAACAGGGCTGTGATGAAAGAGAGACTCTAGGTAAAAGAATATAAAGTACATAAAAATGATAGTGCTCAGAGAGCTTGACAGTTCTCACTTTACTATACTGGCTGAGCTATCATATGGAGCAGGATAAATGAAGTATGTCAGTAAGGAAGAGATAGCATTAAGAAGAAAACAGGTGGGGCACCTGGGTGGCTCAGTCGGTTAAGCGGCCGACTTCGGCTCAGGTCAGGATCTCATGGTCTGTGAGTTCGAGCCCCGCGTCAGGCTCTGTGCTGACAGCTCAGAGCCTGGAGCCTGTTTCAGATTCTGTGTCTCCCTCTCTCTCTGACCCTCCCCTGCTCATGCTCTGTCTCTCTCTGTCTCAAAAATAAATAAATGTTTAAAAAAAAAAAAAGAAGAAGAAAACAGGCAGAAATAAAAGGATATGAACTTAGACAAAAGGATACGACATTTTTAAAAAAAGAAAGATGCAAAAAACAAAAAATGAACTTCCTATTAAAATTCATACAGAAATCAAAAAAGCACAGACCTGAAACTGGGAAATGATTCAGTAAACTACAAGAAAACCTGAGATATTTTTCTAGAACACAAAGGAAAAGGCAGCAAAAAGAAAATGAGAAAAATTGAGAGAGATACACCATTTAATAACACTGAAAAGAAAACTGAGGAGATTAGAACTGGGAGGAAAACCACCCATCAAGACATAATAAATGAATAGTGTTTTGAGCTGAAAAAGATCCTGCATGCAGATTGAAAAGGTTTACTACTTTCTCAGCAAAATCAATTTAAAAAGCCAAACTTGCACACATTCTGGCCAAATTCTCCCAATTATAAAGGACAAAAATTGGGCCAAATTCAGACTGCTCTGCAATATTAAACGTTATAAAAGAATGAAAAAATCTACAGAATTTTGAAGAAAAAAGGCTGTTGGTCAAGTCTTACATGGAGTCAAGGTGTTTGTCATGTATAAATGTAATAGATTTTCAGTCATGTAAGAACACATGTACATGTATATCTATCTTGTTAAAAAAAAAAACTATCTAAAGCCCTAAAGTCAGTTCAGTAGCATAAATGTGAATAATTCTTGGAAACACAAATACCAATTAAATTTTGTAATCTGAAGAGTAAACTTGATATTAAAGATACTAAAAATTATTCCTGAGAAATATGAGGTAAAATCAATGCCTATAATAACGCAGAACCTAAAGTTCAGCCTTAACACTAGTAAGGGAAGACACTTCCTCAAATTCCTCTTGCCCCGATTCCATATGTCCTGGCAAACTGTTTTGTTTTTTCTAGTAAGCAAGATATATTGCAATTTTTTTTTTAAATGTGCTTCTTCTCAAAAAAGAGCTGGAGATGAAAATTTGAACATCTGGTGGCCTGTGCTCATTTCCAGGTTCTATATCTTAAGTGATATTCATTAAATAGAAGGGTGTCCAGAAGAGTATAACGAAAGACCAAGAAACCATTTTTTGTAAGAGCAAAGGTCTTATAAATTGGTATTCCTTAGTCTGGAAAGGAGAAAACGGGCGAGACAAGTTGGTAAGCTTCAAACTTAAGATGGTTGCAATGCAGAAGAGAGAAACTTATCCTCTGATGCTGACAGTAGAAACAGGACCAGTGAGTAGAAGTTACAGAATGACAGATGTTTAACTGAGGAAGAAATTCAATAACCTGAGATTTCCAACACTGGCCCACAATGCCATAATGAAGCCATATCTTTATCTCTGAAAGTACTGAGCAGAAAAAGCTTAATCCTCTGTCAACGAAATTACATAAAGAATTCCTCTATGTGTAGTAGAAAGTAGTCTGGACATGCCTAGACCCTTTTTCAAATCTACAGTTCTATTAATATATCTATCAAAAAGTGCTTTCCCTACTACAAAATTACCCAGAATTTCTGAATAAAGAGGATGCAAACAAAACATATCCTAAGGACTGATTTTAGTAGTTTTAATGTTGTTTGGAAAGCCACTGTCCTATTTTTGAGAGTGTTGAGTTTTCATAAGTACTACTTTTACTCAGGTGACTTTTCAGAAAATCCAGTTTTCCAAACCCAGCAGGCTTCACAGTAACTTTGGTGGTACCTTTCCAAAGATACACTGTAAAATTGCCAAGGATTCTTTAATCAGCCTGCCTGCAACAGCCAAACCACTTCCCATCTGCTCCCTACAGCATCCTGGCTTTAGACTGCTAATAATCAATTCTCTGACAGGTCACTGCAGAGATGTTTAACCCCAGGAGGCAGGGCAACTAACATGCTTGCTGGAAATGAAAAGCACTGACCTCTTGCTTCCATGGCAGTTAAAGTGAAGAATCAGGAGAACCAATACCTTACAGAGACCACAAGGCACTTTGAACTTGCAAGAGCTTCTGCACATATTTTCCTCTCTCTCTTCTCCTTCTGCCTAATTGTACTCCACTTCCGTATTTAGGACCACAGTTCACCAGACTCTGGAATTACTTGACAGTACCATTTATTCTTTGTTCCTGCACCTGATCACCAACAACTCCTCTCTGTGCGAATATTGCTAAGGGACCAAGATAGGCCAGGACAATCACTCCCCATATCCTGTACCTATAACAACAGAAATTCAAATCCCACTTTCCTCTCTGGAATCCAATTCCTCTCTCAGACTCCCAGCCCACAGACTGGTTTGTAATCACATATTTTGGGTCATTAATTACTTTTTATTTATTTATTTTTCAGAGAGACAGCGAGAGAGACAAGGGGAGGAAGACAGGGAATCTAAAGCGGGCTCTGTGCTGTCAGTGCAAAGCCTGATGTGGGGCTCAAACCCACGAACAGTGAGATCATGACCTGAGCTGAAGCTGGACGCTCAACCGACTGAGCCATCCAGGAGCCACTGTTAATTACTTTTGAAATACACATGCCACGGATCACACCACTCTCCTACCTCAGGAATGAACAAGGCCTCTCTTCAAGATGGCTAAGAATGAAAAAGAGTCTTCATGTGAGGTCTGTGTCCCTGCCCAGAGGACATAAGCAGCAAGTGACCCTAATGATGTCCAAACATAATAAGGACAATACTTCTCTTTCCACCCACAGAGAGCTCTGTATCCACCCTAGAGGACTATACGAAGACAGCATCTCTTTAACTGCCAACTACCCACAGATAATCTGGTTTAAGTAGCAAATCGTCCAATGATGTTCCAATGTAAATTTATCTGTCCTCTCCTCTTCTTATGGGTTTTAGATCAATCTTCTTATAGTCTTCGGCCTAAGTGGCAGTTGTATATGAGTATATATAATCTGCTTGGGACCACAGAGGTCATACACATTTAAATGTGAGGGTGACCTGACAAGGTAGTTCCCTCCAAAAGCTGTCAGGACAAAGGGAAAACAAAAACAAAAACAAAACGCTACATTCAATTTTACAAAGATAGCATGATGTAGAAAAAAGAGCTCTGAATTTAGAATCAAGATATGATTTCTGGGTCACCTGGCTCAGTCAGAAGAGCATGAAACTCTTGATCTCCAGGTTGTGAGTTCAAGCCCCAGGTTGGGGGTAGAGATTACTAAAAAATAAACTAAAAAAAAAGAGAGATGTGATTTCTAGACTCAAATTTCCAATGATCCTAGCCAAATTGCTTCATTAAATAATAATTTTTTTCATTTATAAAATGGAGGAAGTATCCATCATGGTTGTAAGCATATTATGAGCATACAAATTTGAAAAATATAAGACAACTCATATTTAAAAAAAAAACTCAAAAGTATAAAATGACCCACATAATCTTTTTTGTTTAGAAGAATTTTTCGTAAGTTTATTTTGAGAGAGAGAAAGAGAGAGTGAGCACATACACACACACAGGGAAGGGGCAGAGAGAGAATCCCAAGCAGGCTCCACACTGTCAGTGCAGAGCCTGACACGGGGCTCAAACCCACGAACTGCAAGATCATGAACTAAGCCAAAATCAAGAGTCAGATGCTCAAATGACTAAGCCACCCAGGTGCTCCCACCCACATATTCTTATATGGTTCTAGGAACTTAAAGAGGACTGTTTTACAATTATACCTTGTACAGAGTATCAGGTATTTTTACAAATTGCAGGTAGCACTGATCTCAATCTAAGTTCTGTGAAAGAAAATGGCAATCCTTTTTTCTTCCATGAACTCAGCAGTCCCAACTTTTTTAAGGATACTCCTACCTTCAGGTGTAGTTCAAAACTACACTATAGTGACAGACAGACTCACTCTATCTTCCTTAAAAAATCCCTCAAGGCCTGGGGCACCTGGGTGGCTCAGTCGGTTGAGCATTTGACTTCAGCTCAGGTCATGATCTCATGGTTCGTGGGTTCAAGCCCCACATGGGGCTCTGTGCTGAACACTTGCTCAGAGCCTGGAGCCTGCTTCAGATTCTGTGTCTTGTTCTCTCTATCTGTCCACCTCCCCCCTCCCCCGACCCCCGGCTCATGCTCTGTCTCACTTTGTCTCTCAAAAATCAATAAATGTAAAATTAAAAAAAAATTTTTTTTAATCCCTCAGGGCCAAGGTACCCATCTTAAAGCTCAGTTTTAACATCCGGGCTATCTCTTTTACCACCTGTTCCAATCCACTAGGTTGTTGACCCCACTGATAGGACAGGACTTCAAATCTAGATTGTGTGAGATTCATGGGTTTGATGCCCCAGGGAAGGGTCAATAAGCCAATGGGATACAAAAATGCTGCTAGAAGAAAACCATATTATACCATCTTCCCTGAATTCCACACGCTACCCTGAAATCACTTTGGGCTTAGCCAGCCTCAGATGAGGTTAATACAACATGTAAACCATCCTCAGTGACTCTGAGCTTACCCAGCTGGAAGGAGAGGCATCTCCCTCTCCACCTGCTACACTTCATAGGCACTCACTAATCAACTGAATTTCCACCTAGGGCTCTAACAAGAAACAATCAACTTTCCTTTGGGTCTCTCCCTTAATTTATTACATTAATTACTGTAACAAAGGAACTGTGTCATCTCCTCAAGTACCGTAGCTCTCAGCTTATATCTCCAATGGGGGATCAGATAAAGAACAGACTAACAGTGCCAATTTGAGAAGATGGATCCAATTCAACAGGGCTCATCTGACCATGTGTCACCTAAGGACAGAAGAGTAAAAGGTATAGCGTCTCAGTCCCTGAGTGTTTTTATGCTGCATCTCATGGTTTTATGGTCCTCACAGGCTGCTATTCTCAGACAAAGATTATGAGGCTTGACCTGTTTCATCTCACATAAGCAAATGACACTTCCACCAAGACACAGCTATTCAACAGGGCTCAGGCTTAGAGCCTTGGTGTTTGTTGATACTGCTCTGTGCTAGCATACATCTCATAATAGGCTAAACTGTATACTGAACATGTAAATAATTCCATCACAACACTACAGGGATTCATTTAGTGGAACCAGTCCACAGAGAAAACCCTTACCAAGTGCTACGTGTAAGTAGACCAAGAAGCAAAGACCATTTAAAAAATAAAGCCCGACCATTCCCCTAATAATTGGAGGACTATATAGCCCTTTATAATTTAGTTCTAATCGCCAGAAATAAACTTTCTGTGCTAAAGAGAAAGAGGTCAAGTTCTCAGGGGAAAAAGTGAATAGTGGAGATAGCTAGGAATCAGATCTAAGAAATCAGCCCTCCACACAGAACTGCTGTGTGAAAACTTTTCTGTATCCCAATCATCTCATCTCTAAAATAGGTCATAATATGGGATGAGTTCATAGGCATGAGGGAAAGGAAATAACCCCAGTATTTTTCAGGAAATACAAGGAATTACCTTCACTTCTTATAGACCTCACCTCCCTTCCTAAATCTTACACAAGAACTACTATGCTATACTAACTCTAAAGAGCAAAGAAAACCTATCAAAAGGTAGCATCTACACTGTTAGCCATTGGGGGAGGCGGGGGGAAGTGGTGGAATCCACACGCACACCCTCAAGGCTATCTAAGCCAGGTCTATTCTACTTCTCCAGCCCTATCTCATAGTCACACTCTGTCTTCTGTACCACTCTCACCTTAGTGCCTTATAGCTTTTACCTGAAAGGCACTCCCTGTGCATGTCCTACCTCCCAATGTGTGTGATGATTTAATAATTGTTTTATCTACTAGACTGCAAGCACGCCAAGGGCAGGGGCTGTCTCTTGCTCACCATTGTATCCTAACAGCATTTGGTTCACAGCTGACCCTCAATTAAATATTTTGGTCAATAAATGAGGGAAGAACACTGCTTCCTCCTCAACAGGTGAGGTGCCCAGGCTGCCATTTCTCCTCTCTGTTCTTCCTTCAGTTTCATTTGTCACTAGTTATAAACTGTCTCAATTATCTGACAGTCTTCAAATGTACTTGTACAGAGTATGGATTCCTCTCTCTAGGATAAAGGATGCAGGTTCATTAAGAGTCCAGAGGTGTTATCAACAGTCATACTATTCAAAGAGCCCAAGTGTCCATCAACTGATGAATAAAGATGTGGTATATACATGCAATGGAATATTATTCACTCATCAAAAAGGATGAAATCTTGCTATTTTGCGATGTGGATGGAGCTAGAACGTATTATGCTAAGCAAAATAAGTCAATTAGAGAAAGACAAATACCATATGATTTCATTCATATGTGGAATTTAAGAACAAAATAGATGGGGTACCTGAGTTGCTTAGTCAGTTGAGCATCTGACTCTTGGTTTCAACTCATGATCTCATGGTTCGTGGGACTGAACCCCACATTGGGCTCTGAGCTGACAGCACACAGCCTACTTGGTATTCTCTCTCTCCCTCCTTCTCTCAAAATAAATAAAATTTTAGGGGCACATGGGTGGCTCATTAGGTTGAGTTCAACTCTTGATTTTGGCTTAGGTTACGATCTCAACAGTGGGTGGCTTCAAGCCCTGCATCAGGCTCTGTACTGACAGTGTTCAGCCTGCTTGGGATTCTTCCTCTCCCCTCTCTCTCTGCCCCTACCCTGCTTGCTGTCTCTCTCAAATAAAAAAATAAACTTAAAAAATTAAAAAAAAAAAAAAAACTTAACAAAACAAAACCCATGAACATACAGGCCGGGGCAAGGGAGGGTGGAGAACAGAGGGAAACAAACCACAAGAGACTCTTAATGATAGAGAACAAACTTGCTTGACGGAATAAGATAGGTAGGAGATGGGCTAGATGGGTGATGGGTACTAAGGAAGGCACTTGTGATGAGCACTGGGTGTTGTATATAAGTCATGAATCACTGAATTCTACTCCAGAACCAATACTGCACTGTATGTTAACTAAAATTTAAATTAAAAAAAAAAAAGAGAGAGAGAGAGAGAGAAAGAGAGTCTAGGGGGATGGCTAGAAAACAAAAGTCTCCACATTTCTTAAAATACCTATGTGCTCCTGAGTATTCTCTTAACCTTCAAATAGTCTCATCCATACACAACACAGCTGCTTCCCAAAATAGGGCTGGTACACAGATCAGGTGTTCTGGACATAACCAACTCCTGAGAGTGCTCATTTATAAACTTAAATGTATGGTAAAATCTATCAGACTTAAACCACGAAGTTTTTACATTTTAAGCACTTATAAATCAAAGATGACAGAAGTCAGGAAAGTGGTCATGTCTGTGGGGGTGGTGGTTAATGGCTGGGAAGAAGCATGAAGGAATCTTGTGGGGCTGGAAATCTTCTCTATCTTGAACTAGATGGTGGTTATATGGCTGTACAAATATGTAAAAACTGAGTTGTACACTTAAGATTAGTGTACTTGATGCACTTTATTACATGCACATTATGTTAAAAAAAAAAAAAGGTAAAATAGTAAATATCCATGAACAAGAGAGCTGCATTACTGGATCATGTTCCTGGTCCTAAAGCAGCATTTCATGCAATCATGGTAAAAAAGAATCATGGCATTGGGGTGCCTGAGTGGTTCAACTGGTTAAACGTCCGACTCTTGATTTCAGCTCAGGTCATCAGCTCTCGGTTGGTGGGATAAAGCCCTGCTCAGGCTAAGTGCTGACCACATGAAGCCTGCTTGGGATTCTCTCTCTCCTTCTTTCTCTGCCCCTTCCCTACTCCCTCTCTCTCTCTCAAAAATAAATAAACATTAAAAAACAAAAGGAATCATGGTATCAATCTTCATAGGCTAGGACATTTAAGGGGAACAGTAAGAAAAAAGAAAAAGGAAAAGAAAGGAAGAAGCTAATTAAGCATTTTCCTATGTTTCACTACATTGTGAGATTTACAGATCTGGTAAAGAATCTGAAAAAAAATAGTGATACAAACCAAAATAAATAAGGTAGTTAATGATACTGAGATCCTAGAAAAGACAAAAATTATACAAAAAAACCATAATAGTAGTATACTAAATGGCTCAATAGTAAACAATATGTACACAACAAAATGAATAATGAATACTGATTTAACCAAAAATTGTGACCCAACTATACTAAGAGGATTTGAAGGAGAGAACAGTTGGAAAGTATATTATTACTTAGATACAGGAGTAAACCTAAGATAAAGACTAAAAAGTGTAAAGCTGTTGCCTGCTGGGAGTAAGACTTGGTAGAAAGGTATAAAAAGTGGATTCCTGATTTTCATTAAAAGACATAGTACTACTTGATTTTCAATATATAGTTCATGGAAAGGCAAAAACAAAAAAGTATATTATTAATCTGATTAAAAAAACACATCCTGAAATAATTTTATAAAAAGGATATACTCCCCTAAAATCCCTGGGTTCACTTAATAGGTTATCATAAATGTATTAATCCAATAATTTATCAAAAATCTTATGGTAGGGGAGCCTGGGTAGCCCAGTCGGTTAAGTGTCTGACTCTTGATTTCGGCTCAGGTCATGATGTCACAGTTCATGAGTTCTGTCTCCCCCACTCTCTCTGCCCCTCTTCTCCTCACAAGCTCTCTCTCAACATAAATAAATGAATGGATGAATATTTTTTAAAATCTTGTAGGAGACAGGAGGAGGGGCAGCAGAAGTGAGGCAGGTGTGGTTATAAAAGGGCAAAGTGAGGGACCTTTGTGTTGACGGAACTGTTTTGTATCTTGACTGTGGTAATAGTAAAACTGCACAGAACTAAATATATACACTCATAAATGGGTACAAGTAAAAGTGAAGAAATTTGAAGTGGGTGGATTGTATCAATGTCAATACCTGGTTGTGATATTGTACTATATAGTTTTGCAAAATACGACCATTGGGGAAACTCGGTAAAAGGGTACGAGGGATCCCTCTGTATTATTCTTACAACTGAAGTAGACTCTACAATTATCTCAAAATAAAAAGTTTAATTAAGAAATCATTGAAACAACAAAATCAAACACAAAAACTTTCTTGACCTTATTTTTATTTTTAATTTCTACTTTTAAGTATTTTATTTATTTACTGTTGATAAGAATACCCATAATTAAGCTAAATTTATTTCTGACTTGAAAGAGTGCTCTCTATCCAATACAGGATCTTAAGAACTGGTAAGTAAGTCTGTATGTTCTTCTCATCACTTGATAGGATTTGGTAATCTAGTGTTTTTAAAAGACGAAGTTTCTTTTTTTTTTTTTTTTTTAAATTTTTTTTTTCAACGTTTTTTATTTATTTTTGGGACAGAGAGAGACAGAGCATGAAAGGGGGAGGGGCAGAGAGAGAGGGAGACACAGAATCGGAAACAGGCTCCAGGCTCCGAGCCATCAGCCCAGAGCCTGACGCGGGGCTCGAACTCACGGACCGCGAGATCGTGACCTGGCTGAAGTCGGACGCTTAACCGACTGCGCCACCCAGGCGCCCCAAGACGAAGTTTCTTTTGATATGTCTTGATTAAAGCTTTTACCTCTTTTGGTCAACAGCTCTGGATATATTTCTCAGGGATAAGCAGAACAGACAGTTATCACAAACATAAACAAACCTTGGTTTTGCTGAGGGAAATTTATTTTTACTTTACTGAGTTCTGATTTTCTTCCTAAAGATGCCCACCATTTCCCTGGCAGCACACTGAGCTAGTTTTTCTAGGAACAGCTGACCAAGATTCCTAGTCTTCTTTGGGGCTACAAGAGCTAGCTTGAAGTTATTAACTCATACTAAGAAAGGGGTCCAGACTTTCTACCTGTTCTTAAATGTAACACTTGTCTACATTAAAACTCATCTTCTATTTTTCATCCCCCCAACACACCCAAGATATTCCTGATGTTTATAATCTATACAATTTGGGAGCCCATCTGAAAGAGCTTAATGTCATGGGAAAATTTGAATATGTCACTTATGTAAAACATTCATTAAAAGGTCAAATAAGATGAGTGTTATTGCTTCAACTCTTCTACCTAGAAGAACTCATCAGTATGGTTCCTGGATGTAATGTTACGAGGAACCAGCACAGTACAATGGAAAAAACAAAGCAAAACAAAACTAGGAAAGAGGCAGAAAAGCTCAGTCCTACTCCTTACTCTCCCTTAGATGTGTAACCATCTCAGGCAAGTCACTGCACTTATTTGAGCCTCAGTTGTTTCACCTGTAAAAAGGTGAGATAATTAATATACCATACAAAGTGTAATACTCTCAGTAGAAACTGGGACTGTCCCCTAACAGTAAACTCCTTGATATTCCATAGCAAGATGAATCTTTACTTGAAACAGAACCAAAAGAACAACAACAAAAAACAAAAGACTAAAAGTTGCCTCTTAATTAACAGTTGAAGTCAGGTTTGTGCCTAACTTACAAAAGCCCAGTTTTTAGAGCTTTTGAGGTTTAGAAACTGCAGAGAAGGAACCATGGACCTATAAAAGTATTCACTGTCAGAAAGTCAGTTTGCTAATGCACAACAAAACATTTTCTCCCATTCCATAACTAAAGTTTTTAAATAGCCTTGGCCTAACTTTAAAGTCTTTTCAAAGTAAACAACGTCCACTGGTAACAACTCTGTCCCCACACAACTGTTAATGATTTGTCATATGCGTCTTATGTAAACTAACCTATTACCTTAGCCCCAATAAGTTATATGAATAGTAACAAGTCAACTCAATCTTTAATTTATATTTTATCAATTTCCCAATATAGTTTTTAGTCTCTCCACCTCCAAAGCCTTCTTATGGACAAAATTACATTTGAACAATCTACACCAGTCCCTTAGCGTAGTAACCATGACACTTATAAATTGAAGTAATATATTTTCACTAAGAGATTCATATTTTATCCTTGAATTCTTTCTAAAATCTTGGGTAGATGCACTTGATCTAATCAAGTATATTGATTTGGTCAAGAAAAGCCTAGGGAGCTGGAAAAAAATGTGTTGGAAATACTAAATAAATGTTCACATTTTCTTTATATTTTTCTATACTTTTCATGCTTTGAAAAAGATTAATTCATGTTCTAATCAGAAAAAAAAAGTTAAGCATCTATCATCATCTGACCTAGAAACTTTAATCTGCTTGGGTGGAGGAGAAAAACAGAGTGGAAATTCTCTAATGTTTTCATCCCTGAATGGATCCTTCACACCATAATCAAGTACTCTTACCACTTTTCTAGCAGCCTTTCCATTTTTAACATGTCCTCTTAAAAAAATAAACAAACAGGAAACTTACCATTAGCTGTGCAAAGAGGCTTACTGAATTCATCCTTTTTTTTTTTTTTTTCTTTTACCTAATTTCTAAGTGGCATTCACCCATTATCACTTTGTGGGATTCTTTGGCCTTGATTGAAAATGTTTCTTATTTCTTCTCTCCACAGCCTCTAAGACTATGCCAAATCACCATCTGTTTTGTATGGTCCTTTTGATCCCTAGCTTTCTTTTAACGTGGACTTCTAATATAATGATTTTTAAGCATTTAAGCTGCCAGTGGGTTATTTGCTTTCTAAAATCTTTCTTTCTGGGGCGCCTGGGTGGCTCAGTCAGTTAAGCATCCGACTCTTGATTTTAGCTCAGGTCACGATCTCATGGTTCAGGAGTTCCAGCCTCACATTGGGCTCTGCACAGACAGTGTTGGAGCCTGCTTGGGATTTTCTCTCCCTCTCTCTGTCCCTTCCCTGCCCACGCACTCTCTCTCAAAATAAATAAACATTTAAAAATTTCAAAAAAAGAGAAAGCTTTAAGGGGTGCCTGGGTGGCTCAGTTAAGTATCCAACTTCGGCTCAGGTCATGGTCTTGTGGTTTGTGAGTTGGAGCCCCGTGTCTGGCTCTATGCTGACAGCTCAGAACCTGGAACCCGCTTCAGAGTCCGTGTCTCCCCCTCTCCCTGCCCCTCCCCCACTTGTACTCTGTGTCTCTCTTTCAAAAATAAAAAATAAATTTAAAAAATAAAATCTTTCTTTCTACTTTTCTTAATGTACATACTTGATCATAGCTCAATTTAACACTGAATCCCCATGTGATAGATTTTGTTCTCCTCTCCCTGAAGAATGCTGAGCTTAATCAATATGATTACTATTTTTTGTTTGGTTGAGAATTAGATGAGCCAACTTAATTTCCTGGCCTGGTAAAACGAGTGCACACAGTCCATCACAGGAGTGGTGCTCGGTACGCAAGGGCTAGTACAGTTAATTCTTGAGGCTTCTCAGTTGGCTGGGAGGAAAAGAGCCAAGATATGATTACTGTTAAATAGTGTTGACCTACAGAAACCTTTACCAATTCTTGTTTGTTCCTCAAAGTAACATGCAGTTTCTTTCTTCGCTTTGTAGGTTCTAAAACTGCCAACTGAAGAAGTAGTTTCTCTACCTCAAAACCACATTTTGCATTTGCTCCCAATGAGGTATTTAATCAATCTATGTATAAATAAACTCCATTATTTTTATTATCTGGTCTAATTTTACAGCTTCTTTAATCTCCTTTAATAGTTTCAATTCAGTCATATTAAGAATATGACATTTTTATTTAAGCTAGGATTTCAATCCTTATAAAAATGTAATACCTTGCTGTCCCTATCGTCGCCATCAAGTGCAGAGCCTAGCAGCACATTTCAATGATTAGTCTCCTTCTATCAAGTACCTGAGATATGAATTAAATTATTGTATCATTATTTTGCCTACCAAGAAAGAAGGAAAAAAATTTATATAGGGATGACAAATGGCACTAATCGTGTTTAAGTCAGTAACACTTTTAAATAAATCTAATGCTTCAGATCACATATTCAGGTAAAACATATTATAGATTTGTGGCTGGAAGAAAATGTCACTCCACCATTGTGTCACCTACCCCAACTTGACCTTGTTAAAACTGAATTTCCTTCTTATAGAAAGGCTCAAGAGAAACAATATTGCCAAACACTGCCCTGCACTTCTCCCTCTGTCAGACAGTGTTATGGAAAGCATCTGAAATTCACACTGCCAGGATTTCTAACTC
Organism: Panthera uncia; assembly: GCF_023721935.1. Classification (NCBI taxonomy): domain Eukaryota; kingdom Metazoa; phylum Chordata; class Mammalia; order Carnivora; family Felidae; genus Panthera; species Panthera uncia. Next base: position 104,118,218 of record NW_026057582.1, on the reverse strand, counting down.
TGTTAGGATTGGAAGGGCCAACTAATACAAACCACAGAAACATTACTACTAAAAAAAACAGTTTTCACCAGCAACCTAAGCTATGTTAAGGTATTTTTAACTAGCAAAGCAATACAACTTGGTCAATTAAATGGAGATCCTTTCAACCACTAAAGAAAAAAACAACATACACTTGAATTAACAACTTCCAGCCTTTAAGTTCACAATATCAGTATTGTATTATTGTATCATTTAATACATGTAGTGAAAAATATATGATTTCAAGTTTGAGAAACAGCAAATTCAGAGAAAAGCTATGTGAAATGTGCTTAGGAGTCCACCTAACATTAGAACCATCTGCCCAAAGGTAACAGATTCTTCTTAGCATGGCCCTGAGTTCATTAAGAACCTTTATTCTAAAATTATATATCAAAGAGAGCACATTTTATGGAATAGCAAACAGGTCTCCATGTGCACTGCAACTGCACAAGCTTATGTATAAATAACTAAAAATAGCGTTCAGGTACCATGCACCTCAGCTATCTCAAATAGCAATATAGTATAACCAGCTGAGAGCTTGATGTCCACAAGCTGCGTTCTATATAACTCAAGGATAGAAATAAGACATTCCATTTCTTGTATATTAGGTAGGAATTCTAGCTTCCAGCCAATTATCAAAGTGGCAGTCTGACCTAAGGCATTTCTGTTTCCTATCAGCTTTGTGTAAGCAAAGGAAAGACGTAACAGGAAAAATAATAAAATAGAAGGGGTAAGAAAGGACAAGAAAGGGAATTATAAGAAAATTTACAATACACAAGTCAAACAAGAGAGCATCTTCATCCTCAGGCTAATGCATTAGGTATTGAGACAGAACACAGTTAACAATGTGATGAGAGGAATTCAAAATACCACAAACCTGAAAATTCAATTTTTAAGCTGGGAGCAGAGTGCACGCTCCTTGAAAGCTTATTTTGCTGAGGCCTCACAAGAAAGGTCATGATATTGGGCTTTTTCCCTTGAGAAAGGAGATGACTCAGAGGCCTACCTCACCCATTACTCTAGGCATCCAAGACCCAGTCAGCAGAAGGGTAAATCCCACCCCTCAGGGAAGTGGCTACAGGGCTCCAGTTCTACCCCTGGTGTCTTCCAGACATGACTGACTGCAATTTTCACCATGATTAACTTCCAGGAATGCCAGCCAGAGGAGCAGCCAGGAGAAAAGAACATAAAGAGTAGCTATTTTCCCCTCTATGTCAGCTGGACTCTTTGGAACAATTGCAGACACTGCCTCTCTCTTTCTGCGGGGCAGAACAGCATTCAACAACCTCAGCGAAGTGCCTAACAACCAGTAACACACCAGCACCACACTTCTCAAAGACCATCTTACTTAAAGCTATAGCACTCCCAACCTCTCTCACCTTACACTAGGAATCCAATAAATATTTATGGAATGAGAGAAATAAATAAGAAAAACTAAAATAGACCTCCCAGAGGTCAACAACAGCCAGAGGGCCCAACAGTACCTATATTCCCTCTACCAGAACCAATCTGGTTCCCAGGTCTGACCTACACTGCTTCCACCTGCATGTACTACTCCTTCCCCTCCCCAAAGTCTTCCATCAGCTAGGATGTATGGAACCACAGTATTGCTGCAGGAAGTAAAAGCAACAAATGCTCGTCCTTGAGTCTGAAGGATTTCTGAAAGCTTTCATAGTCTGCCTTGTTCCTAGGTTATTCAGTTTAGGATAAAATGCGTTGAGTGAAAGTCACCTTAGCGTAAAAGGAGGCCTGAAAAAAAAAACAACTACAAGAAGTTTCTGTTTTCAAAAATCAAATTCCAATTCAATTCAGCAAGCATTAATTAAGCATGAAGTTATATTCAAAGCATTGGGCTAGACAGAATCCATGAGGAACAGAGGAGACAGAGGTGTTTTAGGCAGCTAAGAATGAGGGAGGAAAAAAATATATTCACAAATAACTATAATTAAAGACAATGTGTGATAAAGTACTGTAACAAAAATCCTAGCAAAGAATTTGGGAGATACAGAGGAAGATGAAATCAATTCTGGAGATAATTGGGTGGGAAGAAAAGCATTAAGAAAGGCTTCAGGAAGGAGATGAAATTTTTGGGCAGGTTGAAGAAGGGTCTGATTTGGAGTTGAATGCTTTGGACCTGGGAAGGTCATTCCAACAGAAAAGAAAAAAAGTAACAGGGTGTTGAGAATGAAAAACACAAAGTAAGCTGAAAGAATAGCTGTGAACAGAGTAAGAAATAAATGAAATAAGGGTGAGAAAGGCCAAGGTTCATCAGATTATAAAGGATGTGGAGTTCTGGCCTATGTAGGCAACAAGGAGCCATTAAAGGTTTTTCAGCAAGAAGTGAAATGATAAAGACTATATAGGGGCACCTGGGTGGCTCAGTCGGTTGAGCGTCCGACTTCGACTCACGTAACGATCTCGTGGTCCGTGAGTTCGAGCCCCGCGTCGGGCTCTGGGCTGATGGCTCGGCGGCTGGAGCCTGCTTCCGATTCTGTGTCTCCCTCTCTCTCTGCCCCTCCCCCGTTCATGCTCTGTCTCTCTCTGTCTCAAAAATAAATAAAAGTTAAAAAAAAAATTTTTTTTTAATTTAAAAAAATTAAAAAATTAAAAAAAAAAAGATTATATAAATCTACACTGGGGGGATGCCTGGCTGGCTCAGTTGGTAAAGCATGTGACTCTTGATCTCAGGGTTGTGAGCTGGAGCACCACGCTGGGTACAGAGTTTATTTAAAAATAAAATCTAAAAAAACAAACAAACCAAACAACTGGGACACCTGGCTGGCTCAGTTGGGAGAAGCATGTGACTCTTGATTTTGGGGTTGTAAGTTGGAGCCCCACATTGGGTGCAGAGATTACTAAAAATATACATATTAAACTGAAAAAAAAAAACCAACTACACTGGGGTTCCTTATTATATACTCTTCTAGAACTAAAATCTTTCCATTCAGAGCACTTTAGTTCATAATCATACTTTTATCAGTTGACTGTTGGTCAGAGACCATGTCTGGCTTGACAGTTAAGTGAATAAATAAAAAATTATAATAATCTTGCAGCAGTCTGTACTATAGAATACAGAAAGAGGCAATAACCATGAGGTTACTGCAATAACATACAGATGAAGGCCTGAACTAGGTCAGGTGAAAAAGCAAAGCTAAATAAATGGCAAGATATCTAGAATAATCCAAATTTAGTGAATGATTAGATGAGATAGCCAGGAAGAAAAAGAACTAAATAGGAGTTCAAAATTTTGTGTCATGGCAACTGGAAGAAGTGTAATGCTTAGGAGAAAAAAGGGTAGGCAGAAATCAAAGACTGGAGGTACTTTTGAAAGCAGATGTCACATAGAAAAAGCTTTCCTTCTTCCTTATATACTTTTCAGATTTATATACTCTATAAGCTGCACAATTTCATTTCTCTTCCTATAGTTCCATTTCTGACATCACTCTTTAAGACTGCTCTAGGAGCATCAGTTCCAAAACAAAGATAAATGCTGAGTTTGACATCAACGCTCAGAATTTATAACTGAAATTTACAAAGTACATTCTTAAACATCCACTTCTGCTCACATAAATGAAAGTTCATCCCAACAAAACCCAGTCTCCTCCACCTAGGAGTGTTGCTACAAACATTGCTGATAACATGCCAAAAGCCCACTAGCTGTACTTTGTACACAGAATAGAGCAAACACCGCTTTCATCCCCTACAGACTGAACTACAGCCTAAGAAACTACAGGTACAAGTATGCAATGCAGTACCAATCATGCAATGTTGCCTAACTGCCAGGATCTGGATTTCATTCATGGTATAGTTTCATTTCCAAGGGTTGCATGGTGTATACTTTGGCCACTTTCCAATTCAATAACCTATGTGTCACCTGACACTTAAAAAACAAAACAAAACAAAACCCATCTACAAAAACCACTTATATTTCTAATATTAACCTTTCTAAAATCTCATATTCAAGTGGAGCACTTCTGAAAATAACCTTTACATTACCTAAAAATTAGTAATATGCTAAAGATGGCAGGTAACAAAGCAAAGCACTCCCGAGACTTTTTGTGAGTCCAAAACAAATAACAGTTCCACCCACCAAATTTTTCTATTACAGACTGATGGATGTTTTAAGTGCAAATTTAAAAACAGTGAATGCTTCTTCCAATGTTCAAAGGTAGATTAAACATGTAATGTTGTTATATTAACAAAGAAAGAAAGAAAAGACTAAAAGACCACCATCTTCTTAACTCTCAATAGCTGCTATTGTCCCAAATCCATGAATTAACTAGGAAATGCTGATAAAAATCCTAACTTGGAGAATTAACTTGGTTATGCAATTTTATTCCTTTACACTGCTTGAAAGCAAAGATTTCTTAATATTACTGTCAATTCCAAAGTTCCCACAATCACCTACCAGCTTTCAATCCCTCAGTCCCTCAGGGTATTTCAGGGATCTTCCTTGTTAGTCATAGTTCAACAAATGTCATTAACTTAGCATTTTTGGCATGAAAAATCACATCATTTTATTTTCCAAACAAAACACAGTGCGCAACCATATTTAATCCCAAGAAGTTAATTCAAAGCAAGTTTTCTAGTGAGTGGTCAAAAATGGAAAAGTACCCAACCCACCTCCACAATGAGTCTCATTTGGCTCAATCGAGCCAATCTGGCTCTTTGGCTCAAAGATTTCAGATATAAGAGATTTAAAAATCTTAGATTGCTGACTTAACGCATAAAATTACTTTCTTGATATCTAGGCAAATCCTATGAGGTGCAATTTCCTTCCCACAAGCTGAGGTTCTTTTTCTACAGCTTTCTGATTCCTACATCTATGGCTTGAGCAGACTAGAAAAAAATACATTTGACAAGCTGGTGAACCTGCAGAATTAAAGTATAAGACACTCTAAAAGAAGATGGCCTATTAAAAAACGCACACCATATGCTTTACAAACATATCAAAGAGGAGTGAGGGTCAAGCCCCAGGGAACTAAGGCTGTACTCATTAGCCTTTCTGTATACTGACTATATTTTTGACACAGTAAAAGAACTGCTCTTATGTCAAGCAATTTGTCCTGTTCTTCCATCACAATCTTAGTACCATAAAATTCTTCAGCTAAATGGAACCTTAAGAGATGATCTTGTTTAATTTACTCATTTCACAAATAAAGCCCGTGAAAACAGTGGAGTGACTAGCACAAGGTCACACAGCTAGTCAGAAGCAAAATAGTGATGAGAACTGGGGTTGTATGACACCATACCCTACGCTTTGAAAAGCTGTATTAGCAAAGAAAACGTAACACTCTTAAATCAGACAATAACTCCACTGTAACTATAACTAACCCACAAAAAATAAAATTCATCCACGTAAGGAGAAAAAGGGTTAGAACAGAAAGTACCCTGAATTAAACAGAAAGCAGCAGTTATTTGTTGATACAGTACAGGGGTTTCTTATTAAGGGCATACACAACCTTGCACATATTTTCTAAACCATTTTATTAATTACTACTTGCTAGCATGTATGTCCTGTGCTTCTCTTTAATGTATCTCCTTAAGACAATGCCACATGGTCCTAGTGGCAACGGTTTGAAAAATGAGAACTTCTGGTACAGATAACTGGTGGCACGAAAGGAACCCATAAGTGTGGTACCAACAATCAAAAAGGACAGAAGTTGGAGGGGGTAGAGATATTGCTGGGAGCAAGTAATCCTGAAAACGGTGTAAGAATAAAAATCCGAGAGAGCAAAGTGTGGCCATAATGACCAGAGAGCACAATAAAAAGAAGGCAGTTTCAGAGCCTGCCTGGCATCAGACAGCTCTCACCTGCAAAAGAAAGAAGGAAAAAATTCTCACAGAGACAAGAGAAAGATCGGAGGTTTGCTCCTGAGTGATGGACTAGATATGACCTAATAGGTATTTGCCATCTCTTATTTCTGGGACTCTGATCCAAGAACAAACAGCAAGAGGACCATGAAAAATCAGCCCTGTTGGATCTGGAGTTCTGCCTTGACAAGATATAAAGCTCATTCATAGATCTGACTGTGCTCATGAGACTGCAGTTCAACTCCTGCTGCTAGAGCAAGGGGAGGGGGAAGGAAGATAGAAAGGGGTGAGTGGGAAGGAGGTGGAAGATCTGGGTTGTGACTATAATAGCTACAGTAATTAGAGTGTTTCCAAGCTGCTGGAGAAGTCTTCAGAGCAGGGAACTAGGATGAGAGATGGGGGAGGGGAAAAAGCATGAGGAAGCAAACTACTGAAAATGCTAGGAAAGTATATGGTGGTTTATGAACAGTTTAAAACAAACAAACAACTGTGACGGCTTCATATAGGCAAATAGAGAAGTTTAAGTTCTTTCCCAGAAGAGAATACTATACAATAACTGTTAGGCTCCCACTTAAAGCTAGGTTACAAACTAGGTTTAAGCAGATTATTGCAAATGTCACTGTCTTTCAGTGGTCCACTGGCCCTGTCTCAGGGTCATAATGTTGCCTCCCTTTCCTCTAAATCAATACATTTGATCTATGTATCTAAATTTGTCTTTCTGGCAAATAGGTCATAGCCTTCACTCCACTTGGAAAAGGGATTTCTGAACTTCAAAAACAGTTAACATCACATATTTTCCTTCAATCAACTGTTAATTGATACCTGGTGAATTCAATGAGAGGGAGAAAGAAAAAGATGGAGATTCAGTATGAGTACACAGCCTGTTGACCTAACACAGAAAATGACTGGAAGGCATTAAAAAGTCAGAACATAAATGCCCGAGTTACTACTTGCTTATACATTTTAGGCTGTATGGCACTGCCTACTAGAGTGGCATGAAGATGTGAAAGAAAAATATTAATGGAAGATGATGATAATAACCTAGAAGAAAAACCAGGGAATATGCAAAAAGCCTAAAAATAGAAAGTCCTCTTCCAAGTTAGAGGAAATGCTATACTTGTTTTTAAGATAAATATGTAGCTGAGGTATTTCCTTAACGTGATTTGGCCCTGGGTGATTTGATCCTAACAAGTGATGTTAATCTCAATGCCAGAGAAAAGAATTATAAAGGTACTGGGAAAAACTAAAATGGAACAGGACAACTGAAGAGATGCAAACTTCATGTGGAGATTTACATTCACAAAATAAAAACACATGCAAATTTCTTGAGTGAGGCATGTCAGGTGGACCCACACAAAGTCAATTATATCCTTTGCATAAAACCTGCTGGGTATCCTCCCAGTGGACTAAATCTTTTTCACCACACTGAAAGCAAAGAATTTTCTCCTTCCCATTTCCCTCTAATAAACAAGCACTAGAAAACTGAATTACCACTATTTCCTTCCCATTCATAGGGCATAAAGCCAGAAATCACAGAAATACAATAGGGCCGGCTAGGACCATGTCTAAGGCATGCTATTCAGTAATCTAAAAAGAAACACAGAGAAAGAAGAATCTCTTCTCTTTTCCATTATCATCTCACTAACAAACCTGTATCAGGCATTAAGAAATGTGAAACAAAGAGCAATTTCACACATACGAACTGAACCTAAACCACGGAAGACCCAGTATTTTCTTGTCACTGTGGCATGTGATTCTTTAACCACCTGCTCAATAATCCCTCTTCAGCTGCACAGCTGCTGCCAATTCCACAAGCCCAGCTAGGCAGGTGCTTCAGTGAATTACCTGTTCCCTAGTGAAAAGAGTCCTTCACTGACACTTAGTGGGCCCAGAACCTGCCAATCAGCATCACCGATCTTCATTTTTGTCTGCCACAGCCAACTTTTATGAGAGATATCACGAAGGCGTATTTAGCACACTGTATGATTTTGTATTTGGTGGGGTTTTATTCTTGTTGTTGTCCTTTGTTTTATAAGGAAACGGATTTTTCAAAATCAAGCAGAAGTGAGAATTCAGCTGCTGAAAAGAAAACTTGCCACACAACATAAGGCTGCCTCATCTCAGAGTGGCCCCATCTGTCTGGCAGTATTCCCACCCATGACTAGTTTTCCACAAGGGAAATAACAATTGCTCAGCTACCTTTGTAGCAGAAGAAAGTGGCAGTGGAAAGTGCTATGGTACCTGGCAGTAATGAGAGGGAGAACTTCTGGAGCTCACACATCATCCCTGTACTTCTTAAGTCTCCACGGCTAAGCCCAGGCAGTAGCGTTCCGAGTCAAATAAATAAGGAGTGGCACTTCTACTCGACAGAGCAATCACTAAACCCCTCAACAAATTATCCTGTTCCAGTCGTTTAGTTGCTATATGCTAATTACAACATAATTACTACCAGGAGCCAAAATTATGCTCCTATGTCCTCACACAAAATAAGCACTAATCTGCCCAGCCATCTAGATCTCTCACAAGAAAAACATTTTCTACAAAGAAAACCAAAGTGCTCTCTGCAAGATGGTCACAACCAGAAGACTCATAAAGACCCCTTGTGCCAAGGGCCCAACTCTGAAACCACTACATCTAATCAGGGCAAATTTAATATGAGGCTTCTGCCTTCACTGTCACCTGACAGGATTCAAAATGAAGGTCCACAACCCACGAGCAAAATGCTTGGGACTCTGGTATTAGCTGAGACTTCAGAGGCTGAGGACAGATTGCTGGAAATAGCCTAAAGACAGACAACACCTCTAGCTAAGACTTTAATAAGAGTTTTGACATCAAGAACATGTTCCCTCCCAACAAAGCCCAACACCTAAGTGGCAAGTCATCATTTTCAGAAACTCACTGAAATAAAGGAATGAGGGAGACAACACAGTCACACTCAACACCTCAGAAAGACCTCTCCCAAAACCAAAGGCTAAAATTCCTATTCAAGAATACCTACAGGATATAGGTGGCTATTGTGTACACAGTGCATTGTGTATAACTGCCCTCTCACAACGAATCTGCTTTCCAATCTCTTCTTAAAGAAAAGTTTTCTTTAATATCCTAAAAGGAAACCTCCTTTCTAATCCCAAATGATTTCTTACCCAACTAATAGTACCTAACTACTATCTGGGCATTTCTAGGAGATATTTACAAGGATGGGGTTTCTTCTAGCTCATTCTCATCCTTCTCTCATTAATTACCCCCAAGACGTCAAAGGATTTTTATGTTCATCACTTTGACCAATTTCTCCCTAATGCAAAGGCAGATATGGCCTTTCTGCATAATGAGCAAGTCACCTCTTTTCATCAGAATTAAAATAAAGATTTAAAGGAAAGTTTTGTTTCCACAGCCCCTGCCCAAATAGGCAAATTCTGTGGCTTTTGTGTTGTGCAATTATTACTGACCAGGAAGTCACCATTAAACAGGTACTTGGTCCTTGACTTCCTGTCTTAACCTTGCAAAGGTTTTTAGTGGTGTTCCTAAACAAACAAAAATCATTGTTGAGTGTCCCATCTCTATAAAAAGAATTAAATATGATGGTTCAAACAAGAGTGAAAACCTCCACTTGGAGTCTTCTTCCTTAAAGGTCTGACACAAACATGGGGATTAAGTCTCCCAGACACTATTCCTCCACAACTTAGTACAGGCTAGCCAAAGAGGCAGGCACAACATGGCTGGCATCCCCTATTCTTCTGAAAAATGTGTGCCAATGAGCTCTGCATTGTTCCTCACTCAAAAAGAAGAGCCTTTCTGTCTGGCCTCCTCCAATGGCAAGCCCCAGTCTGGAAAAGGAAGAAAATGGCACTGAGAAGCCTGGGAGATGGAGCATATCCAAAGCTCTCAGACAAGACTTGAACCTATGACCTTCACTGTGTACACAATAGGCGGGTGAGAGGGACCGGTTTATCTCTGCAGCAGCAGTTCTCAGCCCTGGGGTAGCACTCCCGATAAAATGACACAGACTATTGTGTGTGGCAGCAGAACAGTCATCTCCTCACAACAGCCTAAACCAGCACTCCCTCCCCCAAGACAAAGCAGCAGGGGTGAAATTAACTCAAGGCTGCAGAGCAAAGCCTAGTACAGAAAAGAGAGGCTTGTGGGGGATTGGGGACTCTCCTCAACCCCTGGGGCTCTGGACACATGGCTGGAAACAGACAGGCTTTCTCCCCCATCTTTCCCACTCTCATTTAGGTAGGAAGCTGTTTCTTAGAGAATTTAATCATCTGTGATTTGTTCAGAAATATTCCCCCTGAAGGGCTCTGATCTCTCCACCCTGTGTGAGCCTAATTCCTAGAAGCTGAAATGACTGTTTGCTGCTGCCTGTTTCACAAACACACATTAATTGGTCAGATGTGTCTCCTCCTCCTCAACCCCGGAGGGAGGAAGAAGAATCTGAGCAAAGCACAGAGATGATCCAACCGTAATTACACATAAAGGGAAAAGAGGGCAGCATGGGTTTTTCCAAACAGGACAGGGTCACAAATCCTCCCGGGGGTACATGGAGAGCAGTTAAGGGCCAGGCCCAGGGATCCCTCCATCTTGAAGAAAAGGACAGGAGTAAATGTGACCTGAGACTGGAAGGAGCACACACCCACAACCTACTTACTGCACACTCCCGGCCACCTTGCTCCCCCCCTCTCAGGGCCGCGCACACGTCTAGCTTCCAACCCTTCGCCCTGAACCCCCCTAACTCTGACTAGCCCCAGCCGCCCTGCGCCCCCTCGAGATACCCAGACTCGCCTCTGAAACTCTCTGGCCTGTCCCCACAACCCGGTCAGACCCTAATCCCCTCTTGGGCACCCCTACCCTCAGGCTGAACCGACCCCGGCCACGCTTTGAACTTCACCCCGCGCCCCTCGACGCCCCCTCCCCCACCCACGCAACGACCCCCCCCAACACACCTTCCCCTCGCTCCGCCCCAGCCCCCCAACCCCCACTTCCTCCGTCAGGCGCCGCTGCCCCCGGCCCCCTCAGCCCCGGCCCCCCTCAGCGCCGCGGCCTCTCTCCTCCCCCAGCCCCGGCTCCACACAAAGCTCCGGACTCACCGCGCGGCCGGTCCCGGGAGCCGCCACCTCCGCCCGCCCGGGGCCCCGGGCCGTAGAGCCGCCGCAGCTACGGGGCCCAGGCCGCCATCCGTTCCCGCGGCCCCTCCCCCCCACCCCACCCCGCCTTGGCTCCGGCTCTCCGCCCCCTCCCCGCGCCGCTCCGCCCCGCCCGGCCGGTGCCGCTGTGTCCGGGGCCGCGGGTCCCTCAGCCGCCACCGCCGCCGCCGCCGCCGCCGCGATCCGGGACAACCAGGGCCGCCCCGAAGACCCGGACACTGGACTACCGGGCCCTCGGATCCGGATTCCGGGCTGCTGTGGAGTCTGGAGCGGGAGAGCGCCGGGGAAACCCGGAACCTGGATGAAAGAGCCAAATCCTGGGTCTCGGAATGCGCGGTCACACGGAGCCCGGATTATAGAGTCGTAGCTCTGGGAATGCTGGAAAACCCGGCGAGCCGGTTAAAACATAGAGAAACTCGAAGAAACCTGGATTGGAGAGCTCGAACCTAACGCTCTCTCCTCCTGGAAAGAACTCTCACTGGACCTGACTTCCTCGCAGAGAGGTCTCTGGAGGAAGTATCATATTTTAAATACAGAAGACACCAGTTCCGTATGTATCTTTCAACCATGAGGTGAGGAAAAGGCCGTGAGGGATCTGAACGTGAACATCCACAAAGAACAGAAGAGCTAGGACAGCTCATAATGGTTTCATCCATTTTATCCCTTGGTTCAGCAAAGTATCACCCCCCCCCCAATTTTTTATCCTTTGTTCTCCAGTTTTTTTTTGTTTTTTTGTTTTTTTGTTTTTTTTTTTAGGATTAACGCTTGTTTTCCTCTCCAAAGTACCCATTTATCTTTCTAGATCTCATCTCACCATCGGATATTACCAAATCTTGCTTTTTATTATCTAAAAGTCCTATTTTGTCCTTCTTCAACCCACAATTCTTTTTTCTAACGACTGTAACTTATGTCTTTCCTTATCTGTCATTCATCTGTTATTGCCCAGCGCACTACTACATAGTAGACATTCAGGCGATGTTTACCTGAACCCTCCCACCCACCTCTTGCTTGTGAAACAAACACTTCATGACCTCTTCCCTAAAATTTCCACCTCTTTCCACAGCAAACAGAAATTTAATTCTCAAAGCTCCCCATTCTTAGCCCCTCTTCCGTCCTTCTTGTGTCCTTGACCATCTTAGCTCTGCAGTTTTATCTTTCCTTTCTTCCCTTATCCTGAGGCATCCTTCAACAGTGCCATTCAAGATAAGTGTGTGACTTGGGGATAAAGCCAAGTCATAAAACCCCTTTACTCTTCATCTACACACACACACAGCTGAGGAAGAAGAATCTCCCTTTGGTCCACCAAAATTCAACTTGTTCTAGTATAGTACAGGACAGAATTGATCCCTGGGGATAAGACATTTCCAGTCTTTACTAAAGGACGACGTTACAAATGAGGAATCAACTACTTAGCAGGCAGAGAAAGAGTATGGTTCGGTGTTTTAGACTTGGAAGTGACTTAATTAAGGGTTTAACATTCAAGTAGTCATCATTTACTGAAGAATGTGACTCTATCATTGGAGAGGACAGGACTGCAAAAATAGGGAACAAAGGAAAATAAACACTCCTACAGTGAACCTCAATTTTTAGCCAAAGTTATCAAGCCTGGAAGAATCACCAAAAATTTTCAAAATATCCTGTACACTCAAAGATTCTTAAGTTTTGACTTCCTATTCCTCTAGACCAGGGATTGGAAAACTATGGGTGACACACTCACTGCCTGTTTTGGTATGTCCCATGAGCTAAGAGTGTTTTTTTTTTTTTTGTTTTGTTTTTACATTTTTAAATGGGTGAAAAACAAAAGAATATTTTGTGGTGTGAGAATATGAAATTCAAATTTCAGTGTCCACAAATAGAGTTTTAAGGGCTCATAGCCAGTCATCATTTATGTATTACCTATGGATTCATCTGCACTGTAACAGCAGAGCTGAATAGGTGTTAACAGAGACTGTAGGACCAGGAAAGCTTAAAATATTTGCTATCTGGCCCTTTACAGAAAAAGTGTGCTGATCCGTGCTCCAAACAAACTGTCCAGTAGAACTTTCTGCAATGATGGAAATGTTCTATATTTATGCCCTCCAGTTTAGAAGCCACTAGCCCCATGTGACTGTTTGGGCCCTTGAAATATGGTTAATGTGACTGAAGAACTGAATTCTTAATTTTATTTAATTTAAATAACCACATGTGACTAGTGGCTACCATATTAAACAGTACAGCTCTAGACTCTTGTCAAATCTTATGTACTGACATTTTTTTTGCCCCTTGTGCCAACATCTTATTCCCTTCCTATGTCACAACTTCGTATGGATTCTCAGTCCCTCCCATCCACCCCCCATCGCCCTATTTATCTGACTCCAAACTAGAATGCCACACTTACTAGGTTTTCTTTCTGGGCTCTCCATTGTCACAACTGAAATCTGAAATCTGATCAGTTTACCAAGTTTCACCCCATGAATTAATGCACATTATGTGCACACATATAAATGGACAGCCATTTACACAAGTTTCTTTGTGTCAGAAGGAACTGTGGCTATGGTCTTTCTTCTCTGCATGAGAGAAGTAGAAAAGCCTTCCACATGCTGGATCCCTTGCTGCTGGTGTCTGTGATATGGATCACCTCCCTCCAAACACATTCACAGAAGCTGAGAACAGCAGATGTGTACTTGCTATTTGAATCTCAAGGAAAAAAAAAAAAATCCTTCATCACAGGCCTTTCTTTCCTCCCCCTAGGCCTAATAAACTGAAGTTAGTTGATTTCTCTAGTTTAATAGATGCTTGCTTTTTTTACTGGTCTTTTCTAGCTGGGCAAGAGAACAACCCCAACACTGTCTCAATCTTGGCTAGGAGTTCTAGCAAAAGCATTAAAAAAATTTTACCAAATAAATGAAATCCATATAAATGGGCTTTAGTATAGACAGCAGTTAAAATCGAAAGAGATTAAGGGTTATAACTCATAAAAATCCTAACTTTGTAATTTTTCTAAAAATAATCTTCAAAGTCTAAGTTTTTCACAGCTACTCCCTAGGAAAAAATGGGTTTCTGTACACTTCCAGCTTGAAAAAAGGGGACACCTAGTTCTTTCTCTAGATTAGCTATACCAAGCAAAAAAAAAAAAAAAACCCTTACTCCAATCCAAACATCTGACTGGAAAGTCAAAGCCTCCTAAATCCTGACAGAGAAAGTATCTTGTTTCATGTATCTCCCACTCTGAGCTTACATAATTGAGACAGGACCCTGTCTAGAACAGCAAAAACAAAAAACACTAAACCCTTCAGGTACTATACACATTGAGAGCCACTGAACCCAACCATCCAAAAGGGGGCGCAGATATTTAGGCTGCAAAAGAAAACCAGCTCAGAAATGTGAAACTTCCCTCAGGCCAAGCTGTCCCAGAGTTAACAGGGTCAGTGCAAAGTGTTGTAAAGCACTGAAAGGCAATTCCTGGGCGAGTTTGTACTCAGGATGCTAAGAATTTCCACTAGGCTTTAAATTATGCTATTCATCACTGAGCAACTGACGGCCATCTACCCCCAAGTCTCTCCCACACTTCCTCCCGAGTGTCCCACAAATAAAAGAGAGACTTTACACCACCAACCACCACGTGAACTAAAAGGCTTTCACAGTCTAACCATGAAAAGAAGTTTCCAAGTTACTCTGCCATTTACTCATGTGGCACCAGCTGCATATTTTGGATGCTGAGGTGAGTTCTTGTAAATCTGTAATGTTCTTGTAAACTTTCTTATCACAGCACACAAAATGGTTGCATAACCTGAACTCTTGCAGCTCCTGATGTTTTTCTTTAGGTGTACACACACAATCTACCCAGGTGAAAAAAAAATCAATCCAGATTCCTCTGTGCTTGAGCTGTCATTCACATAAAAAGGCAGGTAGCTTTTTGTGGTTGTTGTTTCCTGGGTCCTTCACCTCCTGCCTTTTGGTTTTATTTTGGTACTCAGAAAACGAGACAATTCCAGTGCAGAATTCAAGATATTACTGCTTGGTAAACTATTAACACAGTGTGGCTTCATTAATAATACTAGGGTCTTCAGGAGACCAGAATGAGACTTTTTTTTCCCCTCCAAAGAAGTACCATTAGCTGTCCTTTCCATTTTCTCTACAGAAGTCGAGCAGGAAAAGAAAGAGAATACTGCATATTTGCATTACCAGAACAAGAATCGGGTAGATTTTCCCTGGGAATCCAAAGTGATCAGGCCCCCACAAAACCAGTGCCTAGAGCTATGCAACAAGCAGAGTTCACAGTTGAGTGAACATCAATGCATATGAGTGGAGGCATTTCAATGCAAATACATGCTGAATATGAAGGATTAAAGAAAGGGGAAATTAATCTTTTTCATAACACAGGGCACTTTTTTTTTCTCTCCTGCGTGCTCTCTTTTTTAAGTCATGCACACAACTGCTGGAGGGAATCCAACTTCCCTAGTGTGGTGGTGGTGCTTTATAAAAAGCAGAACATACACATTTAAGACCATGAATTTCCTGAGGATGCCAGCAACTGAGATTCTGACAGCTTTGCTGAACAGACTCAGAAAAAAAGTGTTTCACTAAGTAGGGCCAGACTGATGAGTAAAAAATCTCATTTCAAATCAACCTATTTTTTCAAAGCTCATAGCTTTCTGAGGTGTGATGGTTTAAAAGGTTGGGTTTCAGCATTTGGGGGTATATGAATACATTTACTGAAGGGACTTTATTTTTTAGTTTGCTTCTAATTGTCCCATCTAAGTGATGCTTTTGCAATACCCACAAAATAAATAGGGCAGTTTCATGTTGCTTGAGCAAGTAGCTCTATCTTCTCCCAGTCTGATCTTCTTATGTCCTAACATCTCAAACCAAAGAACAAAGTGGCAGCACCTTTTCAGGTTATCCCTTAAAAAAAAAAAAAAAATCTGCCAATGAAGGTTATTCAGCTTTTGAAGACTGTTCACTTCAAGACATGTTGGACTAGAGCAAAAAACTTGTTAAAACCCTTTCTGTCCCATCACAGGTATGCATTAAACATAGGATTCCTCAAACACCTTAATACTCTAACCAGGCTATTACTTTGAAAAGAAACTTTAAAATTCAAGTGGTCTCTCAAAAAAATTGTTAACCTTTGCTAAGAAAGTTCCCAATCTCAAATCCAAGCTTCAGAAAGCAAAGTAATTTCCAACTTGTTCTTTTCTGATACCATTTTGAGAAAAATGTCAAAGACCTAGAATTTTTAAAATAGCATTTTATAAATAATGTATTCAAAGATTTTGACCTACTACATAAAGTAAGAATCCCACTCTTTAAGAAAAATATACAGATTTAGGTAAGAGTCTAAATTCTCAAAGATTCAAGCCTGATGCCAAGCCTTTAGATTTCTAATGCTTCAATTCCAAAGGACCAGTGGATAGCAATTTTAGTACACAAAACTCCACTATGCTGTATAGCTCCTTTTCTCCTGGGTCAGACAGCTTTATTCTGCTTCATTAACCCCTTCTTTGCTCCTTGATGGATCTTGGAATCCAGTTTCCCTGTAAGGGAGAAAAAGAAGCCTCATTATTTATTTTTTATATTTGCAATGCAAATCTTTCCTGGCCTCCCAGGTCTTCTGGTTCCTGTTTTCCTGTCACATTCAATTATCTTGCTTCAGGACTTAGACACTTTCAAACTTCAGAGTTTCATTCTGTAAGAATGAGGAAGCAGTGGGAACATTGTTTAAGGACACACAAATGTGGAGACACACACACACACACACACACACGAGTATTCATTCGCCTAAAGAATCTAAATCGTTAATATTTCTAATTTTGTAGCTAGAAGAAAAGAAACAACACGTTTTTCAGGAGGTCTCATGCTAAGGCAAGTTTGAAAAGAATACACATATATAATAAAGGAAGGCATTTCACACAGTGGGAAACTCATTCCTCTGACCTGTTAACTGGCTGAGCATAATGCATGAACCTCCCTCGCAGTGAGAAAAGCAGTTCAGTTCACCCCTTTGCTGCCTCAGACTTAATAGGGGGAGTGACCTGAAACAGTGGAGTAGAATCCACATGAATGGTTTACTGACAAAGGGCCCCTATCACCAGCTAAGAAGGGCAAAGGTCATAGGCTGTATGACTCTTCTAAGTGTTAAAGTTAGAAAACAAGCAACCTTCCTGTCCCAGGTGACCCTAATGAGAGGTACTTTACTGATGTGGTCCCTGACCTCTGACTCCTCAGATCTACCAGGACGGTTTGGTTCAGTGGTAGCAGCCTTAGGAGCCATCCATCTCATGCATGAAAACAATCTTAACAAAGTTCCTGTCTGTCTTACACATTGATTTCTCCCACAAAGAGTCTCACTTAAGTCAATAGTGATACTGGCACTGAACTGAAACAGAAACAGGTCAGTTTAGCCTCAGCATTACAAAAAAAAGATTAACAAACAAGGAGCTTCCCTTTAAGGCAAGCCAGGTGTACTACAGCCCACACCCATAACTGCCCCCCCCCCCACATGCTGTCATTTTCATTTGTTATAGCAATCAGGTGTACAAGAAAGCAATGGAATAGAAGTCAGGAGACTCAGGTGCTAGTCCATCCCTCTGTGTTATTAACTAGCTGTAAAACCTGGGGCAAGTCATTTAGTCTCTCTAGACTTTAATACTCTCACTTGTCCAACTAAGAATACATGTCTTGACTACTGCAAAAGATTGTGAGAAAATAACCTCAGGGCGCCTGGGTGACTTAATTTCAGCTCAGGTCATGATCCCAGGGTCGTGGAATTGAGCCTCTTATTGAGCACCACCTACACGGAGCATGGAACCTGCTTAACATTCTCATTCTCTCTCTCTCTCTTGCTCTCTCTCTCTCCCCCTCTGTCCATCTCCCCCCACTCATGCTCTCTCTCTCTCAAATAAAATTAAAAAAAAAAATTAAAAATAACGTCATCCTAGTTTCCCTTTTTAAGTTTTCTTAAGTTTTGTTTTCTTTTTCTCCTCATCTCTCTACGGGTATACCTGTCTCTGGAGTAACATTTCTTCTTTTTCTGGGCTTCCTCAGAAACCATCAGTAAGCAATACCCTGAATGCTATCCACTAGCATTGTCACAATGCTGTTGATTTTAATTTGGGCTTTACAGCACAGAGTATTCCCAGGGATTTAGGAGTCTTTCATCCCCCAGGCTGCCCAGCTGGAAATCCGAAAATGTGCCAGCAATCTGGCAAAAAGCCCTACTACAAGGCAAGTTTGCCTTTGTATTCCTAACGCTACCATAGTGAGCATCAAATGGTAGGTGCTCGGTAATGTGTTCATCAAATGAATTAAACAAAGATGGCAAGGCATACATTACAAATTCGAAAACCTTTGCACTGTAGGGACTAAGTAACCAAAATTAGCAGATATCAGATAAACACTAAGAGTATCCATTGAAAAGGTGGTGGTACCAGAAGCATAAGGAAGTACTGCATCTCACTCAACTTTTTAGGACAAGCTAGGACAGAATTCAGAATCCCACTTAGGACTTCACACTTCTAGTTCTCTAGTCCCTGAGACTACCTAGCTGTATGTGAGGAAGTCACCTAGTCACTCTTGTCCTCAGCTTTTTCTATGCCAAGAGGAAATTGGACTACGTTGTACAGGAGGATTCTTCCAGCTCTATGATATTGTGCCCTAAAAATGAAATGTGATTAGAATAATTTGTTTCTGAGGCTATCTGATAAAGTGCAAAGAGCAGGAAAATCAGAGACAGAAAGATGTGAGCAAAATACAACTTCTATAAACCTATTTACTCAATGAAAAGTGAAAAGAGTAAAAAATTCCTAACTTACAAAGTTATTGAGAGAATTGCAGCTAACATTAAGTGCTTTCTAAATACCAACCACTATGCTGTTTTTTAATATACATTAAGTCATTTAATCCAATAACTAATTGAAATACTATATGTTAAAATGCTTCATAAACTCAAAATTCTCTAAAAAAGTAAGGGTAGTCATATTTATGCTGAGGCTTGGGAGTATGTTTCTTACTTATGGTCTCAGTTTACCTTACAACTCTAAGCAAGTCTATTAACTATATGTATTTCAGATTCCTCTTATAAAAAAAGAGCCATTACTTTCTTGACACCCTCAAAGCTTTACTGTCTAAGAACATTCCAAGTATAATCTTTGGAAAACTCCAATCTGATTGTGAAAGCCCTCAAGTGAGACCAGCTCAGGTAATATCAACCCTATGAAGCAAAGCCCTCAATGGATAGGCAAACTAATCCCTGGCTTCAGGGATGATGTCATAAAATGGAAAATAGGAGGAAGGAGATATAAAGGAAGTAGGACTTCTGGAGCATTCCCAGGGATTCAGAAATTCTTTCATCCCCTAGACTGCCTAAGAAAACTATACATGTGCCAGCAATCTGTAAGCTCCTTATAACTAAGGACTTCTTTACATCCCTAACATCTACCACAGTGACTGCCAACAGTGGCCAGCTTAGGCCAGTTGCAGGCAATAAAGGCAAGGGACTGGGGCCTCTTGCACGAAGAAGCAGTCATCACAGTTCCCCTAAGATGGCAGGAATTCTGAACTAGTTCTAGTTCAGCCTCATCTTTCAAGACTTGGGATCTGGACAGTTAACTACAGTAACATACAGTACACTCTTTTAAAAGCAGAGTGGTAATGCTTAATTTCTGTATTTCTCCTATATTTTTACATTTAATACCTACAGCATCTCAGTGTTAACCACATCCTCAATCATCGTGCCTAAGGAAAATCAAATGCATGTGCAGCAAATGGACAAGAAGTTAAAAGGGGAAAGAGTATTTGTCATCAATTGATATAACTCTCCTAGGGATTTCCACATGCTTTGCATAACATATAAGGCAGTACTTAAATGCATTTATAGAGCAAGTAGTTCATTTAATGTAAAAAGATTTCCTTTGTCTCTTTGAGCATTTAACCTACTCTATTATACTGTTTTGCATTTCCTAATTTGAGCAGACACACAGCCAAATGATATCATATTACACACTGTACTTTTCTGAATGATTTCAAGAAACGGAATTATCCCCAGGTCAAGCAAGCTCAAGTTTATGTGTCCAAAAGCATAAACCAAAATATATGCCTTTACTTCCAGTTATGGAGTGAATATGTCATGGGAATAAAAGGTACAGCATAGAAAACATAGTCAATGATATCATATTAGTATTATATGGTGACAGATGGTAGCCACACTTGTGATGAGCAGAGCATAATGTATAGGGATGTTGAATCACTATGTTGTAAACTTGAAACTGATGTAACATTGTTGGTCAACTATAGTCAAAAAACTAAAAAATGTATACATACCTTTAAATTTAAGGCATACACACACACACACACACACAGGATACAACAGGTAAATAGGTTGTATTCTAAAAGCTTATGTGCAAGTCAGAGTTTGGAACTTGGAACATGTCTCATAGAACTAATCTATAAAAGATTCCTAAGCCATCCTACAAAACAAAAACAAGAACAAAAACATTTAAGCCAAAGCACTATAATTGAAGGAGAGTATTATTAATATTATGGACCTTTACCATTTAGTGTAACAATATAGCTAGAAGAAAATGTGAAGCATTACAGATTAACAGCCAACTATGTATTTTCCCCTGTGGCAGTGAGAGTAAAGACTTTTTCCAGCTATAAGCTACTGAAGGTGGCTCCTTTGGACTACAAGAAGAAAGTTCTGGCAGAGTCTAAGATTTTAAGAGATGGTAAAGAGGAATGAAGGATGAAGGAATGAAGAGTTATAGGGAATAGAAACTTCACACCAAGCTATATCCTCAGGTAGGATGGTTCCCTTTCAATAGAATTTTTTTTTTCCAGGGTGCCTGGCTGGCTCAGTCGGTAGTACATATGACCCTTAATGTCACGGTCATGAGTTCAAGCCCCACGTTGGGTGTGGAACCTAAAGAATTTTTTTTTTTTTCTGATGCACAAAGGGATTGGTCACCCATTCTTTCATTTTTTCTCTTTAAATTTCGCTTATTTCTGACTGATGTTTCACTTTGGCCTAACAAGGAAGAAGCTGCGGTCTCACAATTTCTCCCTGAAACAAGCAGACAGCCCATTTGACTTTTTAAAGCTTTTAACTACAATGGGGAAAGGACAGAAGGTTACTAAAGCTTTCCCCTAAGAGCAGCATTCCTCCCCACCCCTCTACCCCCCCACCCCCATTAAACCTTATTGAGAAAAACAGAGGCCATATATGTAGTGAAAGTAGGTCTCTGGGTAGAGAAAGTACTGGAGTAAAACATCTCACAGAAATATCTAAACTGTTTACAGAGAACATTTTCTCACAGGAGATTAAGCAGCAGGTAAAAACCAAGATAGGGGAGGAAGCTAAGAAAAGGTTATGGGGACTAAAGATCAAGTAGCACTGGGTATGGGAGAAAAGACCTAAAATGTTTTCCTGCTACCACCAGTGCTGATATCAGTGCCTAGAATAAGGTGAGAATGGAACAGGGAGGGATAGAATGCCGCAACCAAAAAAGAGGGACAAGACAGAGATTTAAATACTAAATAGCGGAAGAGTGCCTGGCTGGTTCAGTAGGTAGAGCATGTGACTCTTGATCTTGGGGTTGTGAGTTCAAGCCCCACTTTGAGTCTACAGATTACTTAAAAATAAAATCTTGGGGCACCTGGGTGGCTCAGAATGTTAAACATCCGACTCTTGATTTCAGCTGATGTCATGATCTCAGTTTGTGGGATCAAGCTCCAAGTTGGCCTCTGTGCTGACAGTGCTGAGCCTGCTTGGGAGTCTCTCTTTCCCTCTCTCTCTGTCCCTCCCCAGCTTGCACTGGCTCATGCTCATTCTCTCTCTCTCTCTCTCTCTCTCTCTCTCTCTCTCTCTCAAAATGAACTTTATGGGGCGCCTGGGTGGCTCAGTCGGTTGAGCATTTGACTTCAGCTCAGGTCATGATCTCACGGTTCGTGAGTTCAAGTCCCACGTCGGGCTCTGTGCTGACAGCTCAGAGATTGGAGCCTGCTTCAGATTCTGTTTCTCCCTCTCTCTGCCACTCCCCTGCTCACTCTCTATCAAAAATAAACATTAAAAAAATTAAAAATAAACTTTAAAAAAATAAATAAAATCTTTAGAAAATAATGATGAGATCGATCAATCAATCAATCCTAAATAGTGGAGAGGAAGAAAAAAGTTTCCAGGGCCACTTGGCAACCAGCTGGGATAGTCTGAGTTGAATAATATGTAGAAGTCAAGGGCAACTTATGTTCAGATTTTCTGATATATAGGAATCTAAGGAACATATGTCTCATAAATCATAAGAGTTGCCTGAATTTTGTGATGATATACATTAATCTAAATTCATAGTCCAAGCATCTTATTTTGTGATTGTAAGCAGTATTACTCAAAGTGTAGTCAGCTGAGCAACAGCATCAGTATCACTTGGAAAAAGGCCCAGGAACCTATGTTTTAACAGCTCTCTAGGTGATTTTTATTTGCAGTACAGTTTGAAAAGTACTTCTCTATAGAACAGATTTATCAAATGGCTAGTTGGTCCCCCAGGTACAGTGTGAGGTAGAATTGTGCACAACCTAAGACAATGCATGCCCCCAAATTATCCAGTTCACAGAACGGGAAAGCAGTGTCACAGAGGCACAAAATAGTAACTGATGTGAGCAAATGGGACAGTTGCTGAGGTGGTTTTTATTTATTTTATTTTATTTTTTAATGTTTGAGAGAGCGTGCATGAAAGTGGGGGAGGGTAAAACAGAGTGGGGAGGGAGAGAATCTGTAGCAGGCTTATCACTGTCAGCGCAGAGCCTTACTCGGGGCTACATGCCATGAACTGCATTTGCACTGTGAGATCATGACCTGAGCTGAAATCAAGAGTCAAGACACTTAACCAACTGAGCCACCCAGGCGCCCCAAGGTTGTTTTTAAAAATAAGTTAGGCAGAAAGACCACCACTATGTATTTCCTGAGATAGTTTTGAAACAGAAGAGGCTGAGGTAGGACTAGACAGAGGAAGAGAAGTTGGTAGTAGTAGAAGAGTTGGAGATTGAAAAAGTAAAGTCAACAAAAAGTGATTAAGAAGTGAATATGCAAGGGTGCCTGGGTGGCTCAGTTGGTTGAGCGTCCAACTCTTGGTTTCAGCTCAGGTCACTATCTCAAGTTTTGTGAGTTTAAGCCCCACATCGGGCTCTATGCTGGCAGTGTGGAGCCTGCTTGGGATTCTCTGTCTCCCTCTCTCTATGCCCCTCCCCCACTCTCGCTGTCTCTGTCTCTCTCAGGATAAATAAACTTCTAAAAATAAAATAAAAAGAAGTGAATATGCAGGAATTCAAAGAGGGTACTATAATCATAAATACATAAAGCAAAAGTTACAGAAAAAATAAATCATCGAGAGGTTTCAAAAAGAGGGCTAGGTTAGAGCTTTAGGAACCAGTAATCAAGGGCAAATTGGGAGTGGAGCCTCCAAAACACTCAAAAAATAGACATACAAACTTCAGTCTTATTCTTGGATTGAAGACTGAAGAACAATGAATAAAGGTCATTATTGCCATTGGCTTTGGCTTACTACTTCCTTTAATGAGCAGTGCAGCAGAGCAGAGCATACTCTTTTGGCTGACAAATGAGGATTTTAAATGTAATGGGATCTTAAATGCAAGTTTAGAGTGATTCACTAGCATACCATTAACTGTGGATCAACGTACACTTTGGAAAGGCTATATTGTAGTTAACTTAACATTAAAGTTATCACTAAATATAATCATATTAACCCTCCAATTCTTGACATGCCATAAAACAGAGGAAGAAGAGATTTTTAAAAAGTTGAGCAAGTGAGACATAAGACACAAAGAAAAGAAAATTAGACCATCAAAGTTTGTGACTTACAGATTTTTGGATTTCCTTTAATAGGAAACTTCACAATCATTTCCTGGGGATTTGTGCAGATGAAAACAAATGGAGAATCAGATTCTTGACTCATGTCTGGATACTGTGAAATATAGAAATAACAAGTTCAGACTAGTTGGGACAAATTTTGAATTTCAAGGAGATTAAAGGATGTCCCAGATTTCACTGCAACATTCTGATGATAGCACTCTCCATTTCAGTCAGGTAAAGAGGATTATGCTTAGCAAGCAAGAACAAACCTTCACCTTTCCCCAGGCCTTAGCACAGTGGTCTTATGCAATCTATTGCCTGCCATTTCTGACTTCCTCTAATGGGAACTTCTTTAAAAAAGAATACCTGATATCTTCCCAGAAGAAACAAAACTGACTGTTCTTTTTCTTTTTTTAAGTTTATTTATTTAAGTAATCTCTACATACAACGTGGGGCTCGAA
The DNA here is from genome assembly GCF_023721935.1 of Panthera uncia. Taxonomy (NCBI): domain Eukaryota; kingdom Metazoa; phylum Chordata; class Mammalia; order Carnivora; family Felidae; genus Panthera; species Panthera uncia. The sequence goes on along the minus strand of NW_026057582.1, from coordinate 104,093,940 downwards.
CCCACAAACCTGAGATCAAGAAAAAACTGACTGTTCTTTTAACATAAGTGACTGAGAGTTGGGAGAGTCACAGGTCTCCTTCTGGAACATCGGGCACCCCCTAGGTTAAGTCAAGTAAAACACTGGAAGATTTAAGAAAAATAGAACATTTGTGGAAATTCTGCAAGAAATAATCAACAGAGCCCTTCTTTCACTAAAAGGAAGGAAGATGATTCATTCTGAAAGGTATGAACATGCAAAAGCTGTTTTGCTGGATGCATTCCAGACTTACTTAGGGTGAAAAGGTAACTGGTAGAGAAATTCTGAAAATTATTTAGAAGCCTCCTTTGGATCTCTCATCACAAATCTGTGTGAATACTTAGGACTTGTATTCCTTCTGCAAAGACAGACACAGAACCTGGAGTAAGACTATGCTGGCCACATAATTACAATTTAAGGAACAACTGAGGGTTGGCAGAAAGTGCTCTCTAGCAATGCCCAACTGATTTGTTGTTTCATTATTTCCTACCTTGGGATGTCTTGTATTTAGCATGTTTGACAAATATGACTCATGGGCTGACTACAACTATGGGTCAGACTTCATTCCCAGAGGAGCCTTTCTCCTAGTAGCTACCATCCTAGGTACGCACTTATTTTCCTCTCTTAGTCACCTGCTAAGATATATCCTCTAAAGACCTAAGGCTCTAAAATAGAAATGGAGGTTTCAGTAAAATAAGAAAATTCTAATTTCTCTGTAACTAGTGGAAGCATAAACAGTTAAAACTTCTTTACTGACCACTTGACCACTCTGTCTTAGGTGGTAGGTAACGCTATGGAGAAAACAGAGGAATTTTAGCAGCTTTTGGTCCTACCCACATACCATGGCTTTCAGTGTGGGACAGGTGTGGCATGTACTTTGATAAAACATAGCTTAATATCAAGCATCAGACACAATTATATTCTGAGGCAGGATCAAAATGTTCATGGCAGAAAAGAAAGACTGAAGATGAGAAGGAAAATCCTCTTCTTTCCTTATCCCCTGGATCTTTAGAACTCAAAGAAAAGCAGGTTCCAGCTGTTACTGCTGAGGTGCTTTGGCACGAATAAAACCAGAGGCTGCCATCAAGATCTTTCAACCTAATTCTACAGAGGGCAAAACAGCAGCAGTCACAATTTCCATCTCCAATTTTCTTCCTCTCCCCTCTGTGTCTTAGAGTATTGAGGCAGAGGACAGGCTGCCAGGACCTCATGGCTCTGCTTTTCTGGAACTACAAGCTATTTCAGTCATCCTCTCCTCTTTTTCCTGCATCAATAAATGTTCCCTCTCTACTGAACCAATCCCATTAACAAACATAACTTCTGTAATGTCTGCCATAAAGCAAAAACTCTCCAGATCTCGCATTCTCAAGCTACTGCCCCATTTCTGATTCTCTTTACAACAAAATTCATTAAGAGATTGTCTGTGCTCTCTGCTTCAAATTCATCTGTTTTTTTTCTTGAATTCACTATAAACAGACTTTCACTCCCATCACTCCACCAAAATTATTCTTCATCAACTAAAGGTCATTGTTCACTTCCATGTTACTAAATCAAATGGTCACTTTTTCAGTTCTCATCTTAATTGATCTATTTGTAGAATCTGACAGAATTCTTCTCTCCCCCCTTCTTGAACACATTTCTCACTTGGCTTCCAGGATATCATTCTTTTCCTGGTTTTGCTATTTTACTGATTGCTCATTTCCCCATCCTTTAAATGTTGGGAGTGCTTCAGGGGTCAGGCCTCAGACCTCTTCTCTCTCTACATTCACAACCATGGGGATTTCCTTCAATCTCAAGAGTTAAAAAATAAGGTCCTGAATTTCTAACTACGAGAGGTGATGGATGTTAACTAAATTTATTGTGGTAATCATTTTGCAACAGATATGTGTATCAAATCCTTCTGCTGTACACCCTACACTAATACAATGTTATGTGTCAATTATATCTCAATAAAACTGGGGAAAAAATGAGGTCCTGAAAGTAAAAACCTAAACCACAACGAGATACTAGTTCGTGCTCAAGAAATGACTACAATAAAACAAAATAAAACAAAAACAAAAAACATGGAAAATAACAAGTGCTACTAAGGATGTGAAGGAATTAGAACCCTCATGCATTGCTGGTGTGAATGTAAAATGGTGCAGCTGGAGTGGAAAACAGTGTGGTGGTTCTACAAAGAATTAAAGCAATTCCACTTACGTGTATATACCCAAAAGAATTCAAAGTAGGGACTCACATACTTGTGTACCAATGTTCACAGCACCATGATTCACAATACCCAATAGTATCCACAATCCAAGTGTTCATCAGCAGATGAACAAAATACCGTACATATGTACAGTGGAATATTATTCAGTCTTAAAAAAGAATCGAATTCTGATATATGCTACAACATGGATGAATCTTGAAATATGCTAAGCGAAATAAATCATGCAAAAGGACAAATATTGCATGATTCTACCTATATTAGGTACTTAGGATAAGCAAATTCATAGAGAAAAAATAGAGGTTACCAGGGCGTGGGGGGAGGAGGAACAAGGAGTTATTATTTAATGAGTACAGAGTTTCTGTTTGAGATGATGAAAAAATTCTGGCAGATAATGGTGATGGGTTGTACAACACTGTAAAAGTACTTAATGCCACTGAATTGTATACCTAAAAATGGTTAAAATGGTAAGTTGCAGGTTATATATTTTATCACAATACAAACAAAATTAAAAAAAAATCAAGATCCTGAATTCTTTTCTAAACCTGCTCCTGTCTTATCCATACCCCCTTTAAAATGAGTGAATGATCCCATCTTTCCAGTGGTTCAGGCCAAAACCTCCACAATCAACCCACTGAGAAATCCTGTTAACTCTACCTTCAAAGGATGTCCAATACCTCACCACTTCCTTTTTGTTTTTTGTTTTTTTTAATTTTTTTTTCAACGTTTTTTATTTATTTTTGGGACAGAGAGAGACAGAGCATGAACGGGGGAGGGGCAGAGAGAGAGGGAGACACAGAATCGGAAACAGGCTCCAGGCTCCAAGCCATCAGCCCAGAGCCTGACGCGGGGCTCGAACTCACGGACCGCGAGAACGTGACCTGGCTGAAGTCGGACGCTTAACCGACTGCGCCACCCAGGCGCCCCACCTCACCACTTCCTAAGACCTCTATAGCTACTCCCTGATCCAAGCCATCATAATGTTTCCTTGGATTACCACAATAATCTAATTGGTCTATTTCTGCCCTTAACCTCTTTCTTTTCTATTTTTAACACAGCAGTCAGAACTATTTAAAAAAATATATCAGATCATGTCACTCCTCTGCTTAAAACTCTCCAGTGGCTTTTCATCTCATTCAGAATAAAAGCCTAAATCCTCACCGCGACCTTCAGGTCCCTAGACAATCTGGCCCCCCATTTTCTTTCTTTCTTTCTTTTTTTTTTTTTTTAATTTTTAATGTTTATTTATTTCTGAGAGAGACAGAGTGTGAGCAGGGGAGGGGCAGAGAGAGAGGGAGACAGAATCCAAAGCACACTCCAGGCTCCGAGCTGTCAGCACAGAGCCAGACATGAGGCTTGAACTCACAGACCGCAAGATGCTGACCTGACCTGAGCTGAAGCTGGATGCTTAACCGACTAAGCCACCCAGGTGCCTGTGGCCCATTTTCTGACACCTTTTTCTACTACTTTCACCCCCACTTTCACTCCACTGTGGCCACAATGGTTTGTTGTTCCTGTCTCTGGGTCTTTCCACTTGCCTAGTCCCTCTTCCTGGAATGCTCTACCCCCTAGCCCAGATATCCACCTGGCTTCTTCTCTCTTTCTTCAGAACTTTATTTAAACGTCAACTTTGCAGTAAGTTTTCCCTCATCATTCTATTTAAAATCGGAGCACCAAACTCCTCACAAACTTGACACTCTCAACCCCTCTCTCCTTTTTTTTTTCTTACAGCATTTACCATCAACTGATACTACATAACTTTACTTATTTAAATTTTTAAAAGATTTTATTTTTAAGTCATCTCTACACCCAACATGGGCCTTAAATTCATAACCTATAAGCTTCCAACTTCGGCTCAGGTCATGATCTCACAACTTGCGTGTTCAAGCCCTGCGCCAAGCTCTGTGCTGCCAGGTCAGAGCTTGGAGCTTGCTTTGCATTCTGCTTTCCTCTCTCTTTGCCCCTCACCCACTTGCACTCTCTCGCTCTCAAAAATAAACATTAAAATAATTTTTTTTTTTTTAATTCACAACTAGAGATCAAGAGTTGCGTGTTCTACCAACTGAGCCAGACAGGTGCCCCTAAAAATTTAAATATGGCTTCCCTTTACTAGGATGACAGCTCCATGAAGGCAAGGATTTTTGTCTGTTTTGTTTATTCCTAAGCACTTTGAATCATGCCTGACACACAGTAGGCAACCAATAATTATTTGTTGAATTTGGGGCATTTGGGTGGCTCAGTTGGTTAAGTGTCCAACTCTTGATCTCAGCTCAGGTTGTGATCTCAGGGTCATAGGTTCAAGCCCCATGTTGGGTTCTGTGCTGACAGCTCAGAGCCTGGAGCCTGCTTCAGATTCTGTGTCTCCCTCTCTCTCTGCCTCTCCCGCACTCACACTCTGTCTCTCAAAAATGAATAAATGTTAAAAAAAATTAAATTTTTTGTTGTTATTGAATTAAAAAACAATGAATTTATCAACTTGTGCATTAAGGTTATCTTTTTTTTTTAATTTTTTTTTTTTTAACGTTTATTTATTTTCGAGACAGAGAGAGACAGAGCATGAACAGGGGGAGGGTCAGAGAGAGAGGGAGACACAGAATCTGAAACAGGCTCCAGGCTCTGTGCTGTCAGCACAGAGCCCGACACTGGGCTCGAACCCACGGACCACCGGATCATGACCTGAGCTGAAGTCGGACGCTTAACCGACTGAGCCACCCAGGCGCCCCTAAGGTTATCTTAATCATGCTAAATACACACAGGCTGGGAACTAGACACTCTTAGGATGATAGCCCTGGGTAAAAGTAGGTGCTATCCTATAATCTGTTACCCCCCGCCAAGATAAATTAGAATTCTTGGCAAGCGGGCCAATAAGGCCTTATGTTTAATATAAACTACCCTGACATATATTAATAGAGTAAGCAAATGTCAAATAACAGGGAAAATGATGGACAAATGAAATTATAGAACAAGAGGTTTATGGGACCCATTCTTGCTTCACAATAAAGATAAACATCAAAATCAGCTTTCCAAACTTAACCTAAATCCAAGTTTTATGTGAATATCTCTTTTCCCAAACTATTACTGAACTTCAGGAGGCTTACAAGAAACAGAGCTGACAAGCAAAGCAGCCTGCAAAAAAATAAAGCAAAGGCCTATGTGTTGGGAAAAGGGGTAGAATACATTAAAGCAAAGTCAGTTTGGCACAGCCTCAGTACCTCCAGAAAAGCATAATCACTGTAACTGGGGTCTGGACACTATGGACCACATTAAACACTGACAAGTCAGTGACTTACAAGAAAGGGATTTTGGTCTGAGAGTAAAAAGACAAAAATGCACCTGATGGAGAGAAAAGTAAATTAGGGGCACCTGGCTGGCTCAGTCAGTAGAGCACATGACTCTTGATCCTTGGGGTAGTGAGTTCAAGCCCCACATTGAGTGCAGAGCTTGTTTTAAAAAAGAGAAAAGTAAATTAAGAGAAGGTTCATATTTAGAAACAGTGTGAATAAACTCCGGACGCTACAGTAAGGGTCAATGAGAGCACATCAGACAGGTTAGGGAATGTGGATTTTAAGATCAGGCAACTCAAAGCAACCATTCAAATTCAGTAACAGATTCCTCAGGAAGTTGCTGCTGTTCTTGCCTATGAAAACATGACTCCTATCACCTGGTTTCCAGCCTGATGAGTGGGGGAGGTGGGCCTACTCTTCTTTCATGCCTCATAAATTTCATAGCTGTCTAACATAACAGGTAATTAACTACTAAACAGCCATTTTCTTCTCTTCTCCAGAGGGAAATTGTTCACCATTTAGAAAACATTTCTTTTGCCATTTTCATAAGAGAAAAAAAAGGTTAGTAGTTTTTGGCAATCACTACTAATTCAGAGTCAAGTGGCCATTTTCACCAACTCTGCAAGCCTCCATTTAGTCCTTGTACTGAAATGATCAGTAACTCCTAAATGATGCCACTCTTGACAACAAATCCCCAGATGACCTATAACTCTTATACCTGTCTCCAGAGGACTAACAGCTACTGCAAACAGTTAAGAAAGAACTCACTGACAAAGAACATATATTTGCTGTAGGTTTTCTTGGTTTAAACTTTGGGGAACTAGATAGGACATGAAATCAGGCTCTGAAATCTAGTTAGCTGAAAACCAACTCCACGAAGATTGAGGTGATAATACTCAGAAAGAGAGAAGGAAATAAGTCTGATAAAAAGGCTACAAGTAAAACAGATCCAAAGAAGCATATCCTGAAAGCAATTCTCTAATAGTTCTCTAATAGTTCTTGTTTACCTTTTCTGTTAAAGCAATTCAACAAGTCTACAGGACACACAACTAGTACCTTAGGCCCCACTATACTGGAGGATAAAACTTTTCTCACATCAGAATAACATAGGAGTAGTGATGCTCTGACAAGATGACAACTGTATATTTGACTGGAGTTGGATAGAGACCAAGCCAGCTGGCCCAATATGGGATCACTGAATTCCCACGTACAAGTACCCAAATCAAATCATGTGCTCAGTATAGGGGCGTTTGAGTGGCTTAATCAGTTAAGCATCAGACTCTTGCTTTCGTTTCAGGTCGTGATCTCAAGGTTTTTGAGTTTGAGCCCTGCAATGGGCTCTGAGCTGATAGGGCAGAGTCTGCTTGGGATTCTCTCTTTCCCTCTCTCTCTGCCCCTCCCCTGCTTTCACTCTCTCTCTCTCTCTCAAAACAACATTTTTTTTTTTTAATAATCATGTGCTCAGTATCAAAGATGGAGGGATTGCAGCTCAATGCTACAGAGTTCATATTTGCTCCAGGTGAAAAGAATAATATGCAGCTTAAGGGTCTTACAGCCATTTGTGGAAGATGACCTAGTTGAAGCCACACAGCATTGGTTTCCTGGTCCCATCCTCCTCACAGTTAAGTTTCCACTGTGGCTTTCTGTGCTCTTTGGAATTCTATGCTAGAACCTCCATACACAAGAGAACCTAAGCAAGTGTATTTTCTCTAAAATTAACTGCATAGCTTTTCTGCCTTCTTTAAGACCTAAATGGGAATCACCCACTCACAACAGTTATTTTGGTCTTAAATTTCCTATAGCAGGTTTTCACTCCAACTTAAACTAGTGAGAACCAAAAGAAAATTACTCTTAATTAAAGATACTATGTTTTAAGGTCCTTTAACCATTGAAGTCTACATTTGGGACTAATAACTCAGAATGCTAAAACTCCTCTTAAGGGATAGGACTATTTTAGAATTTATCTCCCAACGGGAGATAACTTAACTGAGAACAACTGTTTTGAGGCACAGTTCAGAACATCCTTTGACATCAGTTAACATACCAAGGTAAGATAACTGTCAGGCAAACTGGTGCTATTAACAGTAACAATATGCCTTTATTGAATGATATTTGTCTTTGAGAACAAAACAGATTAAAACATTTTAAACTATCCAAATAAAAAATCATAACACTGTATGTTAACTATACCGGAATTAAATGTTTTTGTTTTTTTTTTTTAATTTTATTTTTAAGCGATCTCTACATCCAACATGGAACTGAAACTCACAACCCCAAAAATGAGAGTCACATGCTCTCCCAACTGAGCCAGCCAGGCACCCCTGGAATTAAAATTTTTCTTTTTTATCATAAAAAAATTGATTTTTGTATGGTGATTACATATTATAGTACTTCTTTCCTTTACTGCTATAATATAGGTTTTCTTTACCACAGGTCATTTATTTCAAAGTTATTTATCTTAAAAGAATATTTTCTCTCTTTTCCTTAAAGTTTAGTTATTTATTTTGAGAGAGAGAGAGAGAGAGAGAGAGAGAGAGAGGCAGAAAGAGAGGGAGAGAATCCCAAGCAGGCTCTGAGCCATCAGTGCAGAGCCCAATGTGCGGTTCGAACCCAGAAACCATGAGATCATGGTCTGAGATGAAATCCAAAGCTGGACATTTAACTGACTGAGCTATCCAGGTGCCTCAAGAAAATTCTTTTTTTGTACACTCCATGTGGACTAATGATACTACCATTCACCCAACTGCCAGAGCCCAAAACCCAAGTTTATCTCAGATTTCTTTCTCTTATCTTTCATATCCAATCAAATAACCAAGTCCTATAGACTTTACCTCCTAAACATTTCAATCATCTGTTCCTTTCTGCCCAACTCATCTGCCAGAGCAATAATAGAAATATGAACACAGTAGCCCAGGGAAGGAAGTGATTAGTCTTGTCAGGGAGGAAATGGACTGAGGTCTAGGAAGACACTACAGAGAGTGACATCTGAGTTGTTTAAAAGGATGAATATGAACTATAGTGGTAGAGAAGAGCATGGTGACCTGATAAAGGATGGCATACTGAGGAAGACAAATTCTTTCTTCAGTACTCACTTTTTTTAGAAGCTTCCTTAACCCTCTCCACCCCGCCCCCAGTCAAACTGCGTTAGGAGTTAGGGCCTCTCACACATTCCTTTTTCATATGGTAATTAGTATGGTTGGGTTTTCTTGTCTCAGTCTCTTCTAGTAGACTGAAAGATCCAGAAAGATGAAGTATCTGTTAAAACTCTGGATCCTTAGTCTTTTTTTTTTTTTTTTTAATGTTTACTTATCCTTGACAGAGAGAGTGAGACAGAGCGTGAGTGGGGGAGGGCCAGAGAGAGGAAGACACAGAATGGGAAGCAGGCTCTGGGCTCTGAGCTGTCAGCACAGAGCCCAACGCGGGGCTTGAATCATGAACATGAGAACATGACCTGAGCCGAAGTCGGACGCTCAACCAACTGAGCCACCCAGGTGCCCCTGGATCCTTAGTCTTTAGCGCAGTTCCTGGCACATGAGACAGATGGTCAGTCAATACTTACTGAATGTATGATTGTATAACATTCCAAGCAATAAAATCTTAGATAATTTGCTACCTGGTTCATACAGTAGACTAGGTGAAAAATTAAGAAGCCGTGAACAGATTGCAAGAAGATACCAAGGCTACAGCAGATTCCTTCTAGATCAAGCAGACCACTTTCTCTCTAAGCCTCGGTTTACTTACAGGTAACATGAAGGTGTCACATTAAGTGATTGATTCTACTTACATAAAACCTCTTACATCTATTCCCCTCTTGTCTAATTTCACTGGCATTATCCTAGAACAGACCTTTGAAAATATCTCGACCCTGGAATGACAACTGCCATCTCATTAGTCTCCCCACCTTCAGGCTCTTCACTGCAATTAATCTTCCACCTTGCAGTCAGATCCATTTTCCTAAATGGAGGCCCTGATCACGTTCCAAACACCCCGGCTCCATTCCACAACTGACTACAGATCAAAGTCTTACCTCTGAAGCCTATCATTCAAAGCTATCTACCATCTGACCGCAACATACCTTTCCATTCTTGTTTGCTGCTTCTTCCTCTTCTTCTCCCAGTTTGTCTCTCAACAAACTGGTTTGCTATTATTCTCTGGACAGGCCCCTAACTTCCCACCTCACGCTACTCCTCCTCCTTGGAATATGCTTTTCTTATCAACTAAGTAGGAAGACCTGAACAGCAATCCCAATTCTACCATTTACTGACTGACACTATGCAAATTACTTTAACTCTCTGTCTTGAATTCTCTTCTCTTTAAAAGAGGGATAACGATACTTTGCTTGAAGTGGTTGTGAGGATAAGAAAATAACATACACAATAGGCCTTGTATAATATAGCTGATCAAAAAGTGAGATTTTATTATTATTACCTTTCAAGGCTAATTCAAAAGCCATATTTTTTTTTTTTAAGTTTATTTATTTATGTTGAGAAAGTGTGATAGAGTATGAGGAAGGGGCAGAGAGGGAGAGAGAATTCCAAGCAGGCTCTGAGCTGACAAAGAAGGCTTAAACTCAGATCATGACGGAGTTAATCATCATTAACAGATATCATGACCTGACCCAAAATCTAGTCAGATACTTAACTGATTGAGCCACCCAGGCAGCCCAAAAAGCCATATTCTTAATAAAGTCTTTTGGGGTCCCTTCTAGCTAGAAGCAACCTTTCTGTCCTTTAAATTCCTCAGAGACACTCTACTTTTCAAGACAGTTATCCTTGCTTTTTATTTTGTTTTTCTTTGTTTACATACATATTTTACCTATCTAGTAGTCTTTTAAACACCCTGAGGACAGACCCCGTGGCTAATTCATCTTTTTATTTCTTGTAGTGTCTAAAACAATGTCTGATTTATGGTAGGCACTCAAGTATTTACTGATAAATACTTAAGAAAACCTTAAGAGTTATAGGTTTGTTTTCAGATGAAAAGGTAAAAACATTAAAGAATTTACATAAATGTATAGACAAGTGTTAACGTTCCCCTCCTCTTTTCGGGATAAGTACAAAGGAAAGCAAAATGCTTTCTGGAATATAAAAAAATATACATGGTTGTGCTCAACTCAGCAAGTAGGCATTTGACACCCAGATTACAAAACAACTTTAAAGATAGTCTGCTCTGACCTAGAAATTCCAGTAAATATTCTAGTCTCCATGAGAATTCTGAAAATATGTTCCCTGTTTCACTCAAGTAAGCTGTACTTTTAAAGAACAGCCTAGGGTTAGGCTAGTTGTGGCAGACACACAGTTCCCCTCTTTGTTGGGTCTCTGACACAGCCCTCATGATCCCTTAGAAATCCACATTTTAGGTCTATAAATATGCAGGTTTTCTCAGTATGACAGAGGACATTTTCACATATTTTAAAAGAAAGTAGGGGCACCTGGGTAGCTCACTCGGTTGGGTGTCCAACTTCGGCTCAGGTCATGATCTTGCCGTTTGTGAGTTCGAGCCCCGCATAGAGCTCTGTGCTGGCAGCTCGGAGCCTGGAGCCTGCTTTGGATTCTTTGTCTCCCCTTCTCTGTGCCCCTCCCATGCTCGAGCTCTGTGTCTGTCTCTCAATAATGAATAAACATACATACATACATACATACATACATAGAAAGAAAAAGAAAGAAAGAAAGAAAGAAAGAAAAAAAGAAAGAAAGAAAGAAAGAAAGAAAGAAAGAAAGAAAGAAAGAAAGTTTGTGGGGGTGCCTGGCTGGCTCAGCCAGTAAAGAATGTGACTTTTGATCTTGGGGTTGTGAGTTCAAGCCCCATGCTGGGCACAGAACTTACTTTAAAAGAAAAAGAAAAAGAAAAAGAAACTTTGGGGATACTGCATTTTTCAAGGCTGTTATCTGGGTTGAATACTAACTATTCCTTCATTCTCCAATTTCTCACCTCTCAGACCTACAGACAATCCATTGATTGATGATAGAAGATGATGATTTCCACACATGATTTTTGCAAACCTTCCTGATGATCTGTATTGCTTGGATACCCTTATAGGAGAAGGACCAAATAATACTCTCTACCCCAATGAAGACTTCAATTCTATTGCTAATGTCAGTTATATAGGTACCCAGCAGAACTGCTTCAGCATAACTCTTTAAAGATAGGGTCTTAGCTATTATAAAAGCCATAAGATCAAACGGACTGAAGGGTCAGTAAACTGGCAGGAGAGGAATGGATTTAGTCAGAAGAAATGGAATAATCAATGACCTTGGAGATTTCAGACAAATCAGATTTTCTATTGAAGGCAGAGATATAAATAGCCCAAACACAACATAGACAAGTAGAAACAAAAGCCACCAACTCAACTTTCTGTTTGAAAACTTGTTAGGTCTAGAGAACTGTTCAAACCACAGCTGCTAATGGTTATGGATTTGGCAATCAAAATGTCTTTGTTAAAAGAAAAAAAAAGAGTTTTAACTGCCTTACTATTGAGGTTACAAACCACAGCCTTGATGCATTGTTGCAGTCAACATCCTCCCTGCTGTTTTTGAGAGCTTACATCTGCTGCTGGCAGATAAAGTGCTGGCAAACTGCATGGGCTCCTTCCAGGGGAATACAGGAGAAGTTGTAACTAGATGGCTCTCATCTACCTTTCTCTCCTGAGTTGAGCCCACAGCCTTTGCTGCATCATTCTTGTCTTGTCTAGGTTGATTCCCTGCCATTACTCAGAGGGCTGGGGGTCTAGTGGGATTTTCTTCTGGCACAAATTGGCCATGCCAGCCATACTACTCTTAGAAGATAAAATGAAGACGAGTTCTTAGCTCAGGGCAAAGCATTTTAAGCACATATTTTAAAAAATCACTTAGAGTATAGTGTACTTGATTTTAAACAACCTCTAATAAAACTTTTTTTTAAAGAGACTAAACGATCACATTATGCCAAAAATAGTGAGGGCTTAGTATATTTTAACTTATCAAAGAAAGGCCAAGAATGTGAGGTCAGGAAGTAAGTTACTGAGTTTCTTTGGGGAAGGAAAAAGGAACAAGATGGAGAAGTAAAATGTGGTCCAAGTCACACATGAGATTAGTTTCAGTTGAAATAAAAACTACTAGATCTACATTGGTTTTCAAAGAAAATGTCATTCAGCTGGGTAATGAAAAATGAGTGTAAAGGTGCAGAAAGAAGACATAGGTCAAGAAATTGTTTTCTGTATGATTCTCCCTCAGTGAGATGACCTATGACAATAAAAGAAAACCAAACATACTTAGGCTAGCACTATCTTAGCTGTATATACAAGATACCAGTTCTGCAGTATGAAAGTAGATAGTGTGTATGAGGTAGGGGGAGGGGATTTATGGTCGAAAAGTTTAACACTGTATGTTGTATCCATTAGACGTAACAGACAGTTGTATCAGACAGTCATAATGCACACTAGCGTATTAAGGTCTCTGAGAAGGTCTACAGTAAACAAACACATTTGTCTGATACAAATACATTTTCCAAATGTATGTGTCCATTCAGAACCACCTCCCCCTATTTTTATTTCCCCAGAGAACACCTATACATGGAAGAGTTTGGGAAATGCTAGTCTAGGGCTATTATTCCTAAACTTTCAACTCATTCTTACAGTAATGAGAGTAAGGTTTGTAAAACAGACTAGGCAATCACATCACTAACACCACAGAACCACAGCTCAAAGACAGGTAGATTAGCAAAGACGCTTGAGACATTTTCCGAAAGGCAGCCAAATACCAAAGCTACAACTTTTAAAAGACCTTTATCTAATAAATAATCCCCAAATAAGACTAATATCAATTCTGCATACATTCATGAGCTACCCCCAAAGAAAAGAAACAGTGGGGAAAAGCCCCAGAAAAGCTGACCATAGGGAAAATGAGTAAGGGATTCCTATTTGATGAAGCCTACTGGCTTCTGGCATTTGGAGATATTTTAATGACATATACCAGAGAAATTCATAAGGAGAGTTGCCAGGACCTCCAGCTGGGAACATATGGAAGGATTCCTACATTTCTATGTGCTGCCCTCAGCATCCTCAGGATAAAAGACAGAATCTAAGCTCAAGGAGGAGTATCATGCTGACCTGAAAGAGAAGCATCCATGAGAAACCAAAAAAGATTTGTCAATTAGATTTCTAACTCCCATAAGCTTGCTGTACTACACAGACTAGGATTACTGTTTCCTACCCTTCTCTACACATTTTGTGGAAGGAAGAAGACTGGCTGTCTAGTGATTGAAATCATTTGACCTTGTATCAGATGGTGGTTTGCTTGATGGACAAATAAAAAAATAAAGGAAGGCCCTTTGCCAAACCCCACCACCCACATACCAGATGCTCCAGATTCCCCTTTTTAATTTTTTTTTTTAACTTTTAAAAATAGGTTTATTTATTTTAAGAGAAAGAGAGACAGAGCAAGCATGTGCGCACACGTGCAAGCAAGGGAGCAGCAGAGAGAGAATCCCAGTGTGGGGCCTGAACCCATGAACCATGAAATCATGACCTGAGCTCAAACCAAGAGCTGGACGCTCAACCAACTGAGCCACCAGGTACCCTGATTTCCCTTTAAGAATGCAGATATCCTATGAAGAAAATATACTGATAACATATTAACTCATCCTAAGCTATTAATGCCTGTGACAGTCTTTAAAACTATAAGGCCTACACCAATGTAAGCAATTTTTATAACTGTTACTTCTAGACTGAAAAAAAAAGGGGGAGAGAAAGAGAGGAAAGAAGATACTGGGGAAATGGGCAAAAGGCCCATGGAAGCACAGGTACAACGGTGTGGAAAAAAGGGTCTCCACATGTCCATGGTTTTGCCTAGGTCTGAATTAGGTAGTAAGGTTCAGAACAAAAGGCTAGGGGTCAAATCCATGCCAAAATGCATGCATTGTACTCCTATACATAAAGTAATCAGAGAAGAGCTAAGGAGGCAATCCACAAGAAAATGAAAGAAAACTAGAGGGATAATTACTGGCTAAAATCTGTGAGGAAAGGGTAGAGAGGGTAACATAGATAGGATCAGGTTGGTTTTTTAAGTTATTTATTTATTTACTTATTTAGAAAGAGAGAGAGAGAGAGAGCGCGAGCATGTGCGCTTGCATGAGCTCACAAGCAGGAGAGGGGCAGAGACAGGAAAGAAATCCCAAGCAGGATCCACACTGCCAGCGCAGAACCCCGTCAGAGCAGAGCCTGATGCGGGGCTCAAGCCCACAAACTGCGAGATCATGACCTAAGCCAAAATCAAGAGTCAGACGCTCAACTGACTGAACCACCCAGGCTCCCTAATAGGAGTTTTTACAACAGTAATAATGTTATCAAAAGGCAAATAGATCTGGAAAACAAAGTGTTTACTGAGAAAAATTAAGCTGAAAAACATTTTCCTAAGTACAGTGGTTGCCTAAAGCAATTGTTGAAAGTACAGGAAAACCATACTGTTAGGTAAGACTCTACAGGCTTCAAGGATAGACTTTGCCATTTTGGATTCTGCTAGTCTGAGTCTAAACATACAGCTCTAAAATTTCAGGCGTTCTCCAATGAAGCTAAAGTCTTTCGGCTCCCTCTGCTGCTCAAAAATGAAATCTAGTTATGTCAGTTCAACCTTCAATGATCAAAAGAAATAAAAATACATACCTACACATGTGTGCACATACTCCCTCGCATATACACTCCCCAAATATGGCACAGTCCAGGCAATCAGAAATCAGAATTCAAACTTGCCTATCATGAATTCTCTGGCTTGAACCAAATCTTCCACAATAATAACAAATCCTATCATCCTCACCACCTAATTGAAATAATTCAAAGGATAATGGAGGGTTTCTTTACCAAAAGCAGCAAAGTTTTATGAAAGGTGAGGACTCTATTTGTTAGCCTGACTGGGGAAATAGCTTTTTATGCAGAAATGTACATGTATTAGAAACCAGAACAATCACCAGTTTTTCTGTTTCTGCACTGGTCTTGTATCTGTCCAGTATTTCCCTATGAAAAGATTATCCTCACATGTCTAAATTCAGTTGCTATCACCTTACTATCAGCACGATATTCTGTATTGAAGGATTTACAAGTCAACTATGGTGGCAAACTAAGCATGTGTCCAAGAGAAGTATACTTTACCCACCTGTTCCTTAAACTGCTTCTGGGACAAGCAGTCAATGAGGTCCACACAGCCCAGAAGACAACCTGATGGATAGTCGTTGGGAAATTCCACATCTGAATCAAGAATAAGAGAAGCATCAGCTATATCTCCTTTTTGTTCCCCTGAAACTCACAAATCTGTTTCCAATTCTGAACAAATCACTATCTCTATTACCTACTGTAGACACAGAAAAACAATGAGGTTTTTATTTAGCACAAGTGTTTGCATTTTAGCAACAAATTTAGTGAGTGTCTGGCATAGTCCACTATCTACATTCTAAGCTATAAAAAAAATTACCCTTACACCATCAAAGTTCAAGGACCCTACAACTTCACTCCAAAAAAAGTTCAAGGACCCTACAACTTCACTCCAAAAAAATCATTCCACCTATACTCAATTGGATTAACCTGGAGTTTGGTGGCGATGGGTTTTGGAAACAAGCTACAGCTGTGAAGAGAAAAACCAAAAAGTGTAGTAAAACATTTAAGAATGACAGAACACAGGGGGAGAGAGAGAGAGAGAGCAAAAAAAAGAATGACAGAACATAAATTTAAAACAAGCTAGTCATATCAGTCAAAACATTGTGCTTTTAAGGAAACAAGCACCTTTGATTCCTCAAGTTTTGGTTTCCTTAAAACTTTTAAAGGTAGTTCTATAATCATCCCCTCATTCCACCTTCAAAGCAAGTGTATGAGTTAGGTAAGAGGAAGAAAAACAAGACATCTAAGAGTCAGAAACAGTTTTTTTGGATCCAAATATGATGTGCTTGGGGGTAATTCCCAAAATATAATGGTTAAGTCAACCAACTCTGACCTGTCCAAATCCCATAGCAGATGTTTATTTGGGTCAGTCCCCTCAAAAAATTCTTATTGTGGTTGTTCTTCCCAATCTAAAGATACCAGAGTTTATAAAAGTCATTATACTCTCACAGTTAAAAATTTTTTAAAAAAGAAAATTTTCTTAAATTAAAACTAGTTGGTTGATTTCTGGTCTTGGGAACTGATAGGCATATTTTTTAATGTTTATTTATTTATTTTGAAAGAGAGAGACAGCAGGTGTGAGCAAGGGAGGGCAGAGAGAAAGGGAGAGACAGAAAGAATGCCAAGCAGGCTAGTCGCTGCCAGAGCAGAGCCCGATGTGGGGGCTGAACCCACAAACAGTGAGATCATGACCTGAGCTGAAATCAAGAGTCAGATGTTTAACTGACTGAGCCAGCCATGCGCCCTGGGAACTAATATTTTTATTTGCACTGTTTGATGAATGAATGCTTTGAACATGTGCCCAGGTTTGCCACTAAACAAACAAACGTACACAAAGATTAAAGTCCCTCTCATCTACTTCCCTCTCCCAAAAAAAAAAAAAAAAGTCAGAGGAGGAAGGGGGTGAAAGAAGATGAACTTCTTTCCTTTCCATCAAGTAATACTGAATGGAGAATATATGTCTGTCACCTTTCCCACGAAGAAGACGATATGTAGTCTGGAGTTCTGAGACTTCTTGAGGGGAGGGTCTTTTGGCTGTGGCTGCTATCCAAAGACGTCCTCTGTGAGGAGTGTACCAACTTCTGCCCTCCACCCTTAAAAAAATTACAAATTTAGTAGAAAGGATCTAAATTCTAGTGTCCCAGAGGATCTCATCTAATATAGCAAATCACCCGGCTAAACCAAGAGATCTATAGAAGATATCTCACAAAGAGGGGTATTTTGTGTGAAAAACATAATTATAACACAATACCCTTAAATGGAGTATGAACCCTGTTCTCTAGCTTTTCCTATCATCAGAATAAAGACAATGATCTCTTTCAGGTCCTATTTTTAACTCCATCTCTGTAAGTCAGACTTGTATCTTTCACTAGCCTTGTGACTTCCACCATTTAAATCTTACACTTTTAAGGCATCCAAACTGTTCCACAAAAAGGAAATCCTTGATGTTCTTTGAGTCACGGGCTAACTTTTTCTTGGAAGATTTGTTAATTGTTTTCTAACCTAACAGAAAAATCTTCACCAACACACAAATCTCTAAGAATAGTACTTTTATAGTTGTCACTTTATAGAATTTAAGTAAATGAAAATGTTTATCATCTTCACTCTTTAAATTGCAACCATATTCATTTATATTTTCTAAGTATTTTATAAAGGATTATGTTCTTTGTAAATAATTAAACAACTTGACTAGTTTGAAAGAATCTTTAGATGGAATAACAATGCATCCAAGAGAACTTAATTACTCTCCAAGGATTACAAAAAGATATTCCTGGGGGATGGGATGTTGGGCAAAATGAGTGAAGGAGAAAGGGAGATACAGGACTCCAGTTATAGAATGAGTTAAGTCATGGTAATAAAAAGCACAGCATAACGAATAAAATGATATTATAATAGCAATGTAACGGGACAGATGGTAGCTATACTTATGGTGAACACAGCATAATGTATATAAACTTGTCAAATCACTAAGCTGTCTACCTGCAACTAATGTAACATTGTGTGTCAACTATACTCAAAAAATAAATAAGTAAAAAGAAAAAAAAAAAAGGATGTTTCTCTTTTAGTTCCAATCAAATAAAATACCTTGATAATATACTGCTATTACACTATTCTTACAATGGGAAATAGGGAATTTCTCCTATCCTTCATTTTCCAATATAGATGAACTGAAATAGTGCCAGGCACATACATAGCAGGTGATCAAAAAATGAAGAACTAATCAGTATCGTTCTTCCCTCCACACCAAATAATCTGAAGGGTTATTGGGAAAATGGTCTCACAAATGTGGCAGAATCATTCATTTTATTTCTGTGGGATTCGTGATTGTGAGCTGGATGTTGCTCATCTGTTCTTTTCAGTAACAAAATCTGAAGAATATAGATCCAAAACAGGAGAGAAATGTAAACATTCTGATTCTCTCAGCAGAAAGCGAGCTGTTTAGTTTTCTGCTTTGGAAGAGGGAAAAGACACCCAAATTGTAGAAAACTGAGTAAGAACAGATACCTGAGGGTCTAGTTGCCCTGGAGCAGAAGCAGATTCACATGCATTTGTTCTAATGGCATCACACACATGAACTAAAAAGCAATTACAAACCAAAGCAAGAAGACCTAACCTTCAAGAAGGGAGAAAAATGACAATGCACCGTAATGAAAGAAGGAAATCACAGCTAATAATGAATACACCAAAGTAGAAATGATTGATACTAAATGCCAATAAAAAATTTTCTTTCAGAAGACAAATGACTGAAACTTACACAGTAAGACTGGAAAAAACCACTAAAAACTTGAACTTAAGTTCCATCTCTGCCACTAACTAGTTTTTAATTCAGAGAAAGCTACTTTATCTATAAAGTGTCCTTACGTAAGTGTCCTCATTTGTGCAAGACTGTAATAATACTGGCCTTATCTATTTTATAGAGCTACTGCTGCTTTTAGAACTGTAAAAATTTATTTAAGTATATTACTACTGTTATGAGTTAGGACACTGTCAGGCATAGTAAATTCTAATAGATAAAATAAAAAGGAACAAAAAGATATCTGCATCTTCAAATTCACTGCCATATTATTTATAATAGCCAAGATATGGAAACAACCAAATGCCCACTGATGGATGAATGGATCAAGAAAATGTGGTATATATACATAATGGAATATTATTCACCCATAAAAATAAAGGAAATCCTGCCATTTTATTTACAACAGACCTTGATGGCATTGTGCCAAATCAGACAAAAAGACAAATACTGTATGATCTCACTTATATGCAGAATCTGAAAAAACACAAACTCATAGATAGAAAATAGTGGTGGTTGCCAGAGGTAAATGGGTAAAAATAGTCAAAACTTTGAGGTATTAGATAAGTAAGTCCTGCGGAAGTAATGTACAGCATGGTGACTATAGTTAACAATATTGTGATGTATATTTAAAAGCTGCTAAGAGAATAGATCTTAAAAGTTCTCACAACAAGAAACAAAAAATTTGTGACTATGTGAGGTAAAGGAAATTAACTAAACTTACTGAGGCAGCCATTTAAAAATATATACATATATCAAATCATTATGTTGATACCTTAAACTAATACAATGTTATTTGTTAATTACATTGTAATAAAACTGGAAAAAAAGGGAAAGCGAGTATGTTGTAATGATAAGTGAAAGAAGTAAAATACTAAATATATTTTATTACCTCACTATATAACAGCACAGGAAAATAAATATAAATAAGCCCTCTAAAATTCTAAAAGTAGGTGTTTCTAAGTGGTGGGATTATAGGCGATCTTTCTCTTTCTAGCTACTTCACCGTATTTTCCAATTTTCTATTTATATTTATAAAAGCAAACTATTTTTTTAATTTTTTTAAAGATTTTATTTTTAAGTAACTTTATACCCAACGTGGGGCTCTAACTTACAACCCCAAGATCAAGAGTCACATGCTCTATCAACTGAGCCAGCCAGATGCATTGAAAAAAATATTTTTTAAAATTGAATTGAGAAGCGGGGCACCTGGGTGGCTTAGTTGGTTGAATGTCCAACTTTAGCTCAGGTCATGATCTCATGGTTCGTGAGTTCAAGCCCCACATCCGGCATGCTGCTGTCAGTGCGGAGCCTGCTTCAGATCCTCTGTCCTTCTCTCTGCCCCTCCCCCGCTTGAGCTCTCTCAAAAATAAATAAAAAACTTAAAATAAAATAGGGGCACCTGGGTGGCTCAGTCAGTTAAGTGTCTGACTTCAGCTCAGGTTATGATCTCACAGTTTGTGGGATAGGGTCCTGCACTGAAGCTCAGAGGCTGGAGCCTGCTTCAGATTCTGTGTCTCCCTCTCTCTCTCTGTCCCTCCCTGGTTCACACTCTTTCTCAAAAATAAACAAACCTTAAAAAAAATTTTTTAATAAAAAAATTAAAAAATAAAATAAAATTGAATTGAGAAGAAACATGAAACCATAGAACATTAAGTTCTAACCATCATGAATAGGTACAACCACTCAACCTTGTAATAAAGCGACTTAACTCTTAAATCCCTCATTTTTCTAGACAAGTAGTTTTTCATATGATTAGTCAGATTAGTACATAGATATATGAAAGAAAAAAACATAGTTGGGCTGTTGTCTTAAAAAAATTAATAAATAGCCATAAAAACTGCATTTCAAATAAGATCAAATCATTAATGTTGTTGAATATTCCAACATATATTCCAAAGGCAAAGCCAAGAGAAGTTTTGTCAAGAGACTTCATTCTGAAGATGGAAAAACTGGTATTTTATTCTTTTTTTATGACTAGGATCCTTAGCCTTTCTAACCTCAGGTTTTTTTTAAGCTATTCAGTAAAAACACTACTACCAAATCAGTAACATGA
Source organism: Panthera uncia (assembly GCF_023721935.1). Lineage (NCBI taxonomy): Eukaryota > Metazoa > Chordata > Mammalia > Carnivora > Felidae > Panthera > Panthera uncia. Next base: position 104,072,961 of record NW_026057582.1, on the reverse strand, counting down.
ATATACTGCTTAAAGTTCTATGTGCTGAAGAGTATTATAAATCGTCACTATATTGGGGAAAATGAATTCTAATCCATAATTCTAAATCAAGTTTGTGTCACTGTAAAATCTTCCACTGGCAAGATTCATTTCTGTCCTTACCTTTTGATCCCTCTGACAAGCAGAGAAGCCCAGGGCTGATGCATAGAGAGGCACCAGCCACCATCAAAGCCTTCCTGAAATTCTTGGTCCTGGATTCGCAACTGGTGCCGATAGGAGTTCATTTCTAGTTCCGATCCTCCTGAATGGAAAGCCTTCTTCTGTGAGGCTGCACCTGTCTGGTCTATCCACTACACAAAAAAGAAACCAAATATACAGTTCTGTCTGACAAGGCAAGAACCTGGGGTAGGTATACAAAATGAGATGAATGTTAACAATGAGGAAATCATACTGGGCACATTTTCTTAAAGTTTATCCCACCTTTGTTTGAAACAAGGACATAAGAGGTGTAGGTATAAATTCAGAAGGAGTTGTAGATATGATAACAAGGTCCTATCTTAAAAGATAATTAGAATGCTGAAATCTCCATACGTAGATTCCTAATTCCAGCAAAAATACAACAAGCAGACCAGGTATAAGGTCTATAATTACTTCTACTGTAAACTTATTAATGATCCATAATGGATTCTGGACAATTTCCCAACATAACTGCATTAAATGAAGGTTCCAAATTTTGGTCCACACACCTTTCATGTGCTTAAAGGCAGAGTCACATGCTGGGACCGTGATAAAGCCAATCAGATGCTATCAGGGGCAGTAGTTATGATTGTTGGATGCAAGACATACTCTCTTACCCTGAAAGGAACAACCTGTCTCTTACAGAAAGGATGGAGAATTACTGAAACAAGCCCCCCATTACATGAAGAGAAGAGAAAATTATAGGACAGTGGTAATATAGAAAACTGATGTGTCCTGGCAGTTCTGTCACAGAATGACAAAGATTCATGTTTGTTCCAGAACAAGAAGACTGAAAGTCTTCAAAATTAAAAAAAAAAAAAAAAAAGGTCTTTATTAAGATGAAGTTTTTGGTTAGTTGTCTTAATTTTTTGACTTGTTTGATAATTTATAGGGGGAAAAAACTAGAGTGGTAGTTTAGAGACTCTAAGCAATCATTTAACCTCTAAAGGTTTCAGTTTTCTCAATTATAAAATGATGGGGTTGGACTAAATTTATCTTTAAGAATCTTAATGTAATATAATTTTATGACTCTAATCAACTGCTTCATATCTTAAAAAAAACACAAACATTTATTCAGTACTTGACCATGTAAAAAGCACATCAAGTATAAAAAGGGTACAGTTCTTTCTTTCAAGGCACTTATGATCCTAGTTGAAGAAAAACACATAAATAGCTAACCAAGATATAAAGCAAAATTAAGTAAATACTACCTGGGGATAGAAGCCCTTAACTGGGAATATAGAGGAAGGACTCATCCATTACAGGGGAAATAAGTGATTTCATAAACATGTTGGTACTTGAACAATTCTGAGGTCCACATTCACTGTATTATCTCTACTACAGTTATAGTTTATATTACCTGTTTCTCTATTCCCACATCCACTTTCTCAAATTAACCTCTTATCTTTCACTGATATTATTACAGAGCCTGCTAACTGGTCTCATCTACATTTTTAGCCTTTAAGTAACTCTCTACTGTCCTACTAGTGTTACTACACTAACCTGGGCCCTCATCAGCTCCCCAATATACTACTGCAATAACCTTCTTAGCAAATTCCCTGCTTTAGTCTTACTCCTCCCTCGAATCTCTCTATACAGGCATGGAAGTCATGCCAATCTTCAACTAAAATTCTTTAAGGACTTCTCTTTGCCTACTTTGAAATAAAACCAAACTCCTTAGCATGAGACATAAGGCCTTTCATGGTAAGATGCTGCCTACTGTTTTGGGTTGAGTAGTATCCCCCCCTAAAATTTACATCTACCCAGAACCCGTGAAAGTGACCTTATGTGGAAATAGTTTTGCATTTGTAATCAAATTAAGATTAGGTCATACTGGGTTAGGGTGGACCCCAAATCCAATGACTGCTGTCCTTAGGAAAAAAAAAGAACACATAGACAAAAACAGGGAAGAAGACCATGTGAAGATGAAGGCAGACATTTCAATGATCCCGCTATAAACCAAGGGATGCCTGGGGCCAGGAGAAGCTCAAATAGGCAAGGAAGCATTCTCCTATAGAGCCTTTGCGGGGAATGTGTGGGCCTGCCAACGTCTTGATTTTGGTGTTAAGGAACTGTGAAAGAATAAATTGCTGTTGTCTTAAGCCAACTAGTTGTGATACTTTGTTATGGTTGCCCTAGGAAACTAATACACCCACTAGTCCATCTCAACTTTTTTTTTCATCTTAGCTTCTAACAATACTTAATTACCTCTGGTTCTACCAAACCTACAATACTCCTAAACTGCTGAACCTTTGTAAATGAACTTCCTGGAATTTTCTCCCTAGATTTGTCTCATTGGAAATTGTTATTCATCCTGTAAGTCTTCTCCCAAACACTATTTCTTTCGTGACTCCTAGAGTGTTTATGAACACTTTCCTAAAGTCCTACTCTATGCACAACATGTGTCTATCATTGCACTTTTTTTTAATTGAAGTAGAATTAACATATAGTATTATATGCAACTATCTTAAGGAATTCAAATTATTTGTATTCAAACATGTTTCCCCACTAAGTCTTTAAGGATAGGAGCTGGGCCTTTACCTTTTAATTTTCTAGCACCTGGCAAAGAAGCTGGCATGTGTAAAGTGCTGAACAAGTACCTACAGTTAGGCTGTTTAAAGAACTGCTCTGACTGCATCTCTTTGCGGAAGAACCTTCTATGGCACACATTTATATACCAAATAAAAATATGAAAAATTTCTAAACATTTAAACATTTTAGTGATTTGGTTCTCCCTACCTAACCTTAGTCTGTTTCTCAGGATAATCCCTTTGATAACCACTATCTATGCAGCCTACATTCATTTTTCCATAAATATACAGGCCATGCTTTCATGTACCCATGCTTTATTCCTACAGTTCAGTCTGCTTGGAATGTTTTCAGTCTGCTTGGAATGTTTTTTTCCCCACCATCCCCAAACACCCATTTTCTTGGATATTTCCTTTTAATGAATGTAGCTTCCCTATTAAAGCTTCTTTTATTCTCAACTGGAAGTGGTACTTCCCTTCTCTGGGTTTCCACCATACTTTATTTATATCTCTATTTGTATTAGAACTGCTTATGTGATTTTTTTCTCCCTACTGGTCTATGAGTTCTTTGAGGATAGAAGCAACATACAGTTTGTCACTTACTATCATGATAGCACATAATAGATGCTCAATGATATGATGGAAAAATGAATGACAACAATGAACATATTAATTTAAAACACCACTCTATGGGACTACTCATATTCTATAAAAGGTAGAGAAAGAACATCAACAAAAGAACCATGGGATTATTGTCTCAATCTCTTACTTAACAAAACCCTCTCTTGGGAAATACTCAGAAGATAATACAGGCCAACTTGTAAGAAGTATTGCAAAAAAATGGAAAAAACTGGGGACAGAAAATAAGGTCGGTGGGTGTATTGAAAAAGCACACTGATATCTAAAGTCTATGAAAGAGGCACACTTGAAAGGAGAAATATTGGGGCCCAAACTCCTCTCATTACCAGTTACAGCAAAGGTCCACTAACCTGGGGAGGGGACTGGTACAGGTTGGGATTCACCAGAACTCCCAAAGGCTCGTCAGAAGATCTATCCAATTTGGTGAGTGGTTGGTTCAAGGTTCCATTGGCAATTGCCTGTATTGTCTCATCTAGTCTGTGATGACAAACCAAAGGATGAAATAATTGGTAAAGTTCTATGCTCAGAATATCCTTACTTACCACAACATAAAATCCTTCAACAATGAGAAAATTTGAAATTCAAAGAGGGGTCCATGGATGAACTTTCCTACTCCCCATCACCAACTTCCTTCTCTTCACTCCAAGAACCCTAAGGAATATGAATTAGTAAAAGTTCCAGAACACTAAGAAAATAGGTAGGGCACACTACAATCATTCATCTGTTTAACAGGATTACTAAAAATGCCAAGATTAGAACAGCTGCCTAGAAATAGTCTGACCTACAGCAGAGTATTTATCCTATAGCTGCCTATTTACTCAACACATTCCATTACTCCTCTGCACACTCAGGAGGCCCTCTCCACTCCTCCAGGCTGACCTAGATTCTATCCTTGTTTCAAGGTCCAGAAGTTGTAGTAAGGTCCTCTACTGGCCCAGCACAAAAGTGCTTACTCCTTTCTCTGAAGTCCTATAGCACCTACTATTTAAATAGTTATCGGGGTGCCTGGGTGGCTCAGTCGCTTAAGGGTCCAACTTCAGGTTGAGATCAGGTCATGATCTCACGGTTTGTGGGTTCGATACCCACATTGGGCTCTTTGCTGACAGCTCAGAGCCTGGAGCCTGCTTTGGATTCTTTGTCTCCCTCTCTGTCCCTCCCCACTCATGCCCTGTCTCTCTCTCTCTCTCTCTCTCAAAAATGAATACATATTGAAAAATATTTTAAAAAACAAACAGCAGATACATCCCATGTTATCCTGTGCCCATGGTTTGCTATTTATTTTGGCTCTAAATTTACAAAAGAATGTGATGATTTCCATTTAAAGACTGTAGAACTAATCCTAGGGTAGTAGGAGATCACAGATCTTAGAGGAACTGTATCTTATTCTATCCAGTACCTCTACATTACCTACTGCTATACTCCATGTCCCTGCCAGATGCTTGACAAATGTTTATGGATAATGATAATTCTGAGGCACAACATAATGAAAGGATTTTACCAGTAGAAAAGACCAAAGATATTTGTTAGGAACCTTTTATACACAAGGCGACTTAAATAAGGTATGGAAAACATGGTTCTTGCCTTCAAGAAGCTTTGACTCTAAATGGCAGGTTTAAGATAGCTATGAAGATGATGAACAAAACATGGAAGGATGTAGTGCTACTATGAGAGAGTTATTACAATGATTATTATTATAATCCCATGTGTTGTACCAAGTAGGTAGATATTTCAAAGGCAAAGATTGTGGGAGAGATTTCCAAACCAAGGAAAAAGCAGAAACACAACAGGTATAAAGCTAAAAAAAAAAGAGAGAGATAAAGAAAGAAGAAAAAAACCAAGAATTTTGAGGGAAGAGGGGAGTCTAAATAAAATAGGGTGGGGACAGTGGGATCTGAAGAAGGAAATAATTTTGAAATATAATAAATGGTAAATGTACCTACAACTCTAGAACCTATATAAGAAGCAATACAAGTAGCTAATCAGTACATTTTTAGAATGTTCAGACTTACCAGCATACAACCAAAACAAATAAATATAAATAAAAATTTTCACAAAATAAATACAATTTTTCATATGTGAGAAGAGCAAATATTTTTTTTAAATGTTGAGAAGGGGATGAAGAAACTAGTATCTTACTACCTGGTTATAGCTGGTAAGTAAAAAAGTATGCATAATTTAAGATACAATTTGAGATACTGTCCAATTTAACTTCTAAAGGGCTGTATGTACTTTTTATTGAACATAAAAATAACTTGTTATTATAAAGGTAATTTATAACTGGAAAATACAAATTAATGGGAAAAAAAAGAAAAATTCCTAAACCCATCACCAAAAAATAATTTTACTTTTTTTTCTTTATGTTTACGTATCACATACGTAATAGGTAAGAACAAATAATTATTTTGAAGCTAGTGGTAGAATTTCTTTTATGGAGAGAACAACCTTTGTTTAGGAAAATTCTACAATGGATTTGTCAGATCCAAAAGAGGAGGCCAAAACTGAACCTTGTGGAAAGCATTACTATGTTTACCAATATCCAACTGTGGGGGGGGGGGGGGGGGGAGAAAGAGAGAGAAAGAGGGGGGGAGAGAGGATGAGAAGAGAAAGGAGGGATGGGGAGGGAGGGAGACAAAGAGGGAAGGAGGAAGAGAGAGGGAGAGAGAATGAGGGGAAGGGAGAGAATGAAAGAGAAGGGGAAGGGGATGGGGATGGAGGGGGAGACAGAGAGAGAGAGGGAGAGAGAGAGAGAGAGAGAGAGAGAGAGGGAAAAAGGGGGTGGAGAGGGAAAGGGAGAGAGGAAGAGAGAGAAAGAAATAGAAAGGGGGGTGGAGGGGGAGGGAGGAAGAGAGAGAGAAAGAGAGAGACAGACATACAGACAGACAGACATGATTTCCAAAACAAAAAACAGGAAGATCCTGTGCTTTCTTTTCAGTGCTATGCTGGAGCCAATACACATGTCTCTGAACTCTATGTTCAGTGACTTCATGTTGGTAACTTGAAATTGGCCATGATGGGAATTTTTCATGAGACTTTATTTCTTAGGGCAGTTTTAGGTTCACAGCAAAACTGAACAGAAGGTTCACACATTTCTCATATGCTCCCTGACTCCACACATCCATACCTTGCCATTATCAGCCATTCCTCACTTGAGTAGTAGTACATTTGTTAAAATTAATCAACCTACACTGACACATTGTCACCCAAAATCCATAATTTACATTAGGATTTACTCTTGGCATTGAGGCTGTACCATTTTAATAGTCCCATCCACAGTAAGAGAGCATATTCATTTTCCTATACTCACAGACTATGCATGTAGTATTTTGTATATATGTATTTTTTATTTCAGCCAATTTAATGATACATTGTTTTAAAATCTCCATTTCCCTTATAACTAGTTGAACATTTTATTTATTTATTTATTGCTTAAAGTTTTATTTAAGTCATCTGTACACCCAAGATGGGACTTGAGCCCACAACCCCAAGATCAAGAGTCACATGCTCTTCTGACTGAGCCAGCCATATGCCCCTAGTTGAACTTTTTAAAAAAAATTTTTTTTGATGTTTATTTATTTTTGAGAGAGAGACAGAATGCGAGTGGGGAGGGGCAGAGAGAGAGGGAGACACAGAATCCGAACCAGGCTCTAGGCTCCGAGGTGTCAGCACAGAGCCTGACACATGGCTCGAACTCACAAGCTGCGAGATCGTGACCTGAGCTGAAGTCAGACACTCAACCGACTGAGCCACCCAGGCGCCCCAGTAGTTGAACATTTTTTTTTAAATTTCTATTGGCCGGGAGGCCTGGGTGGCCCAGTCGGTTAAGTGTCCGACTTCAGCTCAGGTCATGATCTCATGGTCTGTGAGCTCAAGCCCCGCATCAGGCTCTGTGCTGACAGCTTGGAGCCTCCTTTGGATTCTGTGTCTTCCTCTCTCTCTGTCCCTCCCCTGCTTATACTATATCTCTCTCTCTCTCTCAAAAATAAAGAAACATTTAAAAAAAAAATTTTTTTTTAAATTTCTATTGGTATTTGTATTTCTTCACCTGTAAATGGTCCTTAGGCTTCGCTCGTCTTTCTACTGGTTTGGTATGTTTTGTTTTAATTTGCAGGTCTTTACATATTATAGATCTTCCTTTTTTGACTTAAAAATGTTCAAAATATTCTCTCAGCTTGGTAGCATTTTTTTTACTTTATTTAAAATATCTCGTCTTAGGGGTACCTGGGTGGCTAAATTGGTTGAGCTTCCGACTTCAGCTTAGGTCATGATCTCACAGTTGTGCAGTAGAGCCTCGCATAGGGCTCTGTGGTGACAGCTCAGAGCCTGGAGCCTGGAACCTGGAGCCTGGAGCCTGGAGCCTGGAGTCTGCTTCGGATTCTGTGTCTCCCTCTCTCTCTGCCCCTCCCCCACTCACACTCTTTATCTCTCAAAAAAATAAATAACATTAAAACATTTTTTTGACATCTCGTCTTTTTGTCTTCTGGGTTGTGTATTTTGCTTAGAAAGAGCTATGGGACGCCTGGGTGGCTCACACAGCTAAGTGTTGGACTCTTGATCTCAGGTCAGGTTATGGTCTCATGGTTCATGGGATGGAGCCCTGAGTCCCTGAGTCAGGCTCTGTGCTGACAGCACAGGGCCTGCTTGGGATTCTCTGCCTCTCCCTTACTTTGCCATTTCCCTGTGCCCACACACGCACGCATGCTCTCTCTAAAAATAAACAAACTTAAAAAAAAAAAACACTTTATTACACCAAGACTGTATCTATATTCTCCTGCATTTCTTTATTTCTGATCCTTTTACCTCTTTTACATTTAACCATTTAGCCAAACTTATTATCACAGTATGGTTTGAAATAGAGATCGAATGTCAATTTTTTCCAAGCTGGTGGCCAATCATCCCAGCATGTATTTAACCCTTTCCTTATTATTTAGAAACGCTACCTGCTTTAATTACTAATTTACACATGTATACATACAAACACATACAATGCAGGTTTTGTACTGGATTCCTTTACATTCCCATGCCCAAATGGCACCTCATTGTTTAAAAAGTTTTTTATCAAACTATAGTAATTATCTGGAAAAGTTACCCTCACTGTTCATTTTCAAAATTTTCTTAGCCACTCTTACATTTTTCTATTCCAAATGAATGTATTATTTTTAAAATCAACAAAAATAACAGATCCATGAGAGGGGGCAAATCCTTTTTAGACAAAATGCCCCCTCCCAGGGGCGCCTGGGTGGCGCAGTCGGTTAAGCGTCCGACTTCAGCCAGGTCGCGATCTCGCGGTCCGTGAGTTCGAGCCCCGCGTCAGGCTCTGGGCTGATGGCTCGGAGCCTGGAGCCTGTTTCCGATTCTGTGTCTCCCTCTCTCTCTGCCCCTCCCCCGTTCATGCTCTGTCTCTCTCTGTCCCAAAAATAAATAAAAAATGTTGAAAAAAAAATTAAAAAAAAAAAAAATGCCCCCTCCCAGACCCTTTCTGGTGCTGCCCACTTACTTGCTGTGATACTCTGCTAGAGGATTTTCATCTTCCACGATCTTCCTGCCTGCAAAGTCAATGGTGATTTTCTTAGAGAGCCGAGACATATGTCGAAATTCTCTCAGCTCCTCCTCTCGTTTTTGCAGGGTCTCCCGCTCAATTTTAGACAACCACTGGTTAGAATCACTGGCAAAGTAATCTGACTCATCATCAATGACTTGCGTCCTTCGAATGCTAAGGAGATAAAGAGAACACATGTCAATTGGGTTACCTGTTGACAAAACAGGGACTTGATTACTGGAAAACTGTTTTAAGGCAGTTTACTCTTTGCTATCCTGAAAAGTATCTCAAACACAGATGCCCAAAAAAGTTCCATAATAAGGTCAAGCTCTGCTTGGTCCCCAGCTTCAGCATGTACCTTATCCCCACAGCAGGCCTAGCTCAGCTCATAAAACTAATCTCACCTTCAGGCAGAAAAAGACACAACCTCACAACCCATTGTTCTTCTAACTCTTTCTCACTAGTCCAGCCATAACTGGGTTATCACCTGGTTTTGCTGCATCTGAGTTCATATCTTGGCAGCTTACTCACTATCCTAGTCCCTCAACAACTGGGGTCCAGTCGATTCCTGCTAGTCCCAACTGCTGCCTTTCCCTTAGAAACTTAAAGAGTTCTATTCTGGACAGTTTAAGGCCCATGGCTTACTCTTAGGACATCCTACTACCCTACTACTACTATATGTCAGTTTCTACCCCTTGCCCCCCCAATCTTATCACTTGTCCCTCACTAAAACACTGGATCAAATTCTAAGATATGTCAATCAGACCTATTTCTAAGATCATATCAACAAAGAAACTGAGAACTAGAAGGAATTTTAATGACCCAATTCTCTCATTCTACAGATAATGAACTTGGGGTGGGGCTCACAGAACTTAACTGACTACTCCAAATGCACAAATCCAGTCACAATTGACTCCGTGCCTAATTATTACAAATTAGTGATATACAAAGGCATAGGGAAATACTGAAATCAGATTCATATACTGATTTCAGCTTTTCAGGACATGGCTGGAATTATACAAGTTTTAAAGTAGACTGAGAGTGGGAAATTTCAGAGAGCTCAGGAGAAACCTGCTCCTATATGTGAACCTAATAATGAAACTAATATCCTGGAACACACAAGAAAAGGAGCAATATCTGTGGAGAGAGACCCTTTTCTAGTTTCTATTTACCAAGAAATGTACTCCATTGCTAATTCTATTTCTAATGACAGTTTTATTGACTAGGGCTAGAAGTGATACTTAAAAGATTAAGAGTAGGGGTGCTTGGGTGGCTCAGTCGATTAAGCATCCAACTTTGGCTCAGGTCATGATCTCAGTCTGTGAGTTCGAGCCCCACACTGGGCTCTCTGCTGTCAACGTGGAGCCCATTTCAGGTCCTCTGGCTCCCCTTTCTGCTCCTCCTCAACTCACACACACGTGGTCTCTCTCTCTCTCTCTCAAAAATAAACATTAAAATAATAATAATAATAAATATTGAGTGAATAGGAGTTACAAACCTTGTGATGGGCTTACTTCAGAAATAGCTTTCATTAGTCAGAGAAAGACAAGTATCATATGACTTCATTCATATGAAGACTTTAAGAGACAAAACAGATGAACATAAGGGAAGGGAAACAAAAATATAAAAACAGAGAGGGGAACAAAACGTAAGAGACTCTTAACTATGGAGAACAAACAAAGGGTTACTGGAGGGGTTGTGGCGGGGGGGGGATGGGCTAAATGGGTAAGGGGCATTAAGGAATATACTCCTGAAATCACTGTCGTACTATATGGTAACTAATTTGGGTGTAAATTAAAAAAAAAAAAATTAAAAAGAAAAATAGCTTTCAAGGCACCAGGGTGGCTCAGTCAATTCAGTGTCTGACTGGATTTTGGCTCATGTCATGAGCTCAAGGTTCTTGAGTTCGAGCCCAGTGTCACGCTCTGCGCTGACAACATGGAGCCTTCTTGGGATTCTCTCCCTCCTTCTCTCTCTGCCCCTCCCCTGCTCTATCTCAAAAATAAATAAACTTAAAAAAAAAAAAGCTTTATGGGGCGCCTGGGTGGCTCAGTCGGTTAGGCGTCCGACTTCAGCTCAGGTCACGATCTCACTGTCCGTGAGTTCGAGCCCCATGTCGGGCTCTGTGCTGACTGCTCAGAGCCTAGAGCCTGTTTCAGATTCTGTGTCTCCCTCTCTCTCTGACCCTCCCCCGTTCATGCTCTGTCTCTCTCTGTCTCAAAATAAATAAACGTTAAAAAAAAAAAAAAAAAAAAAGCTTTCAAAGTTGTATCTCAGATTTACAGCAAAGGGTTTGGAAGGAGGAAGTATGTCTAACCAAAAACTTATAATGCCAGGAATAGACTCCTAGGTCAGTTACAATACATAGGAGATTCAGGGTTCTCCAAGGACCCTCACAGATTCCCACATGGCCATTTGAGAAATGAATGTATAAGTCCTATTTAAACATTTTTTTTTTAATTTTTTTTTTCAACGTTTTTTTATTTATTTTTGGGACAGAGAGAGACAGAGCATGAACAGGGGAGGGGCAGAGAGAGAGGTAGACACAGAATCGGAAACAGGCTCCAGGCTCCGAGCCATCAGCCCAGAGCCCGACGCGGGGCTCGAACTCACGGACCGCGAGATTGTGACCTGGCTGAAGTCGGACGCTTAACCGACTGCGCCACCCAGGCGCCCCCTATTTAAACATTTTTTCCACTAACTGGCTTTCAATACATATTTTTTGTCTAAAAGAAGAAAAAGGTGAAAGAGAAAGAAAAAATGAACTAACAAATTGATAAAACTGTCTCCTACAGAGAAGTCAATGGGCTAAATGACAAAAGTGTAGGAGTGTAAAAGCCTATTTAGGAACTTTTTTTTTTTTTTTTAAAGTAGGCTCCACGTCTGGCAGAGCCCAACAGAGGGCTCGAACTCATGACCCTGAGATCAAGACCTGAGCTGACATCAAGAGTTGGACACTCAACTGACTGAGCCACCTTATCCGCCCTAAATTTAGGGACATTTTAATACACTGATCATTAAATCAGAAAACAAATTTAGTGTTAACGGGAAGGGGAAGGGTAAACCAGGCCTTCCCAGGATATGCCACTACCTATGCTCTTTCAGAAGCAACTTCTTATAGATCCTCCAGAGCCCAGCACAGTCGTTTGCACATGGTAGGCACTCTAACATACGGTGACTGATGGAAGGAATGGCTGCAAGGAAAACAACTGGGGAATTCTGTCAACCCAAATCAACTTTCTGGCGGTATACTAGTACTGGCATCTGGCAAAAATTTAAAAATGTTGCAGGGTAAGATGCTCTTTATGGGAACCTATCTTACTCAAACATGAATTCAAAAACAAGATGTAGGCCTCCTATGTAGCAGAGCTCTTCTTTTGCTGTGAATCTTTCATACTTCACTGTAAAAAGGTATCAAGTTCCAGAATAATGTTTTAATGGCCAGGATATGTAGACCACTCTATTTCTTAGCATTTGTTATTCTAACCACATACCTAGTTCTGTCAAATTCTAACAGTTTGTCCTTATGCTTAATAGCCTTCTCCAGACCAGACTTAATTCGCAATTCTTGATGAGGAAGAAGGTCCTTGGTAGAGATGTCCACCTTTCCAGAATTCTCCGTCCCTGAAATTCAATAAGGAAACCAAATGGTATCAGACTGTAATATAAATTAGTTGTATCACTGTGCAGCAAAGAACAAAATATCAGAAGATCTGTCTCTGTTCTAAATGGCTGACAGCCTTCATTTCAATGAAAAACAAATAACACGGGCTAGGCTTTACTTATTAAGCACCAAGCAGGGCTTCACACAAGATTGGTTTTCAGGAAACATTAGGATCCACTCCTTCCCATGTGGAAATTTGGATCACTAAGGGTACCAAACTGTTAAACAATATAAAAATGCCATGTAAAGGAAAAAATTTATTAAGTAGGGGTGACTACAACCTTTAAACATACTTTCAGGGGTGCCTGGGCATCTCAGTCGGTTAACCATCTGACCCTCGATTTGGGCTCAGGTCATGATTTCATGGTTTATGAGTTTGAGACCCATGTGGGGATCTGTGCTGACAGTGCAGAGCCTGCTTGGGATTCTCTCTCTCTCTCCCTCTCTCTGCCTTTTCCCCATTTGCAATCTCTCTCAAAATAAATAAACTTAAAAAAAATAAACATACTTAGACATAGCAAAATTAAAAAATAGACAATGGAAGAAAAAAGAGTAGAAATTGCAGGAAAGGGACAGAAATGAATACTGAAGGGCGCCTGGGTGGCTCAGTCAGTTAAGCGTTCAACTTCGGCTCAGATCATGACCTCACATTTCGTGGGTTTGAGCCCTGCATCGGGCTCTGTGCTGACAGCTCAAAACCTGGAGAATGCTTCAGACTCTGTGTCTCCCTTTCTCTGCCCCTCCCCCGGTTGTGCTTGATCTCTCTCTTTCTCAAAAATAAGCATTAAAAAAAAATTTTTTTTAATACTGAAAACTTATTAGATGCTAAAGCACTTAATATATATTATTTAATTCTCCCAATAATTGTGTAAGACAGTTTATACTATCTTTGTTTTATAAAAAAAGAAACTAAAGTTTAGAGACAATAATATACTTACTGAGTCACTCAGAAATTAAAAGGTGGAAACAACATTTAAACTTAGGTCTAACTCTAAAGCCCATATTCATTCCTCAGCCCATGTGTCATCTCCTACATGACAGCAAACCATAAACCTATATATCACAGAAAAGAGAGCCATGAATTATGATAAAGCCAAGATCTAAGATGCATTAGGAAAACAACGAGGCTAAAATTAAGGCTGACCTTATGCTTATTTCAAACTCCAGGCCTGTTCAAATTCCTATCAAAACTCTCTCTTAAGATTAAAACGAAAGGGGCGCATGAGGGACTCAGTTGGTTAAGCATCAAACTTTGGCTCAGGTCATGATCTCACAGTTTGTGGATTCGAGCCCCATTCGGCTCTGTGCTGACAGCTCAGAGCCTGCTTTGGATCCTCTGTATCCCTCTCTCTACCCCTTCCCTGTTCGCACACGTACGTGCTTTCTAACAAACAAATAAACATTTTAAAAAAAAGACTAAAGAGAGAGAGAAACAGAGATTCTTATGTTCTGAACATAAGAAAAACACTTAGGGGGCACCTGCGTGGCTCAGTTGGTTAGGCTTCTGACTCTGGCTCTGGTCACGATCTTGTGATTCATGAGTTCAAGCCCTGCATCAGGCTCTGTGCTGACAGCTTGAAGCCTGGAACCTGCTTTGGATTCTGTCTTCTTCTCTCTCTGCCCCACCCCCACTCACACTCTGCCTCTCTCTCTCTCAAAAATAAACATTTTAAAATATTTTTTTAAAAAAGGCATTTATAACTACCTTTTCTCATAATAATGACCTTAAAGAAATTCTAACTGAAAAAATATGGAGATAATGTTCAACCTCTTCAATAAAATAATTAACTACAAAAATAAAAATATTTGAAATGTCAAAATTCAATAGTGACAGACTTTAGTCATTATGCTGTTGTAGACTGATACAATATTTTGGTAAAGTAATGTGGCAAATACATTTTAAGTGTCAAAAATGATATTAAAGACAAATACCATATGATTTCACTTATATGTGGAATCTAAAAACGAAAACAAAAAGCAGAAACAGACCCTTAAATGCAGAGTACAAACTGGTGGCTGCCAGAGGGGAGATGGATTGAGAGACAGGCAAAATGGTATGAATGGGAGTGGGAGGTACAGGCTTCTGGTCACAGACTGATTAAGGAAGAAAAGTACAGCATACAGAATCTACTCAATGGTATTTTCATAGCATCATATGGTGACAGATGGTAGCTACATTTGTGGTGGTGAGCATAGTATAACATGTACAATCGCCGATCACTAAGTTATGTATACCTGAAACTAATATAACATTGTGTATCAACTATACTTCAGTTTTAAAAAAAAATAATATTCTTAAAAAAAATAAAAAGTAAATAAATAAAACTCATCTTCTTTGGGCGCCTAGTTGGCTCAGTTGATGGAACATGCAACCCTTGATCTCAGGGTTGTGAATTCAAGCCCCACATTGGGTGTAGAGATTAATTTAAAAATAAATAAATAAATAAAAAATAATCTTTGACTCAGTAATCCCATTCTTGGGAATTTATCCCAAAGCAATAAATTGAAAGATATATTAACAAAGGTGACTGTAATATTTATAATTTTTGAAGAGTCAAAATTTTCAGTAACTGGAAGTAGGTGATCAAATTACAATAAATCAAGTTAATAGACTATTTTGGGCCACTAAAATCAATAATGTGAAGAATATATAGCAACATAGAAATTATAAAATACTAATAGAGAAAAATGAAAACAAAAGAAAAAAAGGAAAACAAAATCCTATATACACTATGATCACTAATACCAACCAATTTTTATTTATTTATTTATTTTTAAACATTGATTTATTTTTGAGACAGAGAGACCATGAACAGGGGAGGGTCAGAGAAAGAGGGAGACACAGAATCTGAAACAGGCTCCAGACTCTGAGCTGTCAGCACAGAGCCCGATGCGGGGCTCGAACCCACAGACCGTGAGATCATGACCTGAGCCGAAGTTGGACGCTTAACCGACTGAGCCACCCAGGCGCCCCCCCAATCAATTTTTAATGAAAAAAAAAAAAAAAACAACTATGAACTAAAGCAAAAACAAAAATTTGCATAAGTGGAAAGTAATGGATACATTGCCTTTCCTTTTAAAAATGTCCTGGGGTGCCTGGGTGGCTCAGGCAGCTAAGCAACCAACTCTTGATTTCAGCTTGGGTCACCATCTCATGGTTCATGAGATCAAACCCTGAATTGCGCTCACGTTGTTGGTGCAAAGCCTGCTTGGGATTCTCTGTCTCCCTCTTTCTCTGCCCCTCCCCTGCTTGTTATTTCTCTCAAAATAAATAAATAAACATCCAAAAAAAATTTTTTTAGGGGCGTCTGGGTGGCTGAGTTGGTTGAGCATCTGACTTTGGCTCAGGTCATGATCTCATGGCTCGTGGGTTCGAGCCCCACATCGGTCTGTGCTGACGGCTTGGAGCCTGGAGCCTGCTTTGGATTCTCTGTCTCCCTCTCTCTCTGCCCCTCCCCCACTCATGCTCTGTCTTTCTCTCTCAAAAATAAACATTAAAAAACATTTTTTTTTATTCTTAATGCCCTTAAATATTTTTAAGATCTTTGTAATGTTTGTTTGTTTAATGTTTTATTTATTTTTGAGAGACAGAACGTGAGCAGGGGAGGGGCAGAGAGAGAGGGAGACACAGAACCCCAAGAAGGATCCAGGCTCCGAGCTGTCAGCACAGAGCCTGATGTGGGGCTCGAACCCACGGGCAGATCACAACCTGAGCCAAAGCTGGATGTTTAACTAACTGAGCCACCCAGGAGCCCCAAATGTTTATGTATTCTTGAGAGAGAAATAGAGTGTGTGCAAGAGCGGGGGAGGGGCACAGACAGAGGGAGACAGATGATCCCAAGCAGGCTCTGCACTGACAACAGAGAGCCCAATTTGGGGTTCCAAGTCACAAACTGTGAGATCATGACCTGAGCTGAAGTTGGATGCTTAACCAACTGTGCTACCCTAAGCTGAAGTTGGACGCTTAACCAACTGAGCCACCCAGGTGCCCCCCCCCCAAATTTTATTCTTTTAAAATGTTCATTTATTTTTGAGAGAGAGAATGTGAACGGGGGGGAGGCAGAGAGAGAAGGGGACAGAGGATCTGAGTCAGGCTCTGTGCTAAGAGCAAAGAGCTCAGTGCAGGGCTAGAGCTATGAGATCATGATCTGAGCCAAAATCGAAAGCTGGACTTTTAACTGACTGACTCACTCAGGTGCCCAGAGTGGGGCTCGAACTCACAACCCTAAGATCAAGAGTTGCATGCTCCACTGCCTGAGCCAGCCAGGCACCCATGTCCTTAACAATTTTTATTAAGTGTTTTTCAACTATAAAAGACATAGAAAAGGGCATCTGGGTAGCTCAGTTGGTTGAGTGTCTGACTCTTGGTTTCAGCTCAGGTCATGATCTCACAGGTTTTGAGTTTGAGCCCTGCATCAGGCTCTGCACTGACAGTGGGGTGCCTGCTCAGGATTCTCTCTCTGCCCCTTCCCTGCGCTCTCTCAAAACATAGGCTAACTAAAAAAAAAATAATAATAAATTATTTAAAAAAGACTTAGAAAAGAGTTGCAAAAAAAAAAAAAAAAAAAAAAAAAAAGTTCTAAAAAAGACTTAGAAAATAGCTGTAAAAAAAAAAAAAAAAAAAGAAGAAAAGTTCTATATAACTTTGTCAGTTTCCCTTAATGCTAATACCTTATCTCACATAACCATAGTACAATTATCAAAAGAAATTAACAATCGTATCCTTCTTTTTTAATTTAAATTTTAGTTAGTTAACATACCGTGCAATATTGGTTTCAGGCGAATTCAGTGATTCATCACTTACGTACAAACCCAGTGCTCATCACAATAAGTGCCCTCCTTAGTACCCATCACCCATCTAGCCCATCTCCCACCCACCTCTCCCCATCAACCCAGAGTTTGTTCCCAACAGTTAAGAATCTCTTGTGGTTTGTTTCCCTATCACCTCTTTCCCCCTCCTTCCCACATATTCATCTGTTTTCTTTCTTAAATTCCACATGAGTGAAATCATAGAGTATTTGTCTTTCTCTCATTGACTTATCTCCCTTAACATCTGCGTTGTTGCAAATGGCAAGATTTCATTCTTTTTTGATGGCTGAGTAATATTCCATTGTGTATGTACAGCACATCATCTTTATCCATTCATCAGTCGATGAACATCTGGGTGGCTGCACCAGTTGCATTCCCACCAACAGTGCAAGAGGGTTCCCCTTTCTCTGCATCCTTATCAACAGCTGTTGTTTCTTGTGTTGTTAATTTTAGCCATTCTGACAGGTGTGAGGTGGTATCTCACTGTGGTTTTGATTTGTATTTCCCTGATGATGAATGATGTTGAGCATCTTTTCATGTGACTCTTGCTTTCAGCTCAGGTCATAATCATACGTTTCAAGAGACTGAGCCCTGCATTGGGCTCTGTGCTGACAGCATGGAGCCTGCTTGGGTTCTTTTTCTCCCTTTCTCTGCCCCTCCCTTGTTCATGTGCACTCTTTCTCTCTTGCACAAAATAAATAAATAAACATTTTTTAAAAATATAAAATAAATGCTGAGAGAAGCACCTGGGTGCTTCAGTCAATTAAGCATCCTTCTATTGATTTTGGCTCAGGTCATGATCTCGTAGATCCTAGGATCGAGCCCCACATCAGGCTCCACTCTGACAGCATGGAGACTGCTTGTGATTCTTTCTTTCCCTCTTTCTCTGCCCCTTATCCACTTCTCTCTCAAAAAAAAATAATATAAAAAAAATTTTTTTTAAACACCTGTAGGATAAATGAGTAAATAAAACTGCATCTTGCATACCAGTATACAAGAAAAACAATCACAGATACAACAAAATGTATTCATCACCATGGTGATCCAATCAGAACATTGTTGCCTACCTGACATTAGCTTCTTCAGCAATTTCTGGCTCTTGTTTGAGTCACGCTGTAAAATATCCTGTTCTTCACGAGTACATACCTATAAAGTAACAAGAACAAGACACATGATCCAATAGTTACATTAATTTTGTCTTAATATATCTAAAAAGTAACCTCAAATTACACATGAGATATGGCAATAAAATGAGACCATTGGTGCTTTTTGTTATCCAAACCTAATAAAAATATACATATCCAAATGAGTTTGCCCTGGTCTCTTTCGATTTTTCCCTTCTTATGTGAACCATAGAAAAAATTGATCTCATTGGAAGTGTCCCTAAATGATTTGCTAGCTAAAAAAAAAAAAAAAAAAAGAAAAAAGAAAAAAATCTAACCTACTTTCAAAGGACAATAGATTTGCCATCATTGAATATTGGGGAAAAAATATAATACTTTTTTTTTTTTTTCAACGTTTTTTTATTTATTTTTGGGACAGAGAGAGACAGAGCATGAACGGGGGAGGGGCAGAGAGAGAGGGAGACACAGAATCGGAAACAGGCTCCTGGCTCGGAGCCATCAGCCCAGAGCCTGACGCGGGGCTCGAACTCAGGGACCGCGAGATCGTGACCTGGCTGAAGTCGGACGCTTAACCGACTACGCCACCCAGGCGCCCCAATACTTTTTTTTTAAAAAGACTTCCAGTTCTAATCATTTAATCCAAGTCTTACAAAAGAAATTATAAACAGATGTCTTATTAGAAAGAATCAGAAAAAGCAAATTACAGTGCCACCAGTGAAAACTAGTCTTTTATATTATACATATTTCATTTGTCTTTGAATATTACCTACTTATAAAATAATGAATATATTAAGCAAAGAAAAAGTTCTATTTATTACAAAATGACTGCAATTATAAGGGAGGCAAAAAAGGAGTTACTTTCAAACCAATTTCATACTGAGTTTATAAAACTACAAGACTTCAAAGGCCAATCTGCTTTACATTACTCTTTCTTGAATTTAAGGATTCAAAAGATTTATCAGAAAACATGGAAATTGCCTAGAGGTTGCTGCAGTGGCACAAAGTTCCCACTAGCAGCTATAGGGTGTATTTCTACAGAAAGCCCCATATCAGAGGATATTTACTGCTGATTTAAGAATGTATTTTTTCGGGGCGCCTGGGTGGCGCAGTCGGTTGGGCGTCCGACTTCAGCCAGGTCACGATCTCACGGTCCGTGAGTTCGAGCCCCGCGTCAGGCTCTGGGCTGATGGCTCAGAGCCTGGAGCCTGTTTCCGATTCTGTGTCTCCCTCTCTCTCTGCCCCTCCCCCGTTCATGCTCTGTCTCTCTCTGTCCCAAAAATAAATAAACGTTGAAAAAAAAAAAAAATTTATAAAAAAAAAAAAAAAGAATGTATTTTTTCATTTTATATTTTTTATTGTAGATACTACATTTTTCAGGTCATCCACTACTAGCTTATTTTTTTTTCAGCTTAGTTTTTGAGTGTACTGTATAAAGGCACCAGAGAAGGGAAAACAAGGCAATATATAAAATGGATGCCTTTACCAACATCAAACGCCATTGCTTCTGCCAACCAGCTCAACTGGCAGAATAAGCTTTGCAGACAACTCATTAGGGTGTTTGTAAGACAGTCATTACTACCACACTCTTGAGATCATTCTCTCAGACAACGAAGATGGAGATGAGTTGTCCTGGAAATAGAAGCTATAATAACCTGAGGATTATGTTATAGTATAAGACTTGGAGCCTTCAACAATATATATACTCAAAACTCTTCTCACTAACAGTCCTCAGTACTAAGATAGAACCTTGGTTTCTTGATTAATCGAATTCCTGCTACTAGACTTTACTGGACATTTGAGGGAAGAAATTTCCTAAGAAAAAAGAAATTACTAAGGATGTGAATGTCCCTACGTACTCAACCAAAAGATAGTAAAATAAAATATAAAAGAAACAATTTACCAGAGTGCCACAGAAAAAGCAGGGGCCAGAACCTTCTTGTTCACAGACAATGCGCCCACAGATCAGACAGTTATTGATCAGCTTGTGCTTCTGGCCCAGGCAATCACAAGGATGGCGACCAGGAATCAGGACTGCAAGCCTGTCCTGTCCCTCTTTTGTGTATAAACTGACAAACTTTGTCTTCTTCTTTAAGGAGCTGCTGTTCTCCTGTGCCTAATTGTACAAAGATATCAGAAATAACATAAAAAAAATTAATGACAATGAAAATAGTCAAGAAAAGAAAAACCTCACTTCTGTTCAATGACAACTTATATACTATCTAGGAACCATGACAGAAGGTAGTGAGAGAAACACAAATTAAGGGTTATAATCAAGGGTCTGAAGAAAGATTATATTCTAGAAAAGCTACCTGATATACCTTGCCTTTTTTGCTAGTAGCTTTCAGTCCCCTATTATAGCTGGTAGAAGGTAAATCTAGCAGTAAAAGCTGTTTACGGGACATATATAAGCATGCTTAAAGTGGAGATCATAAAAACAAAAATGTCTCTAAAAGCAGATGATACAGGTTTAAAATAAGAAAAATTAAAAAAAAAATGACTCAATAAGAAAAAGACAGATGACACAATAGAAAAATGGGCAAACTATCTCAACAGGAACTTCATTCAAGAAGATATCCAACTGGCCACCAGACACAGGAAAAGGTACTTAAGCTACCCTTCATTACTCATCAAGGTAATGCAAAAGAAACCAAAATTCAATACCAACCAGAATGGCTAAACTGAAAAAGAAAATACAGAAGAGTGCTGGTAAGGATACAAGAACAATTAAAGCTTTCATACACTGTCAGTGGGAGTGTAAACTGGTATCTACCAAAGCTGAACATATGCATATCTTGTAACTCAGCAATTCAGTTCTTGGATATATACTCAACAGAAATGGGTAAATATGTTCACCAGAAGACATGTACAAGAATGTCATTGCAGCAATGGAACTGGAAACTATCCAAATGTTCAACAGATTGATGTATTCACTTAATAGAATTGTCGGTAGCTATGAGAATGAAAAAGTATAGCTATACAAAACAATATTGCTAATTCCCATAAACCATGTTGATTGAAAGAAGCCACAAACAAAAGAATACACGCTATATAGCTCCATTTACGCAAAATTCATAAGCAGGCAAAACTAATCTATGGTGTTAGAAGTCAGGAAGGTGTTTTCCCCGGGGAGGGACATCATTTTTTTTTTGGGACAAAATGGGGGTCTTTTAGAGGAAGGGTGATGTTTTGTTTCTGGCTATAAAGATATGGTCAGTTTGTGAACATACATCTGTTCACTTCTGTCTATATGTTGTAAAATTAAAAGTTTAAATAGAAAACTTTATTTATCAGCCTCTGTCTTAGTCCATTCAAGCTGCTATAACAAAACATAACAGACTGCGTAGCTTATAAACAACAGAAATTTATTTCTCACAGTTCTAGAGGCTGGAAGTCCAAGATCAGAGTGCCAGCATGGTTGGGTGAGGGCCCTCTTCCAGGTCACAGAAATGATTTCTTCTAGATCACTGTATCCTAACACAGCAAAAGGGGCAAGGAAGCTCTGTGGGATCTCTTTTACAAGAACACTTATTCATGAGGGTTCTACCTTCATGACATAAGAACCTCCCAAAGGCCCTACTTCCTAATATAATCGCACTAGCATTTCAACATATAAATTTGGGTGGGGGGGACATAAACATTCAAACACTTATTTATATAGATGCCTCTTGCTTTCCCTTTTCAGGGAAGAAACATCTTCAAGAGTTTTAGTGGATGGGAAAATTACTACAAGGAAAAGAACAATTCTTTGCTATGACATGCTAGAAGTTGAGATACCCAAAGCCAGAAGTTGAGATATAGAGATAATACCATAGAAGTCAACTTAGGTAAAAATTAAAATCTAAGAGAGTGCTAAAGATTTTATCTAATCTAGCAGGCTGCCATTTTTCAAACTAGTCAATTATATTTTTGGCTGTCAGTGATCATGGTGAGAAGATTAAAATCTCTAAGCAGAAACTTGTATTTGACTCCCATTAAATTATCCAGTAACATTAACATAAGGTATTTGAGGGCTGTGCTTTGATGAGTTCCCATATACATAATGGGCAATGAGTACATATTGAGAAATACAGGAGAAAAAGGAAGAACAGGACAAGTAAGAAAATTCATAGCCTATCACTGCACTGCTTAAAACTATTCACTGCCTTCCCATTGTGCTTAGAATAAAATCCAAGCTACTTATAATGCCCTATAAAACTTTACATATGGCCTCCAGGTGCTCTCCAATCTCTCCTACATATCACTCTTCCCCTGTTCACTATGCTCCAGCCACACAGGCTTCTGATAATTGCTAAACACCTGTCTCCATCTCTCCTTTACACTTGTCATTCTCTCAATCTGCATGGTTCCTAACCCATCTCTTTATATGCTGCCTCCTTTTCTTTTCTTTTTTTTCTAATTTTTTTTTTAATGTTTTATTTATTTTTGAGACAGGGAGAGACAGAGCATGAACAGGGGAGGGTCAGAGAGAGGGAGACACAGAATCTGAAACAGGCTCCAGGCTCTGAGCGGTCAGCACAGAGCCCGACGCGGGGCTCGAACTCACGGACCGCAAGATCATGACCTGAGCTGAAGTCGGCCACTTAACCGACTGAGCCACCCAGGCGCCCCAGGGCTCCTTTTCATTGTTCAGTTCTGAGCTATAATTTCACTCCCTCTGAAAGGCTTTCCCTGAATACTCTACCTAAACTAGCTCCCTTCCTACCAACTACTGCCTATCACATTGCCCTTTTTATTTCTTTCATGGCAGTTTTTATAATCTATAATTAATTTTTTTTCCAACTGTCTTTTCTATGTTTCCTTTCAACCACTAAGATGTAACCTCTAGGAGAGCATAGAAACCTAGAGTGTTTTATTTACTGCTATAATGTATAATGCCTAAATCAGTTCTTGACATACAGTAGACATGCAATACAATTTTCTGAATTTTCTAAATAACCAAATGAACTGCATATAGAACATGGAGACAGATTTACCTACAAGACCAAAAGTGGAACTGTCAGTACACAGCTTGATCATTACTCATGATTCCAGGTCTATGAATTTGCCTACTAACTAAAATCTATTTGTAACCCCCAAATCAATACTCTAGGTGCTTTTACAACCATTTGTGGACATGAGCAGGGTAGCAAAAAATCTGAGCCTCTAAATGTATAGATTTCCCGCTAAGGCCGAGCGAAGGAATGATCTGCCTTCTTGTTTCAGCTGTCACGCTGTAAACAAGTGTCTTATTTTCAGTCTATTTATTATCACTTTTTTTGCATTTTTGTGCTTTTTCTTGGTGATCCTAATATTTAAAATGGTCCCATGCATAGTGCTTACATGTTGTCTAGTATTCCTAA
The DNA here is from genome assembly GCF_023721935.1 of Panthera uncia. Lineage (NCBI taxonomy): Eukaryota > Metazoa > Chordata > Mammalia > Carnivora > Felidae > Panthera > Panthera uncia. The sequence goes on along the minus strand of NW_026057582.1, from coordinate 104,049,106 downwards.
GCACAAGAAGGCTGTACCTTAAATAGATGTGTTAGATAAGCTTTCTTCAGGCATAAGTTATAGTGCTGTTGGCTCTGAGTTCAATGTTAATAAATTAACAAGATATATTAAAGTGTCTTTAAACAGAAACACACATAAAATAAGGTTATGTATTGAATGTTTGATAAAATTGCGACCAGATGCTCACAGAAACCTAATCCTGTATTTCTCCTATGTGTAATGGTTCAGAACTCACTAATTCAGTATACACTGCAGCTCTAACAAGAAATTCCTGTATAAGAGATAAACCATTTTTTCAAAATCATTTTCCAAGTTTGCTTAATGAGTAGAAAATACTTAAGAATTAAATACAGACTCAGAAACAGGTTGTTGAGGGATAAACTGCTCTTAAAGCCTTAAGAGATATGAAATCAAAAGTTAAGTCATTATTAATTTGAAGATCTTTCCCTACCCAAGCCTGGGAAGTTATGAGTGAACCATGGTTTTTATTTTACCTTTTGAAACCTATATAACAACAAGCATCAAGGTACCTTATTCATTAAGATCCATTAATAAAAACAGTGAAATACTTTGTTAAACTAAGATTGGCATCTACTTAACTAAAAAGCTAGGTTGTAGCTGTAGAAACATTGCATAGTCAAAGCAAGCTTCTTTAATGTGGATTGGTAAATGAGTAAGTTGACCAAACAGACTAAAGCAACATAGGGCTAAATGGATTAAAAGATTAAACGATTATAAAAAAGAAACACTTAAAAAGATTGCAATATAAAACGTTAAAATATTTAATGGGGTGCCTCAGTTGGTTGAGCGTCCGACTTTGGTTCGGGTCATGATCTTGCGGGTCATGATTCCTGAGTTCAAGTCCCACGTTGGGCTCTGTACTGACAGCTTGGAACCTGGAGCCTGCTTCAGATTCTGTGTCTCCCTCTCCCTCTGCCCCACCCCTGTTCACACTCTGTCTCTCTCTTTCAAAAATAAACATTAAAAAATGTTTTAAAAAATATTTATCAACAACTTCAAAATTTTTAAAAACTGAACTGGAATTTGTGAAAAAGCATCCTGAGGAAAATGACTCAAAGGAGAAAACATAGATAATGGTTTTCATGTTGTTTTCAACAACTTTCTCTCCTGGATGTTAAAAATTAATTTATTAAAAGTTCATTAATGTATTGTATGCTATTATTTCATGACTATTTTTAAAAGAACAAAATAAGACTTTAAAATTTTTATCCATTATGTGGGGCACCTGTTTGGCTCAACATGTGACTTTTGGTCTTGGGGTTGTGAGTTCAAGCAGCACATTAGGCACAGAGCTTACTTAAAAGAAAAAAAAATTATTATCCATTATTTGATAACTCTGACCAGAAAATATTCTCTTTATGGTCTGAATTTTGCTTTTACATTAAGATTCTATACACTTGCAGTCACCACTTATAAAATATATATTTACACACGTCTATGTAATACTTCTACTTTATTTTTTAATTTTTTTTTTTAACATTTATTTATTTTTGAGACAGAGAGAGACAGAGAGAGAGAGCATGAACAGGGAGGGTCAGAGAAAGAGGGAGACACAGAATCCAAAACAGGCTCCAGGTTCTGAGCTGTCAGCACAGAGCCCGACGCGGGGCTTGAACTCACGGACCGTGAGATCATGACCTGAGCCGAAGTCAGACACTTAATTGACTGAGCCACCCAGGCAACCCAATACTTCTACTTTAAAAACAAGTATTTTACTGATAAGAGTAATACAAAAAATTACTCAAAATAATGTTCAGATGGATTACAAACCTAAATGTGAAAATTGTAACTTTTAAACTATTAGAGGAAAATTTAGGAGAATATATTTTTCACTTCAGGGTGGGAAAATGCCTTAAAGCTTAAATAAGCTATAAAAAGCATAAAACAAAGAAAAAGATCAATATATTTGACTACATTAGATTTAAAAATTCCAGGGGCACCTGGGTGGTGCAGTCGGTTAAGCGTCTGACTTCAGCACAGGTCACGATCTCGTGGTCCGTGAGTTTGAGCCCTGCGTCGGGCTCTGGGCTGATGGCTCAGAGCCTGGAGCCTGCTTCCGATTCTGTGTCTCCCTCTCTCTCTCTGCCCCTCCCCTGTCCATACTCTGTCTCTATCTCAAAAAATAAATAAACGTTAAAAAAAAAAAAAATTAAAAAAAAAAAAATTCCTGTGAGTCAAAAGATACCACAAACGAAAAACACAGACCAGCAGATATCTACAACACATATAATAAAAAAATAGTACATAAGGGGCATCTTGGTGACTCAGTTGGTTAAGTGCCTGATTCTTGATCTCAGATCAGGTCATGATCTCACAGTTGGTGAGATCAAGCCCAGAGTCGGGCTCTGTGCTGACAGTGAGGAGCCTGCTTGAGATTCATTCATTCTCTCTCTCTCTCAAAATAAATAAACAAATTAAAAAAAAAATCTATGTATTAAAGTAATGTATAGAATAAAGAACTCCCATAAAACAATTTAAAAAAGACCATCAACTCAGCAGAAAAGCAGATCAAGAATATGAATAAGTAGTTCTTGACGATCCAAAAGGCCAAAAAAAATGGAAATCAAAAACAAATCAACAAACTATTCAAATGACAGAGCCTCTATTTAGAATTCATGTGTGTGCAAAGCAAAATTAAATACTATTTCTTATACTTAAAATGGGCAAAACTTGGGGCACCTGGCTAGTCAACACCTCAGTCAATAGAGTATGTGACTCATGATCTCGGAGTTTTAAGATCAAGCCTCACTTTGGGTATACCGATTACTTAAAAAATAAATAAATAAAAACAAGAATTTAAAAAAGGGCAAAACTTTAAAAGGCCTCACAATATTAAACACTGGCAAAGAAGGAGAAAAGAGAAATTGCTTACCTTGATAGTAGCAGGATGAAATTGTTACAACTACTTTAGAAATTAACTGGGAGCACCTCGGTGGCTCAGTCAGTTAAGCATCCGACTTCAGCTCAGGTCATGATCTTGTCATTCAGAGTTCAAGCCCCACATTGGGCTCTGTGCTGACAGCTCAGAGCCTGGAGCCTGTTTCAGATTCTGTGTCTCGCTCGCGCGCTCTCTCTCTCTCTCTCTGCTCTCCCCCACTCATGGTACCTTTTTCTCCCTCTCTCTCTCTCTCAAAAATAAACACTAGGGGCGCCTGGGTGGCTGAGTTGATTAAGCGTCTGACTTCAGCTCAGGTCATGATCTCATGGTTCATGAGTTTGAGCCCCGCATCAGGCTCTGTGTTGACAGCTCAGAGCCTGAAGCCTGCTTCAGATTCTGTGTCTCCCTTTCTCTCTGTCCCTCCCCTGCTCTCTCTCTCAAGAATAAATAAACATTAAAAAAATTCAAAATAAATAAATAAGTATTTTTTAAAAACTTTTAAAAATAATTTAAAAAATTGGTAGTTTCAATAAAAGAAAAATTAACAAAGCCTATAACCCAGTAATTCTAGTAACAGGTAAATACTAACAATTCTCAAATGTACCTGACGGAAATACATACAAGAATGTTCACTGCAGTTTTCACAACAGCAAACTATTATAAACAAGATAAAAGTGCATTTATGACTTAATGTGGAAATTGAATCAATGGAATCTTGAGTTAAGAGAAACAAACAAAATCTATGTATACCACAGATTGCTCTCAAAAAGTTTTAAAAAGCATCTGCAAAATGACATTATGTTATTAGCCTACTTTTTTTTTTTTAATATTCCATAGTGCAGCCATCCAGGTATGGACTATGGTTATCTTTTTTTAATGTTTATTTATTTATTTTGAGAGAGACAGAGCATAAGCAGGGGAGGGGCAGAGAGAGAGGGAGAGAGAAAATCCCAAGCAGGCTCTGGGCTTTCAGCACAGAGCCCAAAGCGGGGCTTGATCTCACGAACCCAAGATCATGACCTGAGCCAAAATCAGGTCGGAGGCTTAGCCAACTGAGCCATGCAGGTGCCCCGTCTATTTACTTACATTTTAAAAATGTACTATACTACACTATACTATACTATACTATATTATACTATATGCTGTTAATATATTCCTATATACGAAAAAATAGACTACTGATTTTAAGATTCACACCAAATTCAAGATAGTAATCATCTGTAGGGCAGAAGGAAACACAACTGTGTATTAGTTTCTCAACCTAAGCACTACTGTTTCTTTTTTGTGGAGGATGCCCTATGGTAAGTAGGATGTTTAACAGTATCGTTGGCTTCTACTCACTAGATGGCAGTAGTACCCCTTTGCCCCATGCTGTGCCAGCCAAAATGCTGCCAGACACATTTCCTGGGGGGGCAAAATCAAGAACCACTGGGTAGAAAGAACAAAGAGAATTTCAACATTCTTAGTAAGGGTCCATTTATTTTATTTATTTTATGTAATCTCTATGCCCAATATGGGGCTCGAACTCACAACCCTGAGATCAAGAGCTGCATGCTCTACTGACTGAGCAAGCCAGGCACCCCTCATTCATTCATTCATTCATTCATTCATTTTTAAAGAAAAGACCTGGGGCCCCTGGGTGGCCCAGTTGGTTAAGCATTCGATCCTTGATTTCAGCCCAGTCATATCTCATGGATTTTGAGTTCAAGCTCCTAGTTGGGCTCTGCACTGACAGCACGGAGCCTGCTTGGGATTCTCTTTCCTTATCTATCTGCCCCTCCCCTGCACACATGCTCGCTTGCTCTCTCTCTCTCTCTCAAAATAAATAAATAAATAAACTTTAAAAAAAAGGAAAAAAGAAAAGACCCGAAGCAAATATAAAATATGTTATGAATTGGGGTACCTGGGTGGCACAGTCGGTTAAGCACCCGACTTTGGCTCAGATCATGATCTCACAGTTCACAAGTTCGAGCCCCATGTCAGGCTCTCTGCTGACAGCATGGAGCCTGTTTTGTATTCTCTGTATCCCTCTCTCTGCTCCTCCCCTGCTCACACACTCTATCTCTCAAAACTAAATAAACATTAAAAAAATTAAAAAAAAAAAAAAGGAAATTCTGTCATATGCTACAACATAAATGAGCCTTGAGAACATTATGTTAAATGAAATAAGCCAGGCACAAAAAGACAAATACTGCTTGATTCCATTTAGATGTAAAGCAAATTCACAGAAAGAGGAAGTAGAATGGTAGTTGACAGGGACTGGCAGCAAGAGAAATGGAGAGCTATTTAACTGGTACAGAGTTTCAGCTTTACAAGATGAAAAAGTTCTGGAGATCTATTGCACAATATGAAAATACTTTTAGCACTACTAAAGTATACATTTAAAAAACTAAGATGGTTAAAAAACTTATCAAATTGTATATCTTAAATATGTACAATTACATAAGTATTTAATTACACCTCAATGAAGCTGGTTTTTAGGAAGGCTATTCTTGCTCATTGTAAAAAAGTAAAAAAAAATAGAAAATATAGTATAAAGAGGAAAATAGAGTATAAAGAGGAAAAATTAAAACATTTATTGTCATAACACCTGAAGAAACACCATTTTTAACATTTTCCTTCAGTCTTTCTATGTGTGTGCATGTGAAAATGTTTGTGTGTGTATAGAGTAAGTTTTTTTTTGTTTTTTGTGAGAGAGAGCACATGCATGAGCAGGAAAGGTGAAGAGGGAGACAGAAAGAGAGAATCCCAAGCAGGCTCCACCCTCAGCTTGCAGCTGGACTCAGAGCTTGATCCCACCAACTGTGAGATCACGACCTAAGCTGAAATCAAGAGTTAACTACTCAACTAAGCCACCCAGGCGCTCCAAGTATTTTTTTAAGGCAAAAAATCAATTAAAAAAAAAAAAACTTAAAAAGACCTTTTTTTAATGTTTTATTTATTTTTGAGAGAGAGAGCAGGAGCAGGAGAGGGGCAGAGAGAGAGGGAGACACAGAATTTGAAGCAGGCTTCAGGCTCCGAGCTGTCAGCACAGAACCCAATGTGGGGCTCAAACCCACTAACCATGAGATCACGACCTGAGCCGAATGAAGCCTGGAGCCTGCTTCAGATTCTCCCTCTCTCTCTGCCCTTCTGCCACTCATGCTGGCTCTCTCTGTCTCTCTCTCTAAAATAAGTAAACATTAAAAAAAATTTTTTTAAACACAAAAAAATCAAACCTACGTATTTCGTTCACACATTTGTCACTCAATATTTTATGACAAATGTTTTCCCAAATGATATATTCTGGTGAACAATTTTATTAGTTGAATGATACTCCATCAAATGAGGGAAGTATAATTTTAGTCTTTCTCTTACTGCTAAACAGATCAGTTCACATTTTCAATAGTTCTTTTGTGTGCAATTCTGATTACTTTCTTATGTTAAATTTCTAAGTCATATTAACAAGTCAATAAGATAGGAACATTTCTGGTTCTTGATGTATGCTACCAAACTGTTCCCCAAAGAGTTTAAACCAATTAACATTGCCACCAGTAGTGTACAGGGGCTCTTGTTTTAATACAACTTCACCATCACTGAGTATTCTATTTTTAAAATCTTTAGCAATTTAAAATTATAGGCAGGGCACCTGGGTAGCTCATTGGGTTGAGTATATGACTTGGGCTCAGGTCACGATCTCATGGTTCCTAAGTCTGATCCTCACAACGGGCTCTGTGCTAATAGCTCAGAGCCTGGATTGGATTCTGTGTCTCCCTTTCTCTCTGCCCCTCCCCCACTTGTGCTCTCTTTCACAAAAATAAACACTAAAAAAATTTTTTTTAATTATAGGCAATACCTCAGGGATTTAATATGTGTTTATTGATTACTAGTGATCAATACAATCAATAACACATTAATACACAAACTACCACGGTTTGCTTAGGACTTAGGAAAATCCCAGAATACTGGACTTACAGTGCTAAAACTGATAAAGTCCCAGGCAATTAGGGTGACAAACTGGTAAAGTTAAACATCTTTTAATGTTTATCGGTCATTTGTGTTTTTCTTTTGCTTACAAGGCTTCTTTGCTCATTTTATTCCACTTGGGAAAAGGCTTAAGTCTCTCTTTTTTTTTTCCCCTTGAACTTAACATTATTTTGCAAACACTTTTCCATGTTTTATTGCATGGTCATCACACTCAGAATTTTTTGATCACCTATCTGCCATCTCAGCATAATTAACTATTCCCTTATGTTGGGAAATTTAGTTTCTCAAATTTCCCTGATTATAAATATTTCTGCTTACCTCACAGGGCTATTTTGAGAGCCATGAGAGAATACGAAAAAAACTCTAAACACTAAATGATGATGACGATGGTGCAATGGCAGATGGCTCAAGGTAGGAACACTCTTCTAATAACAGCTATAATTGTGCATTTTTTTTATTAAAAACCCACACACACAAAACGCTGAAAATGAAGCCTTGGTGCACTTCATCAAATATGTTCCATTATATATATTATATATATATGTGTAAGATATATATATACATATATATAAGTATAAATATGTAAGATATATATATATATATATGTATATATGTATATCTTTCTCAGTCTCATTTCTAACCAAGATGTCCTTATAATAATTATTTAATCAGGATGCCAGGGGCACCTGGGTGGCTCAGTCGGGTAGGCATCCAGCTTCGGCCCAGGTCATGATCCTGCAATTCATGGGTTCAAGCCCCACATCAGGCTCTGTGCTGACAGCTTGGAGCCTGGAGCCTGCTTCAGATTCTCTGTCTCCCTCTCTCTCTACCCCTTCCCTGCATGCACTCTGTCTCTCTGTCTCCCAAAAATAAATAAATATTTTAAAAAAATTGTTTTTAAAAATCAAGCTGCCAAAAAAATCTACCATACAGAAAGTAATGTATCATCATTATCACTTTTTCTCCATAAAATTCATGCATTTGTTGAATAATTGCCACTCTAGAACAATTTGCACACTTTGCTCTCTGAAATGTATCAGTCACTTCCTCTTTTTCATACAGCTAGGAAATGATTCATTCTATAAGCACTCACCTTGGCCAAATCAAAAGGTGTTTTGACCTCCATGGTTGTGTCAGGTTCAGCAAATGCAGGAACTTCCTGTCTATTTCTGCCTTTCCTCCTACTCCTCTTTAGCTGGTCTCCTGATCTCTGCCCATCCAACATTTCTTTAAAAGAAAAAAAAAATTATACATATACGTATATAGATTGATAATAATGGGATTCATTGGTGAACTGATAGGTAATAAACAGAAGGTGATGCTGAATATTTAGAGTGAAGATATGCAGTCAGGAAGGTTTTTACATTAGCTTTTCCTCTCAAACCAGAATTAAATATAAACCATAATTTTCAAGATAGTCAATGGTAAAGACTACTGGCTGGGATTAAGAAAGTAAATTAAAATCTGCTACTTTATTTTATTTTTAAAGTTTATTTATTTATTTGAGAGAGAAGAGAGGGAGGGAGGGACGGGCAGAGAGAGAGAAAGAGAGGGGGGGAGGGGGAGGGAGGGAAGAAGAGATAAAATTCCAAGCAGGCTCCATGTTGTCAGTGCAGAGCCTAACATGGGGCTCGATCTCACAAACCATGAGATCGTGACCTGAGCCAAAGCCAAGAGTCAGATATTTAACTGGCTGAGCCACCCAGGTGACCCTAAAATCTGATATATTTTAGATTATATAATAATAATGACTTAGATTATTTAGTTTGGTATTTATCTTTCATATCTTTTAACTAAATAGTTACTTCTAAATGCTATTCATACTAAAGTTGGTCAGCATTTGCTTTCATCCAGGTATACAGATAACTAAAATTTAAAAAAAAATTTTTTCCCAATGTTTATTTGTTTTGAGAGAGAGAGAGACACAGAGAGTTGAGTGGGGGAGGGGCAGACAGAGAGGAGACAGAATCCAAAGCAGGTTCCAGACTCTGAGCTGTCAGCACAGAGCCTGATGCAGGGTTCGAACTCAGGAACTGTGAGATCATGACCTGAATGGAAGTCGGATGCTTAACTGACTGAGACACACAGGTACTCCTGAAAATTGTTTTTTTAAAACATGGATAAATTTTTCAAACTATTCTGAAACCACATTTTTATCTGCAAACAGGTATTTTTGTGATATTTTCTAAGTTGAAAAAGTCTCAACAAAACAGTATTGATTCCAGTTTGAGTAGAACTGAAAAATACGGATACATATGATTCTGCTTAAGTTAGCTGTGAGGAAATAGCAGTTACAGAAAATATGAGGTTCTATAAACCAGCCCATTACTTAATTGTATTAACTTACCATCTTTTTCTCTAAATTTTTTTTTAATGTTTATTTATTTTTGAGAGAGAGACAAACAGACTGAAAGCAGGGGAGGGGCAGAGAGAGAGGGAGACACAGAATCTGAAGCAGCTCCAGGCTCTGAGCTGTCACCACAGAATCCAATACAGGGCTTGAACTCAGGAACCATGAGATCATGCCCGAGCTGAAGTCAGACGTTCAACCAACTGAGCCACCCAGGTGCCCCACTTACCATCTTTTTTGAAGGACTGCTGCAGAGCATCAGAACTCAACTCCTGATCATTCTTTTGCCATTTGGTTATAAGCTCCTCTATGAATTGACCTTTTTTGTCCTCATTTCCCTGAAGGAGGTCAGTGACATATTCTCGTATCTCTTCAGCACTCTCAATTGACAAAACATACCTCAGGAAGCAAAAATAGAAGTTGTTGAAACAAGACTGCTTATACTATGTCTTTCAATAATCACAACATAAACTGACGTAGTACAAACTATTCATTAATCCATTAAAGTGTTTACGATTTTTTTTAATGTTTTATTTATTTTGCGGGGGGGAGAGAGAGAGACACACACACACACACACACACACACACACACACACACACACAAAGAGTAAGTGGGGGAGGGGCAGAGAGAGAGGGAGACACAGAATCCCCAAAGCAGGCTCTAGGCTGTCATCACAGAGCCCGACACAGGGCTCAAACCCATGAACTGTGAGATCACGACCTGAGCCGAAGTCAGATGCTCAACCGACTGAGCTACTGAAGTGTTTACTTTAAGCCAAATTCTATGCTAGGTGCTAGGGATATAAGTTTGATTAGACAAAGATCCTGACCACACCTTGTTCATAATAAAATCTTTATGTAACCCTCTTGTTGGAAGAATTAAATTACTGTTTTGAAGATAGGCTTGTGGAGCTGTCCTTAACATAGGAATACTTCCTATAACTACATATCTGCAGTCATATTTTCCGAGGAATACAAATCACTTAATCTCTATATTATAAAACCTAAAATTTCTTTTGCTAAAAATATGAGTACATAGAACAATCTAAACAGTTGTTGATTTAATATTCTCAAAAATTATATATCAAGATGGGTATCACATCATAATGAGCAGATCTCTTTTAAGGAAATGTTATAAAGGTTCCTAAAAGTGAAATGGGGTAACAGTTCAAGTCAGTACAACTTGTTTAAAAATTGACAGGCCAGTATATTTGAAGTGCCTTAAAAATAATCTGGTAATTCCATTTATAGGACTTTATAAGACATAAGAGACAGAAAATTTTATGCAAAGGTTAACTGCCTCACTGTTTGAATTAATGAAACACTAGAAGCTATTTAAAATATCTATTGATGGAAAAGGGACTAATGAATTCAAGTTTTTGGACTTTCAAAAATGTAATATGCTACCACTAAATGTGAAAGTTTTGAATAATTATTATTCTGAGAAAATGCCCTCCTATAATGGTAAATGAAATAATAGGATAGAGTGCAGAGCATATGATTCCATTTGCTATAAAAGCAATGTGTATACACATACACATGTGTAGAAAAAAGGCCAGAGCTTATACCCCCAAATAATTACCACTATGGTCAATTAACAAGAGTTTATTTTTCTTTTCTTTTTTCCCCTATGTTTTGAAAATGTATTACAATATGCATAGGAAAAAAAACACGAAGAGTGAAACAATGATAATCTCTGGATTGTGGTATTATGGTTAATTTTGGTTTCCTTCTTTATCTTTTTTCTGATTTTTTAAGATTTCTACAGTGAATATGTTACACCATTAGAAAAGAATTTTAAAAAATAACTTGTAAATTAAGATATCAGACCATGAAAGCATTATAAGATCTGAATAAATTGTAATGCAGATATACTGGTATGGGATATAAGAAAAATTATAATAATGCTGTATCATTAAAAAAAAAATCATGAGATTTTGCCATCACCAGTAGCATATGTGCTAGGTTATTTTCTTAATGTGGTGGGTGCATTTGCAGTGTTATGATCTATAGGTGAATAAACCTGTGCCATTGGGCATCATTAAGAGCATCTTCTAAACCATCACAGATTAAAAAAGAAAAGACCACTGTTTTTCAGGACTTTTACAGTTTAATCAACTTGATCCCCAAAGTTAGCATCCCATCAAAAGATTAATTACTATTGAGTTCTTACAAAAGGACGGCAAGAAACCTCAGGGGATCATTTAACTCTGGTATTCAAATTACCAGGGAAGGATTTATGGAGTTCCAGTAACATTTGAATAAATGTCATTTTAACTATTTAACAAAGTATAATAAGGAACAACATACATCTAAATGTGTTATATAACAAATCTTTCAAAACAGAATCATCCAAAACATGAGCTAATGCAGATTGCAGAACAGTTTATTTTGCTAAACCTGTGTACAAATCTTAATGTTCCATAAGTGAATCACTGATTAGGAAGTTAACAGTTCTGTGCTGTCTGTAAAAATTCAGGCCATTCATGCCAAATTGTTCAAGTTAGCACACTAGTACAGTACACCTGAGTAATTCTCAGTAAAATGCCTGGCAAGACACAGGAAATGTACACAAAAATGCTTTCAACATGGCATCATAGCCTGTTGTGCAATAACTATAAAAACCTAGTAAGTGAAATGAGTTCAAATAGTATTATATTATTGGTAGCCAAGAAGTGGCTGTGCTGACAGCTCGGAGCCAGCACAAATTGTCTCTCTCCCTCTCTTTTTGCTCCTCCTTCCCTCTCTCTCAAAATAAATAAATAAACTTAAGAAAAAAAAAAAACAAAACTTGCAGGTTCCTTGATCAAGCCCAACTATTAAAGAAGTTTCCCCCTCTGCCTGAACACTGCACTTCCACCTACCCACCCTTTAGTTTTCAGGTGAAAGTGATTCCTTGAAGTAAACCTTTCAAGTTTCTCAAATCTTAGTGGGAATCCTTTACTCCGTGCTCCCACAACACCCTACATTTCCCCCAGTCAGCATTCCTCAACCACGTGGAACCCAATGGTCTCAAGAGCCTTTATGGCCACAGCATGTTATGCAGCAGAGCAACAAATATGTTACATCAATTGAAAGAAAAAATACTAAATTATGTCACGATCTCCATTTTATAGGAATCAAAGTATTAAAGATAAACTCTGCTCAGTATTCAGTTTACACATGAGGAAATTAAGGTACAGAGAGGAAAATTAGGTAGCCCAATATTAAAAAAAAAAAAAAAAAAAGTTGCCCAAGATTCCAAAAGTGGTAAATGACAACAGAAAATAGAACCTGGGACTCCTCAGTCAGGAGCTATTTGCACCTTACTTCAGCCGCCTCCATTTAAAGTCCAGGTCCTATTTAATATTAAACACCACGCAGATCGGGCAAACTCAAATGCTCAAAGTAAGGAATTTTTGCAAAGATAATGTGGCTTGGCCCTTCTCTGCAGAATCTATCAGGAAATTGGCTCCAGGGACAGTCTTACAGGTTTAGTTATCAGAGATCTGGAGTTTTCCTAAGAAAAAAGGCCCCACCGACCGATTGTGGAGCCTGACACCCTGTCCCAGAAGCTGCACTGTAAAGCCGGAGGTCAAATTCGGCGCCTAGAGTCCCACAGCAGCCCTTCTATATTTCTTCACTCTCATCAACTTTTTAGTCTTCCCCTCTTCCCCTTTCAGCCAGTGCACATCCCAGAGGTCCCTCCCGCCTCAGACCCCAACCAGTCTCACTGCATGATCTCCTCGCTGACATCCAGGCCGAAAGTTTTCCTTAAGTGCTGGGTACACCAGCCCACCAGCTGCTCGCGGGACACCGCCCCTGCCACCGCCATTTTTCCCAGCCGGAACCAGCTGGGCTCCAACAGCCCTAAGTCCTGCACTGGACTAGTCCCCTTCGCAACACCAACCTCGTTCGCGCGGGTTCCGCCAGCCTGCACCGCCCCTCGCGGTTGTACCGCCTCAGCACAGATCCCTCCCACGTGTGCCGCCTCCTCCTTCCCGCTTCCTGGTGTGTTTATGCTGGAACCGGAGCTAATCTGCGCCTGATTTTTCTGCATGGTAAGATGTAGGACTCGAGAATCAGGAATTCGGTTGAGAAGACAGTGTAATTACCTATAAAAACTATAGTCGAGGAAAAGATAAAACAAAACTGTAATCTGAGAGGCCAGCTTTTAACTTGTTCTGGTTTTGAGGCACCTGGGTAAGGTTTAGTGGGTTAAGCATGGGACTCTTGATTCCTTCTCAAATCAGGATCTCCGAGTTCCTGGGATTCAGCCGGCTCTAGGACTCTTCACTGGCAGGTCGGGACCTGCTTGGGATTCTCTCTCTGACTCTCCCCTGCTTGCTTGCACTCTTGCTCGCTCACACCCTCTCTCTCTGTCTGTCTCTCAAAATAAACTAACTTAAAAAAAAATTGCTCTAGTTTATGCAAAACATTTAAAATAGCACTTGCAAGCTAGAATAACTGCTTCAGGGATTTGCTTTGGTGGTCGTGGTTTTATTAATACTCTGTATGGTCTAATACTAGGTTCACGCTGCAAGAACCTTTTTCTATTTAATTTTTTTGAGCCAGGTCTTTTCCAGGAGGGCCAAAACAAGTCAGGAAGCTCCAGGAGGAAAAACTTGTAATATAACAGGTGTTATGATTTGGCTTTAAAGAACTTTGACATAAATTCTGAGTGATTTTTTTTTAAATTTATGTAATACTTTTTTTTGGCCAACAATGACTTCTCTTTCTAAATTTTGTGTTTAATTACAGTTAACATACAGTTATATTAGTTTCTGATGTACAATATAGTGATTTAACACTTCCGTCTAACACCTGGTGCTCATCACAAGTGCATTCCTTTTTTTAAATTTATTTAATATGAAATTTGTTGTCAAATTGGTTTCTATACAACACCCAGTGCTCATCCCAACAGGTGCCCTCCTCAGTGCCCACCACCCACTTTCCCCTCCCTCCCACCCTGTATCAGCCCTCAGTTTATTCCCAGTTTTTGAGAGTCTTTTATGGTTTGGCTCCCTCCCTAACTTTTTTTTCCCCCTTCCCCTCCCCCATGGTCTTCTGTTAAATTTTTCAGGACAAGTGCATTCCTTAATCCCCATCACCTATTTAACCTATTTGCCCACGCTGCAGTGATTTTTAAAGAGTCAAAGGTATTTCAACCCAAGAAGACCAAACTTGCATGTGTGTCAGTACTCTCTACTCCACTGGGACGATGGACTGATGAAAATTTAGCCAGACTATACTGGAGAGCTTTAACGTCCTCTGATATATTTCATCAATATATTTTAAAAAATATTTTATTTTTTAAGTAATCTCTACATCCAATGTGGGGCTGTAACTCAAAACCCTGATATCAAGAGCTGTGCTCCACTGACTGAGCCCATCAGATGCCCCCATTAATAAATTTAATTGGCTGACTTCGTTTTACATTTATAGGTTCTTCATTCCCATTAGGCCATCTAGACTGAGCAATTACATTAATTGGTTCCTGCTTCACCTTTTTATGCTAATGTTTCCACTGATATAAATGATCGAAATCATATAAGTGTATTGATGTACATTGGGTATAGATTGTCTTTGTTACTAATGGAAAATATATGATTTTCTAGCTTAAAAAAACCCAAATTCTCTCTGAATATTTATTAACAGTGGATACAAATTTTGTGTCTTCATAAAAATCTTCTACATTTTCTATATCTGTTCAGTTCCCATAATTTAAATGTTAACCTCTTGGGGTGCCTAGTGGCTCAGTCAGGTCCGACTCTTGATTTCTGCTCAGGTCATGATCTCAAGGTTCCTGAGGTCAAGCACCACATCCAACTCTGCACTGACAGCAAGAAGCCTGCTTAGAATTCTTTTTCCCTGTCTGCCCCTTCCCTGCTTGCACTTGCATGCATGCTCTCTAAATTAGTTAATTAATTAACAAACATTTTAAATGTTAATTTCTTGAAGACAGAGACTATGACAGGATTTTTTTTTTTTTTACAATAGGGCTTAGCACATCATATAAATTATGATGAAATTATTAGGTCCTCAAGAATAAAGGTATTCTGGAGGTGCCTGGGTGATTCAATTGGTTGAATTGAGCTGACCTTCAGCTCAGGTCGTGATCTCCCGCTTTGTGAGTTCAAGCCCTGCCTTAGGGTTGCTGATGTCAGCATGTCAGCACAGATCCCTCTTTGGATCCTGTGTCCTCCTCTCCCTCTGTGGCCCTCCCTTGCTCGTGCTCTCTCTTTCAAAAAATAAATAAAACGTTGAAAATTTTGTAAAGAATATGGGGCAGCTAGGTGGGCCACTCAGTTGGTGAAGCATCTGACTTTGGCTCAGGTCATGAGTTCCAGCCCTGCGTCCGGCTCTGTGCTGACAACCCAGAGCCTGGAGCCTGCTTTGGATTCTGTTTCTCCCTCTCTCTCTGCTCCATCCCACTCATGCTCTGTCCCTCTCTCTCAAAAATAAATAAACATTAAAAAAAATTTTTTTTAAGAATAAAGGTATTCTTTTTATTTAAAGCATATGTTAATTATTGCAATCTCTGGTTTGTAATATATGTCATATAATGCAATGCTATTTACAGTGATTATCATTTATTTAAAAAAAATTTTAATGTTTATTTATTTTTGAGAGAGACAGAGCACAAGTGGGGAAGGGGCAGAGAGAGAGAGAGAGAGAGAGGGAGAAAGAGAGAATCCAAAGTAGGCTCCAGTCTTAGAGCTGTCAGCACAGAGCCCAAAGAGGGGCTTGAACTCACAAACACTGAGATCATGACCTGAATTGAAGTTAGATACTTAACCAACTGAGCCACCCAGGTGCCTCCATTCTGCCTGAGCAAAGCAAGCACACCTATTTTACATGACTTAAAAGATTTTTTTTTTTTATAAGTTTAGGCAGATATTTCATACAAATGTACTACAACTTTTCTTAATGCCCTAGGCCTTTGACATTTTCAAGTTCACACCACGTAGTTCTCTGTATTTTATTTAAATAAAGGAAAAGCAAACCTCAAAGGAGAAGCTTTCCTCAAAGTAAACATTGGAATTAAAAACTTTTGCAGGGGGCCTGTGTGGCTCAATATGTTAAGCTTCCAACTTCAGCTCAGGTCATGATCTCGCAGTTGGTGAGTTTGAACCCTGCATTGAGCTCTGTGCTGACAGCTCAGAGCCTGGGGCCTGCTTTGGATTCTGTCTGTGTCTCCCTCTCTCTGCCCCTCCCCTGATCATACTCTGTGTGTGTCTCTTTCAAAAATAAATGTTAAAAATATTTTTTTAAAGAATATCTGCTAGAGATCACTGCTTGTTTCCTAATTTTTTACCCTAATATGTTTTCTTCCCTATTATTAAAAGACAAACATATAAACATAGCTATGGTAATAAACTGCTCATGTGTGCAAAGGTATATTTGCAATTATTTATGGCCACTCACTTGGCATCTGAACTATGAGAAAGACCAGCAGATTCTCTATGCTGTTCTAATCTCTGCAGGGACCTGGGAAATGAGTTTGAATTAAGTAATTCAGGCCTTTGTAGAAGCCACTTTAACTGAAAAAGAAATAATGTGCATTCAAGAACGATTATGTATTGAGAGGTGTGTGATGACAAAGAAGAAAGGAATACCCTGAGGGTTGTTGATTTTTCTGGTAGGAATTCTAATGTAGTCTTAGACTCCAAGGTTTTTAGACAAAGCTACAGGTTATTTCCAATACATTTCCTGCTATTACAATATAATTAGTTAATTAATTGAATTATAATGTGATTAATGTAATTGTAATATAATATATAATTTCACCTGTTGTCTAGATCTTTTAAGATTCTTTAATTCTAAAACACAAAGTGGTTGTTGATTCTGTTGAAGTACTGACTAGCCTATTTTCTGAAAGTTCAAGCATAATTTATTGGAGAGAATTAATGCCGTGCATACACTTTTAGGATTGCCTTTCAAGTGAGCATTTAACAAAATACATCCCAAGGCAAGCTCATCTGATCATGTTTTATGCATGGTTTTCAGAGAGTGAAAATCACTCCCCAGGGGTATTGTAATTAGAAGATAGGCATAGGGATAGAAAATAGTGTTGAGTTCCTATTCTAGATTTATAATCACTGTATGCCAGGGATGTACCCTTAGCACGTTTGGCATATTTTTAAGGAACTCTGAGACCATTTGGATCTTGGGAAGACGTTTCATTAATTTGTTCTTTTTTATGTGTGTATATATATACAATTTACTCAGTTTTTTTTTTCTTTAGTTACAAGTTACCATACGGACTAAAAACGTAGAAAAGCCTCATAAATACCTTACTTTTCTAAAATTCCATAGAATTGTTTTGTTATGGACCTGGCAGAAAGAGTTCGTCTGAGGGTTTTTTTTTTTTTTTTTAAGTTCTTTATTTTGATTTTCATTAAAAAATCCGCTTCATTTCAAGTTTCTCTTCCTGGAGTCAATTACATGGATTTCACCCTGTGGTAACTTTTGAAGAAATGTAACTCGCTGTCTTTCCTGGGTCTTCTTTTCAAAGCAGGTCCATTTCCCTTACTTAGAATCTTAGCACTCACTCTTGGGGCGCCCCGAAAAAGCACCTTGGCACCTCCCACTTGGGGCGGGAACGAATCACAAGCTTCTGCAAAGTTGATGGACGGGACGGTACTGAGCCAAGCCTCGTTGCTGTCATCGCTGGACACTGGCGATTGGTTGCGGGGGTACGGCGCGGAACCAATGGGAGCGGCTTCCCGGGAGAGTCCGTGGAGCGCGCGGGAAAGAGACCAATATAAACTGTGGCGGGAGATTCGTTTTCGGGTCCTTGTCCAGTTAAACACCCTCGGTTGGGAAGTCATTGATTGCTCACCTCTCCTCGCGTTTGAATATGGTGCGGACTAAAGCGGACAGTGTCCGAGGCACCTACAGAAAAGGTGAGGAGGTTGAGCAAGGCAGTGGGGAGCAGGGGTTCTCCCGGCAGCCCCGCTGCGAGCGGGAGAGGCCAGGGCTCCCCACCGCCCTTTGAGCCAAATGGTCCAGCCGTTCGGGAAGCAGCGGCCTGGCCCCTTTACCAAGAGGGAGGAGCGGCACGGCCAGGGGATGGTTGGCCTGCTGTACTGCATCGCGGGGCTCTCCTCACCAGGTGGCGGGGTCGGGGACCGTGGTGAGAACGTGGCACTGAGACTCGGTGTCGGAACCTTACAGCCCTGTTTTGAATGCCTCCTTTCCTCTCCACAGTGGTGGCTTCTCGAGCCCCCAGGAAGGTGCTTGGTTCCTCCACTTCTGCCAGTAATTCCGCATCGCTTTCGTCGAGGAAAGGTAAAAAGCGCCCCTGCAACCTCTGGAGGAACCTTCTCCAAAGAGGATCAGGCCGGGCACCGCAGTTCTCCTGACCTGCAAGCCCCTTGACCCACCTTGGAATTTATTTTCCTGAGATTCTCACACTCGAGTTTCTTTCTTGCCCTCTGATACAGTGAGGGGGTTTTGGCTGCCTGACAGGTTGGGGTAAAGTTGGGGGTCACAAGGAAAAGAATCTCAGGCCTCAGGGTTAGGGATGGACACGATTTATCTTCAAACCTGTTTTTCTTTCCTAGTTTAGCGTTTTTATTTTTAATACTGACAGATGTCCTTTTCTTGTAGGAGGCTATTTAAGCTCTCTTTTACTAGATTAAGAATTAATCTAGTAGTTGACCCTGCTAATCAAGTTGTCTGCTTAGCTTAAACGTTTTTGTTTTCATTTCTGCATGTTTTTTTGTTTGTTTTTTGGCATGATGTCTGTGTGTGTGTGTTTTCCAACTGTGCAGCTCCTGATACCGCCTTTGGGACATTAGGAGGGAAAACTTGGCCCGATGAAATAGCTTCACACTACTCCTTCTGTGCAAGGAGAGGTTGAGAAAATACTGTGCCATCTGGTGCCTCATTCCTTTCCTAGGAAGTTGAGCAGTTAGGAAGATTAATTCCACAAGGCCTAGTTAAGAACATACAGGAAAGCACTGTGAAGAACTTCATGGGTTCTTAAGTTAACTTAAACTTCCCCCTGTTCCAAATTAGAAACAACTTAGCAAAAAATATATGCATGTATGTAATAATTTGCTCTCTTTAGATATAAAGGAGCTGTAGGTCAAAAGTTTAAAGGTGATGAATTTATTGAGAATATTCCATACCCTGTACCATTAAATTCCAGTTAGGGCTACATCCCATTGTCTGGTCCACTGTTGTATTGCCAGAGTCAGCTGAATAGGCCCTTAATGAACTTATGTTAGCCAAATGCACCCCTTAAGGCATTTTAAAGATCTCTATTTTTTTTAAAAGTTTATTTATTTATTTTTGAGGGAGAGAAAGCAGAGGAGGGGCAGAGAGAGAGGGAGAGGGAGAATCCCAAGCAGGCTCCAAACCGTCAGCACAGAGCCAGACCCAGGGATCAGACTCACAAACCTGGAGATCATGACCTGAGCTGAAATCAAGAGTCAGACTCTTGATCAACTGAGCCACCCAGGTTCCCTTTTTGTTTTCTTTAACTGGTAGAGTTTGTGACAAATGTGTTTAAAGCAAAAGATCTATGTAGTGACTCAGTAATTTGCTCATCTTGCTATTCTAACCATTATTTCATTAGGAGGCAGAAATTTTTCCTCTATATTACTGTTTTAAAATAATCAGGAATCGGGGCACCTGGTTGGCTCAGTTGGTAGAGCATGTGACTATATCACGGTCATGAGTTCAAGCCCTAGATTGGACGTAGAACTTACTTTAAAAAAATCAGGACTTGGATTTACCTTATGAACTGAAAAGGAGCCAAGAGCTTTGAAAAGTGAAACCTAATTTTGTGGAAACTTTCACACTGCTGTATATTTGTTTTGCCTTTCACAGGTGCTTTAAGTAAATGACTTTGTTAAGTAAAATTTTGGTGGTTTACACTACACCGTGCTACCTCATATTAGGAAAAAATGTGTCATGCTTTAATATGACAATGGGTAAGACTATTTGAATAGTTATTTGTCATCTCACGTTTTCTAATTATTTTAAGATGAATGTAATACCATATACTCTTTAGATTTGATGTTAAAGAATTGTTTCCCTTTAAGGAATGGCAGTTGTATCCTTAGTTCTTACTTACTTCCATCTGTTTATATTTTATAGTTGAAAATAAGTATGCCGGAGGGAATCCAGTTTGTGTGCGCCCAACTCCCAAGTGGCAAAAAGGAATCGGAGAATTCTTTGGGCTGTCCCCTAAAGATTCTGACAAAGAGAATCGAATTCCTGAAGAGGCAGGAAGCAGTGGCTTAGGAAAAGCGAAAAGAAAGTAAGTTTCACATTCTGGAATATAAAGAAAATACTTACATTGTTTAAAAAATTTTTTTAATGTTTTATTTATTTTTGAGAGAGACAGAGTGCGAGTGGGGGAGGGGCAGGGAGCGAGGGAGACAACAGAAACTGAAACAGGCTCCAGGCTCTGAGCTGTTAGCACAGAGCCGGACTCAGGGCTCAAACCCATAAACTGTGAGATCATGACCTGAGCGGAAGTTGGATGCTTAACCGACTGAGTCACCCATGTGCCTGAAAATACTTATATTCTTGAAAATAAAAGATAAGTGGAAATTGAGTAACTTTGAAGTTTCTCCCTGAAAAGATAAGAAAACAGAAACCAGAGGTTTTTTCAAACTTGTACTACTCTCTTCTAAGTCACTCCCGAATTTCAAACATCAGTAAAAGGTATTATTTTTACTCCTTTCAGTCACCCAAAGAGGATCAGTTCCCAATCAGATGATAAGTGCTATATTATTAACCATGAACTTCCTGTCTTTATTTAATTTTTACTATTTTTTATAATCTTTTTTCAAAAAAGAAATTTCTATGTTGGTTTATCTAGCATCAATTCTATTATGTCCACACCTCAAAAAACCACTAGTTCAGCCTCTATAAGAAATAAATAACCAATGTAGAAAGGTTAGAAAATCCAGAAATTTAGGGGCGCCTGGGTGGCTCAGTCGGTTGAGCGTCCGACTTCAGCTCAGGTCACGATCTCGCGGTCCGTGAGTTCGAGCCCCGCATCGGGCTCTGGGCTGATGGCTCAGAGCCTGAAGCCTGCTTCCGATTCTGTGTCTCCCTCTCTCTCTGCCCCTTCCCCGTTCATGCTCTGTCTCTCTCTGTCTCAAAAATAAATAAAACGTTAAAAAAAAAAGAATTAAAAAAAAAAAAATCCAGAAACTTTCATCACTTAGAAAATCACAACTAACACCATGGTGTATTTTCTTTCCAACTTCTCTAAAAATACGTAAAAATATGTATTTTTATTTCCAACTTCTCTAAAAATACGTAAAAAATTTATTTTTAAAAATAAAACAAGGTGCGAATAAAACTGCATGCATACAAAGTTGAGTGTACACGCTTTTTAAAGAAGATTATTAAATCATGCTTTTAAGCCTTTAATGTCAGGAATATGCTCATGACAGAGGTTAAGCAAAAATTCAGCACTCAAAAGTACAATTTTTATGCTGTAGAAACATACCAAGTATCAATAGCAATTATTTCTGGGTAAAAACCTCTCCTCCTACTCATTCAGTGCTACCAACTTTCAACAACAAACATACTTCTAAGAATTGGGACAAAAATAATGCTACTTGAAAAAAAAAAAGAGGCCAAGGAAAGCTGCTTTGTAAAAAATAGACTTATAAATAATAGGATCCAGGCTCTTTAAGCAATTTGGAAAAGTTGCGGTTCAAACACAAATTATTTGACTGGAGGTATGGGGAATGGTGAGCATGGGTGGCCACATGGTGCCATATCACTGTCATTATGCCCCTCAATTTAAGACCCTGCTGGCTCTCTCTCCTGTACCAGCCAGGAGCCTGTGATCATCCAGCACACCAAGCAGCAAGTCTGACCCAGGGCACAGTGACCAACGTGGGCAAGGGAATGGTAGCCATGCTCAGTCTGGGACTGCTGCTTCTGGCACTGCTCTATTGACACAGATTTATTCACGCGTTCCTTTAACTAGTATACCAGGTCCTCTGTCTGAGCCCACAATGTCCACCTGTGCCCTACAGTTAGCAGCCATTTTCCTTGTGGTCTTGCTTGCTTTTCTATATTTCTACTGTTAGACCCAGGCCAAAGAACTCTATTGTTCACCATTGCATATTCTAAAGCCCAATCCATATGGCAACTAGAAGTCCAATGTGACAAGGAAAACATAGGTCTTCATCAGATCTATTAATTCCACTCTTTATTAACACAGAAAATGTGAGTCCCCAATTGGACTGACTTACAGAGAATCTGAAGGATTTCACCAGATAACAAATGCTAATATTAAATCTGCTGGGAGTTTCACGTACAAGACTGAAGAGAGACAAACATTGAAAATTAATGATGTGACCAGGGGCACCTGGCTGGCTCCAACTTCAACTCAGGTCATGATCTCACGGTTCGTGAGTTTGAGCCCCATGTCTGGCTCTGTGCTGACAGCTCAGAGGCTGTAGCCTGCTTTGGATTCTGTGTCTTCCTCTCTCTGCTCCTCCCTTGCTCAAGCTCTGTCTCTGTCTCTCAAAAATGAATAAACATTAAAAAAAAATTTTTTTTAAAGAAATAGACACTCCATGAAATTTTTGGTTCATGTTTTCACACACTGATGCTTAAATGTTACAGTATCCAGTATGGCCATAATAGGCTTAAGATGTGTTAAATCGGGGCACCTGGGTGGCTCAGTCGGTTGAGCGACCAACTTTGGCTCAGGTCATGATCTCATAGTTTGTCAGTTCGAGCCCTGCATTGGGCTCTGTGCTGACAGCTCAGAGCCTGGAGCCTGCTTCTGATTCTGTCTCCCTCTCTCTGTCCCTCCCCCACTCATGCTCTGTCTCTGTCTCAGAAATAAATAAACATTAAAAAAAAAAAAAGTGTTAAATCAAGTTAAACCTTATTTATTTATTTGTTTGTTTGTTTATTTATTTAGTACAAGTGGGAAAGGGGCAGAGAGAGAGAGAGAGAGGAAAAGAGAAAAATCCCAAGCAGGCTCCATGGGGCTCAATGCAGGGCTTATCATGAACCATGATATCCTTACCTGAGTTGAAATCAAGAGTTGGATGCTTAACTGACTAATCCTCCAGGCACCCTAGATTTTTTTTTTTTTTTAAGTAATCTCTACACTCAATGTGGGGCTCAAACCTATAATCCCGAGATCGAGAGTCACGGGCTGACTCATCAATGCTCCACGGACTGAACCAACCAGGCATACCTTTTTGGCAATCTTTACACCCAACATGGGGTTCAAACTTAACAACTCTGAAGTCATGAGTTGTATGCTCTTCTGACTGAGCCAGCCAGGCTCCCCTGTTATGAGATATTTAAAAGGAATATCAAACTATAGAACAGTAACTAAATTTTGGATTTTAATAGACTTGCTTTCATGATCCTGTAAGTTTATTCCAGTTCCCTGTCACTGTTTGGTACCTTGTTCTTTCTCATTCTGATATGACAGGCTAATAGTCAATATTAGGTCTAGAATATATTACAACCCTCTTGAATTATTTGTGACTTCTACTAAGGAAACAAAATATTTGGCAATGTAGCCAAATATGACTACATTGATCATCATAACAATAAAACCTATACTATAGGCTTTCAATTATATGGAGAAAAATTACACATATATTCTCATAAAGAATTTTGATCCATGGTGTAATAAAATTTGTGACATAAAACTAAGTAATAGAGGTTTATATTATTCCTTTAGGCCCCTTGCTTAGATTTGTTTGTTGAAGAAAGTTGTATCTCTTTATTGATAGTAAATCAATAGATTTATTTTTGATAGTAGATAATAAATTATCAGTTTATCAGAAGGAATTCTGCTATAAATTCCCTAATTTATAATCTGAAACATGGCTACTCCTATGGCTTTATTTTTCTCACAGAGGCAGGGTAAAACTCCTTTCAGTTGCATGGGAGGGAATTCAGAATCAAGAAAAACTATCTACTTAACACCTTGAATAGAAAGAACTATGATACGTAAAGTACAGCAGGTCCTTGCCAAAAGTATGCTTGGCTTATGATCGTGTTCATTTGTTAACTTGATTTACTTCCAGGAAAACACAATGAAGACCTCTTGGTAATCTAATAGTAGGTAAGTCAAAGATAGTCTCATACCAAGTTAGAATACCTTTGTTTTAGCTTCCTTCTTTCACTACCTAGCTCTATGACCATTTAGGCTTATGGGATCTAATTTGAAAACTGCTTATTTCAGAATAGATCTCACAGATCTTCATCAGCTCTAAAATTCTGAATTATGGTGAAGTTTTTAATTGACTTTCCTCTATAAAAAGTGTAATGAGTACAAAATGGCTTTGGGGTAATGTAAATTATTTTTCAAAAGCTGCAACTACCATATGCAAACTTAACCAATTTTGAGATTTTTTCCAATTAGGTAATATGTTTATATGGTTCAAAAGGACATACAGTTAAATATGACAACTTGGTATGTTTTCTCTGCTCAAATGGATTGGTTAATTTTTTTGCTTTTTTATTATCACACAGTCCTTACTGTATGAAGGATTGATTATACTGTTTATTAATCCACTTAACCTGTTGAAAGAAGATGCTATAGAATTAGAGATTCCATTTTTAATAAAAATAGCAATATATCCTAAAGGAGAAACACTCATCTGACAACTTAACAAGTAAAATAAAGATTTTGTTGCTCTGGTACTTGGAATTTTTAGGTGTTGGTCAACTAATGGAGTTTAATTTTCTCTCATTTCTATTCACTTGATGAGACCCATTGCACTATTAAGCTTCATGATTTATATAGGTTGATAACTTTTTTTTTTAGCAGTTGATATTCAGGTGACTGAGTTCTCTATTCTTTTCACAGAGCACGTCCTTTGCCACCTGATCACACAGATGACGAAAAAGAATAGAACTCTCTTAATTCATCCTTGACTAATGTCTCCTGTTTATTATTCTAAGATGTAAATTTGGATAAATGTATTTGTTCCAATTAGCTTTGCTGAATAGGCATTTAATTTAAAAAATGAGGCTTATATAGAGTTACTCAAAAGCAAGTAATTATGATATTGGAGAATTTGTAAGATTCGTTATGGTTACTTACCTTGGTATTCAATATAACGCAGTATTTGGTTTCTTTTACCTGTTATTAAGCTTCTTTTTCTTGCTAAAAATTAATCATTGAATGGTGTTCTAATTACAAATCTGCTGTATTTGAGATTTTCTTAGATCTTTGTACTGCTGCCATTTTTATTGGCGTTTGATTATTAGAATGGTGCCGTATTTTTGTTCCTTTTATTTGCTTTAAGAAGCAGACTTAGATTTTTGCACATTAAAAAAATTCAGTATTAATTAAACTGAACCTAACCCTTTTTAAGAAAGAGGGCCAAAGATGCAATGTTGAAGAAATTTGGATGGCTATGTATCTTCTCCTTAAGAGCAATATGGCCTGAGGATTTAAACAGTTGATAAAGTTTCTAACAACAACAAAGCAGGTAAAATAAGAATTTTAGAATTAGACAGGAAGATTTCATAGACTACATTAAAAGAGAGAAATTTTCCTAGAAATGCATTTGATTCAGTATCATAAAATACAACCTTTTGGGCCTGTACTTTTCAAGTTGGAAATCAATAAAACATAAAAGGCAAATCATGCCATAAATCCAGAGGTATGTCTAGAGTCCTTAGAGCTACCATTATATATTTTAAGATAACCAGGGGTATAATTAAAGAGGTGGGTATAATATAACTTAGTAACTGATATTCTTGCTTCCTTATCACACTTTTTGCTTCCTGATATTCTGTTGTCTAAGTTTACCATGTTTTAACAAGTATGTTCTTCTGAAGTTTGTTTTTAATAAATGAATACTTATTTTCACAATAGATTATCCATTTGTGTGCTTCCTAAGATTACCTCCTACTAGATAGTTCTTTGTTTTTCCTTCCAAATACAAATCAGTGCATTGATCTGATTTTATCAACTTCCAAACTAAGTTTTGATGATTGTAGATTATATTTTTTTGCTTTGTCTTTTAGAGATGGATATTAAACAGAATGTTACCAAATTGAGAGCCAAGTTTTTATCCTTAGTACTTCCTTGATAATTAGTTTTCTTATTAAGGAGTAGCTCAAACCAACTCTATCAAAGTCAAGTTTTGATGGATCTGAAATCTGATTTGCTAGTTTTCACTGATGGAGAGAGAAACTTTATGGTGCTGTGTGCAATGAAGTCTAATACTGATATGTAATTGTTTCTAAAAAAATTTGACCTAAAGTACCTAGTCTTTCCAAATATACAACATATGATGATGTCTCACTTTAATTAGGCAAAGATTCCATGTAATCTGTTTCATTGTCAAAACTTTTGTGAAAGATTGGCAACTTAGCCTCTTCTAAACATAAGGGAAGTACAGACTCCCTGTTTCCATTGAAAATTGAATCAAAAAATAAAATTTATACATTAAAAATAATTAAACTTAAGTTTGTAATTTCATACCCTTCACAAAGTTAATCTGGTTTTTCTCTTTGGTTTGTTAAAATTATGTTATATTATTTATTTATTAAAAAAAATTTTTTTTATTGTTTATTATTCTTGAGAGAGAGACAGAGAGACAGACAGAGAACAAGCAGGGAAGAGGCAGAGAAAGAGGGAGACACAGAATCTGAAGCAGGCTCCAGGCTCTGAGCACTCAGGACAGAGCCGGATGCAGGGCTCGAACTCACAGACCATGAGATCATGACCTGAGCTGTAGTCAGCTGCCCAACCGACTGAGCCACCCAGGCGCCCCATGGTTTGTTAAAATTATTAATACTAGTGTAAATATCTTTGCCAGTGATTAAAACTACTTTTCTGGGATTTTTGAACATTGTGAGGATCATATGTATTTTGTGTTTATCTAATTTCACAAAGGAAGAGCAATGCTGTAGTGAGAGTTGTACAGTGTGCTCAAAGAGTTATTTATGGAGAAATGCTTATTTTTTTAAAAAGCAGAAAATAAAGCCTAAATTAACTGAACTTTTCCATATATATATATATATATATATATATACACACACACACTGCTTACAGATTTCACTGTACTTAGAATATGTCATGCTAATTCACTTTTGGAAAAATCGAATGTTCAGCTGGGCCTTGGTCCAACCAAAATTGTTATAATGGTTCTTTTTACCTTTGAGGATAGCATATGGAGGTGGAAGAGATCCTTACTAAATCAAAACTTCATTGAACAAGAACTCGTCTTGTTCAACTAAAGCCAGTTACAGCTGTTCATTAGGTGAACTGTTTTATTAGTTGGAAACTCTAATTATGAAAAATGTTATGAGTTAAAAATTAGAATTTCTCTAATTCCCCTCCTCTTGGTTCTGTCCTTGAAATAACGCATAACAACTTACTCCTTCCACATTACAACCTTTAGGTATTTCAAGATAGCTATTACATCTTTAGCCTTTAGCCTTCTCTTCCTAAGGCTAAACATTGTATTGTTTATATCACATGTATCTTAAGTGAGTCCTTATGTTAGGAGCTATGTCTTTTGTGTTATATATTGCTTAGACATTTAAGTAGTAAATTGGGCTACATTTCTTCTAGCCGATCCCAAGTATTCACTAACTGTTACACTCTAGTTTTGGTATCGTTTAGAATATTTAAATATTAATTTACTTTAGGAATACTTAAATATTAATTATTGAGTAACAGTGTTAGTGGGTTTTTTTTTAATGTTTACTTGTTTTTGAGAGAGAGAGAGTATGAGCCGGGAAAGGTCAGAGAGAGGGGGAGACACAGAATCTGAAGCAGGTTCCAGGCTCTGAGCTATCAGCACAGAGCCCAATGTGGGGCTTTAACTCACCAGCTGTGACATCATGGCCTGAGCCGAAGTTGGCCGCTTAACCAACTGAACCATCCAGGCACCCCTGAGTGTTAGATTTTTTTTTAATCATTTAAAAAAATTCTTTACTTATTTTTAAAATAATCTCTATACTAATGTGGAGCTCAAACTCATGACCCGGAGATTAAGAGTTGCATGCTCTTCTGACAGCCAGCTAGTCTCCCCAGGTTTTTAAAAAATAAATGTTAGAGATCCTAATTTTTTTAAGTTAATTTATTTTTGAGAGAGAGAAAGAGAGAGAGCGGGAGAGGGGCAGAAAGAGAGAGAGAGAGAATCCCAAGCAGGGTCCACACTGTCAGCATGGAGCCCGATGTGGGGCTCAAACTCAAAACAGTGAAATCATGACCTGAGCCAAAACCAAGAGCCCAACGCTTAACTCCACCACCAAGGAGCCCATGATACCCTAATTTTCTTAAATGATTACAAGGGACAATTAAAAAAAAATGAAAAAAGCTTTCAAGAGATTGGGGGAAAAGACCAGAGGTCCCATATTGATCTACAGGATGAAAGAACTGTTCTGACTTTGAAGGCTATTTGACATCTAGCCCAGATCTGAGAGAACTGTCTTAGTTATGGTTCATATTAAGAAAACTCCTCCAGTACTGCTCACAAAATCCTAAAAATGTAGTTAAACCCACATAGCTAGTTTTAGGTGTGGATTTTGCTGCACAACTTTAGAGGTCTCCAAGCAATGACTATGCTGAAAATGATAGAATTATAGAAGTTATATGATGACCAGTTAGTAGTTAAACGAGTTATTCATACACCTATACAAAAGCAGCTGAATTGTAAAATAGAACTGTAGGAAGAGAGGATTTAAATGAATGCTTTAATAACTCATTTCCTCAGGCAGTGGGAAAAATGAATGATGCACAGGAACCTGCATTTCTATACTACCACGTTTAATCTTAACTACCCAATAAAGTATTTCTTTCTATAGAGCACATTTACCATAATCATGTTTTAAGGTTTAGAGACATCTAAGTCCACCATAGTTTTAGATAAATCATTGCTCATTGGGCTCAATAGTTTTATTTGTTTTTCTAATTAAATTTTTTATTCTGTTGGCAATTGAAATGCTATCATCTATTTTGTCATGTCACAGGTTTAAAACTTGTCATCCACCTACAGCCAGGTTTGTTTTTTTGTTTTTTTAATTTTTATTTTTTTAAGTAATCTCCATACCCAACGTGGGACTTGAACTTGCATGCTCTACTGACTGAGCCAGCCAGGCACTCCTTTAAAAGCAGCTATTAGTTACTGGGTGTATTCAGATTCCACTTGAAAATTTTGTGTGTGTATACTCTCACATATTTGCATGTCCATGGCAAGGGTAAACCACCTACTACTGACTTTTGATTCTCAAGTGATTTCCTAAAGCTTTTGCTGAACTGTCTAGGGTAAACCAATTTCATGCCGTCTCATGTGTACAGGAAACCAACAGACCTGCTCTCTTTTAAGTTACCAAAGCTCATTTCCTCTGCCTCAGATGAGGTGAACAACAGTTTAATATTGGTGACTAAGAGGCTATCATGACCAATAAAATGAGGCCAGCAGTTGCAAGCACATTCATGGCCATGGAATAGAGAACAGATTCAGGAGCTACTCAAGCTTTACTGCCTTTTTTTTGTTTTTTTAAGTTTATTTATTTATTTTGAGAGAGAGAGAGCAGGGGAGGGGCAGAGACAGGGAGAGACAGAATCCCAGGTAGGCTCTGTGCCCGTGCAAGACTTGAACTCACCAACCCTGAGATCATGACCTGAACCGATATCAAGAGTCGGATGCCTAACCAACTGAGCCACCCAGGTGCCCCCAAGCTTTACTGTTTTAAGCAGACATATTCAAGATAAGTAAGTCCATCCAAGATTTGTACTAATTTTTTTCTGAATGCTCAACTACATTTCTCTGAATATTTAACTACCACTGATATGGGTCATTTTTCTTTTTTATTTTCTTTTTATTTTTTTAAATGTTTATTTTACTTTTGAGAGAGAGAAAGAGACAGAGTGCAGGGGGTGGAGATGCAGAGGGAAAGGGAGACACAGAATCTGAAGCAGGCTCCAGGATCTGAGCTGTCAGCACAGAGCTCTACATGGGTCTGGAACTCAAACTGTGAGGTCACGACCTGAGCGGAAGTCAGATGCTTAACCCACTAAACCACCTCAACACACCCCCTGTTACGGGTCAATTTTCTAAAGATATGATTAATCATATTGGGTTTTATGATAGCCCATAGTTTCCTCAAATACTTTCAAAACCCAGATCACCCTGACAGAAGAATTAATGAGGTCTCCTAACATTTTCCTTCTCCACAGTGTAGGTATGAAAGTTTATTTTGAGTGGAGGATTAAACGTCTTCCTCCTTCCCCAGTTTGATTACTGGCTTCTTTTGACCTTTTCTCATTTTTAAGGATCAGAATTATTCTACTCGATTGATAGCCAATCGTTGTTTTTCCTCCATTTAAGCGAGGTTATTTCCAGATCGTACACAAACGTATGCAATCCTCACAGAAGAGAGGTGAAGACAAAACTTTTCTCACCGTTCGGTTTCAGAGGCTGTCACAGGAGAACCAAGTGCCTGAAAAAGCTTTCGTAGCATTGAAGATTTTTTAAAACCCAGTTGAAACATAACTGAAAATCCACAAGAGGGAGATGCTTGCTAAATCGCCAGAAAATAACTCCTACAAGGGACCAGACAGAGCCTTAGGAAGAGCCAATAGGTCGGCCTGGGACTCAAGGCGGGAGGGAGCAGGTGTATACAGTGGCTGGAGATTGGCGGGGGGTGCCGCAGCTGAAGGGAAAAGCAAGTTGGGCTGCGTGTCTTTGGTACCTAAGAGTGTGTCTCGTCTAAGACCAGGAGCAAAAGGTAAAAGGGTGTCGCCAAAGATGAGCACCCACTCCTAGCTACCTTCTGGTAGTCCCAAAAGAAATGGGGGTGGTTGTCTTTGAAGGTACTTCCGCTTAGCAACCCCACGCGGTTGCTAGGGAGGGGCCGTAGCCTGGATGACCCGGAAGTGATGGTGTCCATTTCTCACTGCCTGCTTTAAGTTCGTCCTATCGGGAGCGCCAGGGTACTCTGTGCCCGGCCGAGGGTGGGGCCAGCACTAGTGGTTCCGGCTCGGCTTCTATAGCCCCTCGGCTCCTCGCTTTCCCCCTCCCCTCCCGCACCTCTCCTCCCTCCCGCTCCTGGGAAAGAGAGGAGCCACCGCTGCGGGTGGGTAGGGAAGCACTCGGAGCCTCCGGGAGGGGACCGAGCCCGCCCCTTCTGCGCCTCTGAGTACCGCCGGACCAGGTACTCACTCCGGCTTCGATGGGGTCCGGGAGGCAGGAGCCTGGGGGTGTGCGTATCTGTAGGGGCTGGTGGGGGGCCCTTCTCCGGGTTGGGGAGGGGGCCGGCGGAGATCCTGGGTGGGGCGCAGGCCGGCGTGTTTGTGGCGGCTAGCGGGGGTGGAATGGAGGGTTTGGGGGACCCCGCTGGCAGAGAGTGTCGGGTGGCCAGCTCGAGGTTGTGGAGGAGGCGCCCCCTCGGATGCAGAGTTCGGCCGGAGTGGACTGGGAGTTTGCCCCCTGGAGGATTCGCTCTGAAAGGGGGAGCATCCTCGGGCCAAAAGGGGAGCATGGACCTCGTCATAGTGGTTAGGGCAATTCCTTGCTTCCCTTGCCTACCCTCCTGAAACGGAGCACTGCTTTCAGGGTTGTGGGGGGTTGTTAGTCGGCTGGGCACCGCGGGGAGCCGCCCTTGGCTGAGCTAGGGCAGAAGAGTGGGTAAGGAGACCTCTCTCCACCCAACTTCCGTGTGCTTCTTCCACTTCTTCCTTTACTGCTCTCTCGCCCCAGAGTCCTTATCGGAGCGGTACCCCCAAGTGGGCAAACATCACAACCTATATGAGAGGGTGGAACTGGGTTCGTTGCCCCTAAATGATACTTCAAATGTTTGGAAAGTGCCAGAATGGCATATTTAACCAGGTATCCCAGCTCGATATTGAATCTGGTATAAATTGTCTTAGAAAAGTGCAGTACGGAAAAGCACCAAACTACAGGCTAGTCGGGTATAGCCTTGTTTGGTAGATATGCATGTTTGTAAAAAATAGGTTGGGGGAACTATATAGATATAGAGGTCTAGGCGAGACATGTTGAGGCAAGCCTCTTTTTCCAATCTGTTTCTTATCTGCCTGTAAGCCTGTTCTAGTTTAAATGAAGCAGAAAGACCCTCTTCATTTATATTTCAATTAGCGACTGAATTGTAGGTACTATGGTAATAGATGTCCCAGAATAGATAGGTAAACGTTCAGAGACTAGATGCTCTGCTTTTGAGCCTGTCTCTTAATCTTTTAAGGAGATAATTGTGGTCAAGTGGAAGTATTGGCTTTGAGATAGGTAAATCTGGGATTGAACCCAGACTATGCCACTGGCTAGTTGTTGACCTTGGGCAAGTCATGGGACCTACCAGAGATTTAGTTTCTTTGTAAGCAGAATGAGTAAAAAATTTTACCAGTATTTTAAGAGTGTGTGTGTGTGTGTGTGTGTGTGTGTGTGTTGTATTTAAAGAACAGTCCACTTCAAATGGAAGCACCTTCTAACTGAAAGATCAGTTATTATCATTAATCTCACACAGTCAAGGTAGCCCAATTTTGTGGAATGAGGTTTGAGACAGGAAGTGAATGGATAATATTGCAAAAGCATATGTATACAACAGGGCTTTCAATGGCTTCTAGAAATTGATCATAAGTAGCAGGAAATTCAATGATCAGATGTTTCTGTAAACTCTAAATAAAGGACAGTATATGCACTTACTGAAGTGAGCAATATTGTTTCTCTCAGATTTTTCTCAGATTTGTGTCTAGTGTAGATTGATAGAAAGATATTTAAAGAGTAATGTACAGGGGAGGCTGGGTGGCTCATTTGGTTAAGCTGCCCTCTTCGGCTCAGGTCATGATCTCTTGGTTCATGAGTTAGAGCCTTGTGTCAGACTCTGTGCTGACAGTTCAGAGCCTGGAGCCTGCTTCAGATTCTGTGTCTCCCTCTTTCTCTGCCCTCCCACTGCTCGCTCACTCTCTCTCTGAAACAAATAAACATTAAGAAAAAAGTAATGTATATAAATGTTTTTAAAGTTTTTAATTCCAGTTAGTTAACATACAGTATTATTTTAGTTTCAGGTGAACAATATAGTAATTCATCACTTCCATATGTACAACACATAGATATTTTGATTAAGTTCATATGTCTCTGCAGAGAATTAAAATTGGGGCATAAACTAGAAAATAGTTGCGATTTTAAGATTAACATCAACATCAGTAGCATGACTCATCTTAATTAGACTTAAACTATTAGCAGTACTTATAGAATTCTTATGTGTAATTCTGTAAAACAAGTGAAAATGGAATGAATTTCTGCCTTTAAAGCCTTCATGATGAGAATGTAGAACTAAATCTCAGAAACTGTCTTTATGTTGATCACTTTATAGATTTAAAATGATACAGTTACACGTAACCCATTATATCAGATTACCAAATAATATATTTTGCTTTGTAATGTAAGCTGTAGTTAATAATTTTTAAATGTACTTTATACTCAGTATAAGTCAAATCATTTGCTTTAATAAGATTTTTTATGTGTGGAAAGTGGGCATAAAGTTGGTAATTCATTATCACTTTTTAGAGTGGTTTATAGGTTTTACATATTTTAAGAGAAATTTTCAAATAAATTTCTTTCCCGTGTCTCTGTTCACAGAGTTCAACTTTTTTTTTTTTTTTTTTTTTTTTAAATAAAAGTCTGAACTCTATGGAGCATTGGGTGGCTTAGTTGGTTAAGCGCCCATCTCTTGATTTCCGCTCAGGTCATGATCTCAAAAATAAATAAACATTAAAAAAAAAAAAACTCTCTAACTATATTGCATGCTCTTTGAAGTAGAAATACTATCTTAAATTTTATCTGCCATTGCAGCTACATAACAGGCACCAAATAAATGTTGGTCCAATTGAAAAATGGCTGGATATATACAGACCATTAGGACACTTATCAGTGAGCTTTTCTACTCAAAGTATGTGGTCATTCCAAGGATCTTTGCAGTTGTCCTTTAGGAAATTTGCTTGTCAGGAAATCTAAAAAATGACTAAACCCTTTTCAGTATACATCTCTTGGATGATCTCAAAAAGTTTGAGGAAAGATTGGGAAGGTTTATATACCACATACGAGAATCATGTAAGGAACAAAGTACAGTTAATTTTATCAGTGCTGCCAAATTAGTAGTGAAAGAGTTACCGTGGAAATGTTTTAAAAATGCCAAACAGTGCTTTACTCAAACCAAATGAATATTCTTCCAGAGCTTGTTCCTATTTTAAAGTATATTACTTTCTGCAGATATGATTTGGTCTCTAATAAGGATAAATAATCACTGTATAAAGAAAAAAACGGTTGATATCACAGACAAACTTTAATATCGCCAGTCTTGGTAGAAACTGCTTCAATGGCTTTAGATAAGTGGAAGTAGATTTTCATGAAAGAACTGTAGAATTTGTGGAATGATAGTTTTTCTCTTTTTAACATCTTTCTTATCTCTACTCATTTCTGCCTAAGATAGAAACTTTGAGACGCTGGGAGGGGGAAAAAGTGAATTTACTTCAGAATTACCATTTTAAGTATGTGGATTACTTATTTGGAGAGCTAAATTGGATTTTGACATTATTGGGATTGTGTTCAAGATGGACTCAGGGGAAAAAAAAAATCAGATGCCATCTGTTTCAGATTCCTTATTCCCTCACCCCTTCGTGTTTTATGGCTTTGAATTCAACAGATTATTTTTCAAAACTAAAAATCCTCAGTAGATTTAGTTTATATAATTTCAGCTATATCAATGAACATATAACTAATAGAACTTGCATGTTTATATTGAGTTACACAAAAAGATCACAGACAATGGTTAAAAGTAATTTAAACTACCTGACTATTAAGTAGCTTCTTGTATCTTGGTCATCATTGACTTAATGAACCATTTTTGTCAGAAATACTTGTTGGTGGAAGTTGCTTTAAAAAAATTGGGTAATGGAGTTACAGAATAAATATTTTTTAGTCCTTGATGTTGCCACTTACAGAAGAGAAGTTTCTGCTGAGGATTTTTTCATTTTAGTGATAAGTCTATTTAAACTTAGGCTTTCAGCAGGGAGTTTGGCCTTACCATATACCAGCTGCTATTGTTTTCATCTAAATGGCACCATACACTTCATAGGGCGCATACTTGCCATTTTTCAGTTTGGATCTTAATAAATCCTGAGGATAGGCTTTTGGGTTTACTGAGCTGGAAAAGACCATAACTTGTTTAGGTTATAGTACTTGGCACCTGGCATGGACCAGAAATACCCAAGCATCTTTGAGAAACTATAAAGTAGTACCAGTGTAGTATCTGAGACATGGCCTGAAGAGAGACCAATCTGGATAGAAGAGAGCCATGTTTTATCTGCAGCAGGAATATTCTGGTATTGTAAGAGCACTGATGGACTGCCCCTGTATCGTTTAGTCTGTTCCTCACCAGAAGCTCCAAGTGTGCAATGTAGTTATGGCAAGGGCTGGGGTGTCAGGGATGGGAATTGTTCTTCAATAATTGCTAACCCATCACAATGGAGGCGTAGACATATTGGGGAAAGGGATATTCTCTTGGATTTTGCCTTGGCCAGAGAAGCTGACTGAACAGGTAGCCATTGCCTTTGCCATCCAAGAGGACTTGGTACTACCAACACCTCTAGGTGCCGGGTAAGCCTGTCAAAACAACGTGGTTTGATGGCTTCATCAAAATAACAGGTAAATTTTCCAAGGAACAATAGCATTGGACCCACATTGATTTCTATAGGTTACACTTTTTTTTTTTTTAAGTTTACTTACTTATATTGAGAGTGAGAGAGAACAGGAGCAAGGGAGGGACAGAGAGAGAGGGAGAGAGAAAATCCCAAGCTCCGTACTGAGCATGGAGCCAGATGTGGGGCTTAATCCCATGACCCACAAGATCATGACCTGAGCCATTATCAAGAATCAGACGCTTAACTGACTGCCACCCAGGTGCCCCTTTGGCTTACATTTTCTAACCTAGAAAAAGGGGTGTTGAGGACTTACGGGCCTCTGAATAAATACCATGCATTTATGTTCCTCTTAATAAGCTTATAAATACGTTTTGTCTTCTGGTATTAATGAGTCACGTGAAAATGTGTGTGCGTGTGCACGCGTGCACCCATGATAATCACTGGATCTCATTTTAATTCTTCATCCCAAATTGCTAACCATACCTGTGGTGAAGCAGCTTCCTAGCTGGACTTTTTCTCCATTTCCTAGAGGTCACTCTCTCATGTAAGTGATAGTGAGCAGGGATATAACCAATGCCAGGAAAAAGGCAATGAGATTGAAATAAATTTTTTTAAATTTATATAAATTGATTTAAATTAGATTTTATTTCACGTTAATTTCTTTAATTTTTCTCAAATTTCTGTAGCCTAAAGTAGTGATGTCTACTGTTTGAGATGTGGATGCCCAGTTTTTTTTATTCAAATATTTTTTTTCACAGTTTTAGATTTACAGAATAATTGAGCAGATAGAGTTCCATATCTCTCCTTATCCACAAAACTGCACTCCCTCCATTTCCTCTATTATTAACATCTCTTGTTAGTGTGGTACATTAGTTACAATTAATGTACCAATATTGATAACATTAACTGTAGTTTCGTTAAGGTTTACTCTTTGTGTCATATAGTTCTGTGGGTTTTAACAACCTCATAATAATATGTATCTACAGTTTTATATAGAAGAGTTTTTACCACCCTAAAAATCTGTTGTTTTTTTTTTTATATTTATTTTGAGAGAGCACATACACACACGTATGGGGTGGGGGGAAGGACAGAGAACTAAGAGAGAATCCCAAGCAGACCCTACTCTGTCAGTGCAGAGTCCAATGCAGGGTTCAATCTCATGAACTGTGAGATCATGACCTGAGTTGAAGTGTGACGCTTAACTGACTGACCCACCCAGGCACCTGTTTTTTGCTTTTTGTTTTTTTAATGTTTATTTATTTTGAGAGAGAGTGAGAGCGAGAGAGAGCTAGCTAGCAAGTGACCATGTGTGTGAACGGGAGACTGGCAGAGAGAATCCCAAGCAGGCTCCTTGCTGTCAGCCCAGAACTTGACATGGGACTCAATCTCACAAATCCTGAGATCATGACCTGAGCCAAAATCAAGAGTCAGATGCTTAACTGGCTGAGCCACCCAAGTGCCCTCTAAGTTGTATTTGTTAACTAGAATTCACTTTCAGTTCGCTTTATTAACTATCCTTTCCTGGACTTAGAGGACACCTTACGTTATCCAAAGCATCTTAATCTTAATTGGTATTTTGACCTTCAGATATTCTGGTTATCTGAGGTATGATGCAAAAACTGTTTAAAAACTCCATATTTGGTAGGTTTTAATTTGCTTTTTCACCTAGTTAATTAATAATAGACCCAAGGGACAATCTGTGTGAAAGCACTTACACTTTGTAGAGATAGATGCTCTCCAAATCAATCAGGGTGTAAGCTCACTTTGTTTTTAATGGGATCCATCTGGTTAATGCTTGTGTTTCTTGACTTTCATAGATTATGGGATCATAAAGCTAAAAGAAAACATAGAGATGGTCTAGTTAGACCCTTTCACTTTTTAGTGGAGATTACTGAAATGCAGGGAGACTAAGTGACTCACTCAAGATGATCTAGCTATAAAGAGTCAGACTGGAACACGTATCTCCAGACCCCCAGTCCAGTCATCTTTTTTTATAATACACAAGTTCATTCATTTTAGTGAATGAAGAAATTATGATTTTATAAGAAGTACATTTTCTAGAAATTCTATACTACGTAGTGAATTCAAGATTTTGGTTGAATTCCTAGTTAATTTCTGAAATGTTGAGTGTGTATTTCTTAAAGTACCGGTGTCACTGGATCTTTAGTTAAGAGCAAATTTGTCGTTTTTCACATTTTAGATAGAAATCGGCCAATTAAAAAATAACAAAGATATTATAGCTTGTATTTAGTAAGCACACTTTTGGCTGCATTAAAATGAATCTTACTGTATTTTTTTTTGCACAGTGGAGATAATTTGTTAATATTTAATGTCATAAAGCAACAGTGGAATTCTGCCGTATGTGGTACTGTATAAAGCTAGAGTGGAGTGTTATGTAAAACTAAAAGTATGGATTAATTTAATATGCATCTGGTAAATTCAGGGCTTGAAGGATGCACATCTGTTGAGAAAACAAATCATAGAACTATTCAGAGCTTCAGCATCTTTAAATATGTGTGCTTTGATTCTCTTTAACTGTTTTGAAACAGTCTTTAATGAATTCAAAAAAGGCTATTTGCTGTAAGGAAGCAATTGTGAAGCCATTTGTGATGCTATTAATCATTTTATTCTCCACAGCATTTGATACATTAGTATTTTTCTTTCCAATTTAGTTATTGGGGAAAGAGTTAAATGATCACCATAACAAAATAAGCTTATTGCAAAATAGTGTTTAAAAAAAAAGAAAAGAGGTGGGTGCCTGGGTGGCTCAGTTGGTTCAGAGTCCGACTCTTGGTCCGACTCAGGTCATGATCTCAGAGTTTTGTGAGTTCGGGCCCCATGTTGGGCTTAGTGCTGGCAGCACAGAGCCTGCTTGGGATCATCTCTCTCTCCCTCTCTCTGCCCCTCCCCCACTCACGCTGTCTCTGTCTCTCTCAAAATAAATAAAGTTAAAAAAATTAAAGTGTTACTCTTCTTTCTCCCTCCCCTTAAAGAGAGAAAGAGAGAGAGCATAGTTTTCTAATTGGGATAAATTAGAAATAGTTTAAAGCTCTGACTTCTAATTTGAATCCATAATCAATGAAGAAGTGACCACAGAGTTCCTACTGTGTATTCACCATACTTGTGCTTTAGGAATATAGAAATTGAAGATAATAATATTTATTTGGAAAAACAAGACTTAAAATGGAAGGTTGAGAGTAATACAATGTGATAAGTAATTAGGTGCAAACCTGGTATAATCTGGGAATACTGTAGGAATTAGGAGGGAAGAACATTCAGTTCATAATTCTAATGGAAATCAGACTGAAGGTAAAGTAGTGGATCTTGGCTCTGGCAGCTGTTTAGAATCACTTGGGGAAATTTTTCCCAGAATCAGTTGAATCAGAATCTCAGGGGTGGTGAGTCCATAGTTTGTGAAAAAGCTTTCCCAGGTGATTATAATGTGCAGGCAGTGCTGGGAACCACAGGTTTAAAAGATAGATACGATTTGGGTAAGCAGGAAAGTGTTTTCAGGCAGTAGAGCTAAGCAGGGAGGGGGAATTGGGTGCAGCCTGTGAAAAGACTAATCCAAAGCTGTGTGGGCCAGTTAGGGAGTAGGAAAAAAATAAGCTTAAGGAGGCAGAATGGGGTCATATGTAAGAGCAGGACTTCTCAAAGTGTGGTTCCTCAACCAGCACCATTAGCATCGCCTGAACATTTATTATGAATGCAAATTTTGTGGCCTGCTCTAGACTTACTGAATTGGAAACTGTAGGGGTGGGGTCTACCAATCTATTTTAACAAACATTCCAGATGTACACAAAAGTTTGAGAACAGTTGTTAATAGAGGGTAATGAAAGGCAGGCAGAGGAAGTTAGATTTGATGTTGGCAATAAGTAGGGACCCAGTGAAGGTTTTTTAGGCTGGGGGAGTAACAGCATGCATTTGTATGTCTGAAGGCAAATCTGATGGTGATGTGCAGAATCCTTTGGGATACTAAAAGATATGAATGAAGGAAGCCAGCTGAGGAGGTACAGACATAATCTAATGATACAATCAGGCAAGGCCTGTTCTAGCGAATTTTTGGTGAGAACACAGAATAGTCATAACAGTGATGACAGTTTGTTTATGTCATGGGCAGTATGCTAACTGCTTTGGACACAATGTCTCCTTTTTCTCACAACAAACCACTGCTGTGTGGCTATTACTACAATTTTACAGATTGGGCAATGAGGCCAAGAAAGGTAGCTAGCTCCGAAATTCACATGTTGGTAAGTGGTAGACACAGGATGCCAAGTTCAAGTATCTCTAACCTCTAAAGCCTCTTTTGAAGAAACAACTAGTAATATCTGGAGACCAAGAAATAAAGGAGAAGATTGACTCAGAAAAGTTTTAATCCTAAATGTCAGATAGCAAAGGGAAGTCCCTGTCAGAAGGGAAATAGTGCTTACACTGGGTAACACGGCAAGTCAGAAAACTTGAAACTATTTTGTAAAAGTGATTGTGAAAAATAACTAAAGGAAATTTTTGTATTGTGCTTTATAGGTTTAAAGTTTGAAGTAATTTGGGATAGCTGAGTTTTCAGGTTTTGTTTGAACTTTTTGCTCATGGTGTCTAAATTAGCCACCTCATCCAGCTTTTAAAAAATAGCTTTTAGGGGCACTTGGGTGGCTCAGTCCGTTAAGCTTCTGACTTTGGCTCAGCTCATGATCTCATGGTTCGTGGGTTCAAGCCCTGCCTAGGGCTCTGTGCTGACAGCCTGGAGCCTGCTTCATATTCTGTGTCTCCCTGTCTCCCTACCCCTCCCCTGCTTGTTCTCTTTCTCTCTCGAAAATAAATAAACATTAAAAAAAATTTTTTTAATCTTTTAGATTTTATAGTAAATAAGTCTGTGAATAAATTATGTTTGAGAAGCTTTCTATAATACTCTTTAAAAAAATTTTTTTTTTAATCCTTATTTATTTTTGAGAGAGAGAGACCGAGTGTGAGCAGGGGAGGAGCAGAGAGGGGGACACAGAATCCAAAGCAGGCTCCAGGCCTCAAGCTGTCAGCACAGAGCCCGACATGGGGCTCGAACTCACGGAACTGTGAGATCATGACCTGAGCTGAAGTCGGACGCTCAACTGACTGAGCCACCCAGGCGCCCCCTATATATAATACTACTCTTATCTCCAGAGAAATATTGTGATTTAGAAAAAAGTCAGGAGCATTTTTTTTTAATTTATTTATTTATTTTAAGAGAACAGAGTGAGTGGGGGAGGGACAGAGAGAGAGAGAGAGAACCACAAGCAGGCATGAACCTCGAATTCATGACCTGACCCGAAGATGGACGTTTAACCAACTGAGTCACCCAGGCGCCCCTCACTCAGGTTTTAATCTCAGGGTCGTAAGTTGAAGGCCTTTTTGGGCCCCATGCTGGGTGTGAAGTATACTTAAAAAAAAAAAAAAAAAAAGAAATATCTTAGTGTTGGGGTGCCTGGCTGGTTCATTTGGAAGAGTGTGCAGCTCTTGATCTTGGCTCGTGAGTTTGAGCCCCACGGTAGAGATTATGGAAAAAAAAAAAACACCTTAAAAAAAAAGAAATAGGGGCACCTGGGTGGCTCAGTCGGTTGAGCATTTGACTTGGGCTCAGGTCACGATCTTACAGCTCACGAGTTTGAGCCCACGTCGGGCTCTGTGCTGACACCTCAGTGCCTGGAGCCTGCTTCGGATTCTGTGTCTCCCTCTCTCTCTGCCCCTAACCTACTCACATTCTGTCTCTGTCTCTCTCAAAAATAAATAAACATTAAAAAATTTTTTTTAAAAA
This sequence comes from Panthera uncia, assembly GCF_023721935.1. Classification (NCBI taxonomy): domain Eukaryota; kingdom Metazoa; phylum Chordata; class Mammalia; order Carnivora; family Felidae; genus Panthera; species Panthera uncia. Next base: position 104,007,483 of record NW_026057582.1, on the reverse strand, counting down.
AGAAGTATTTCAGTTTTATTTTTAGTTGAGAAGTAAGAAATAGTACAAAAACTTGACATGTTTGGGTAATTGTTTTCATAAGATGTTATTAGTTTCAGTACCCTCTTACTTTACTTATTGAGGTAAAATTCACGTGACGTAAAAGTAGTCATTTTATTTGTTTTTAATTTATTTTTTTTAATTTACATCCAAGTTAGTTAGCATATAGTGCAATAATGATTTCAGGATTAGATTACTTAATGCTCCTTACCCATTTAGCCCATCCCCTCTCCCACAACCCTTCCAGTAACCCTCTGTTTGTTCTCCATAGTTAAGTCTCTTATGTTTTGTTCCCCTCCCTGCTTTTATATTTGCTTCCCTTCCCTTGTGTTCATCTGTTTTGTCTCTTAAAGTCCTCATATGAGTGAAGTCATATATTTGTCTTTCTCTAATTTTGCTTAGCATAATACCCTCTAGTTCCATCCATGTAGTTGCAAATGGCAAGATTTCATTCTTTTTGATTGCCGAGTAATACTCCATTGTATATATACACCACATCTTATTTATCTATTCAACCATCGATGGACATTTGGACTCTTTCCATACTTTGGCTATTGTTGATAGTGCTGCTAACATGGGGGTGCATGTGTCCCTTTGAAACAGCACACCTGTATCCCATGGATAAATGCCTAGTAGTGCAATTGCTGGGTCTTAGGGTAGTTCAATTTTTAGTTTTTTGAGGAACCTCCATCCTGTCTTCCAGAGTGGCTGCACCAGCTTGCATTCCCACCAACACTGCAAAAGAGATCCTCTTTCTCCGCATCCTCGCCAACATCTTTTGTTGCCTGAGTTGTTAATGTTAGCCATTCTGACAGGTGTGAGGTGGTATCTCCTTTTGGTTTTGATTTGTATTTCCCTGATGATGAGTTATGTTGGGCATTTTTTCATGTGTTGGTTGACATCTGGATATCTTCTTTGGAGAAGTGTCTATTCATGTCTTTTGCCCATTTCTTCACTGAATTATTTGTTTTTTGGGTGTTGAGTTTGATAAGTTCTTTATAGATTTTGGATACTAACCCTTTATCTGATATGTTGTTTGCAAAAATCTTCTTCCATTCCCTCGGTTGCCTTTTAGTTTTGCTGATTGTTTCCTTTGCTGTGCAGAAGCTTTTTATTTTGATGAGGTCCCAGTAGTTCGTTTTTGTAAAAGTAACCATTTTAAAGTGTATAGTTTGGTGGCATTTGGTACATTCATGGTGTTTTGCAACCATAACCTTTATCTAGTTCCAACACATTTTCATCATCCCCAAAGGAAAACCCCAAACCTATTAAGCAGTTCCTCCCTGTTCCTCTTTCTCCATACCCCCTGGAAAACACTAATCTGCTTTCTTTCTCTTTGGATTTACCTATTGTGGTTATTTTGTAACATGAAATCATATAAAATGTTTCTGCTTCTTTCACTTAGCGTAAGGATTTCTAAGTCCATCCATGTTGTAGTATGTATCAGTACTTCATTTTTTTTTTTTTATGGCTGAAAAATATTCTGTATGGATATACCCCATTTGTTTGTCCATTCATCAGTTCATAGATGTTTTTAGTTGTTTCCATCTTTTAATTATTGTCAATAGTGTTCCTATGAACATTCATGTAGAAGTTTTTGTTTAAGTATTGGTTTTCAATTCTTTTGGTTATGTAACTAGGAATGGAATTGCTGGCTCATGTGGTAATTTTACGTTTAACTTTTTTTTTAAAACCTTTTTTTTTTTTTTTTAAGCTTATTTACTTACTTATTTTTGTAATCTCTGCATCCATCATGAGGCTTGAACTCACTACCTTGAGATCAAGATGCTTTACTGACTGAGCCAGCCACGGGCCCCTACATTTTGCTTTTGAGGAACTGCCAACTGTTGTTCACAGTGGCTGCACCATTTTAGATTCTCACTAGCAACGTTCAAGGGTTTTTAATTTGGAGAGGGGGAGGGAGGAATGGAGAGGGACAGAATCTTAAGCATGGAGCCTAGCAAGCCCAGCATGTAGCCCAGTGCAGAGCTCCACATGGAACCCGACTGGGGACTCAATCTCACGACCATGACATCATGACCTGACCTGAGCCGAAATCAGCTTAACTGACTGAGACACCCGGGTGCCCCTAGGGTTTTCATTTTTCTATGTTATCACCAAATCTGTTACTTTGTACCTTTTTAAAAAATTTTTATTATTTTTTTATTTTATTTTTATTTATTTATTTTTAACTTTATTTATTTATTTTTTTAATTTACATCCAATTTAGTTAGCATATAGTGCAACAATGACTTCAGGAGTAGATTCCTTAATGCCCCTTACCCATTTAGCCCATTCCCCCCTCCCACAACCCCTCCAGTAACCCTCAGTTTGTTCTCCATATTTATGAATCTCTTCTGTTTTGTCCCCCTCCCTGTTTTTATATTATTTTTGTTTCCCTTCCCTTATGTTCATCTGTTTTGTCTCTTAAAGTCCTCATATGTGTGAATTTATATGATTTTTGTTTTTCTCTGACTAATTTCACTTAGCATAATACCCTCCAGTTCCATCCACGTAGTTGCAAATGGCAAGATTTCATTCTTTTTGATTGCCGAGTCATACTCCATTGTATATATATACCACATCTTCTTTATCCATTCATCCATCGATGGACATTTGGGCTCTTTCCATACTTTGGCTATTGTTGATAGTGCTGCTGTAAACATGGGGGTGCATGTGTCCCTTTGAAACAGCACACCTGTATCCCATGGATAAATGCCTAGTAGTGCAATTGCTGGGTTGTAGGGTAGTTCTATTTTTAGTTTTTTGAGGAATCTCCGTACTGTTTTCCAGAGTGGCTGCACCGGTTTTCATTCCCTTTTTTTTTTTTTTTTTTTAATTTTAGAGAAGAGAGAGAGTATGACTGGGGGAGAGGGGCAGAGGGAGAGAAGAATTTTAAGCAGGCTCCACCCTCAGCTCGAAGCCTGTATTGGGCTTTATCCCCATAACTCTGGGATCATGACCTGAGCGGAAATCAAGAATTACTTGCTCAACTGACTGAGCCATCCAGGTGCCCCACTTTTTTTTTTAATGAATTTTCTTTTTTTTTTTTTCTTTTTCTTTATTTTAGAGAGGGGGGAGTGAGTGGGGGAAAGGCAGAGAGAAAAGGGGACAGAGGAGGTGAAGCAGGTTCTGTGCCGACAGTAGAGAGCCTGATGCAGAGCTCAGTCTATAAGATCATGAACTGAACTGAAGTCAGATGCTTAACTGACTGAGCCACTCAGGTGCTTCCATTTGTCTATCTTCTAAGAGTGTGATACTTTTAGCTCATATAGTTAGATCTTTGATCTATTTCGAGTTTTACAGTATGAGGTTAAGGTTCAGCTTTATTCTTTTGCGTGTGGGTATCCAATTGTCCTAATACTGTTTGATCTTTCCCAGTGAATGCCCTTGGCATATTCTTCTTGAAAATCTGTTGGTCATAGATGAATAGGCTTGTTTCTGGACTCTTATTTTGTTGATCTATATATGTGTCTAGTGCCACTACCACACTGGTTTAATTATTGTAGTTTTGTGGTGACTTTAAAATCATTTCAGAAAGTACAAGTCTGATTTTGTTTTTCAAGATTTTCCAAGATTGTGTTTTGGCTATTTGTTGTTCCTTGCAATTGCATATGAATTTTTAAATGTTTTTAGTGATTGCCTTATAGTTTGCCTTATACATTTATAACTAATCTAAGTCTACTTCCAAATAACACTATATTGCTTTATGGTTTGTGTTGGTGTCTTACAACAGTTGTCCCAATTCCTCCTTCCTGTCTCTCATAACATTTTTGTGATTACTTATCCAAGCTGTAGTCACCTAATAAATTGTTGCTCTTGGTATTTTGAACCAATACTTAGCTGTTATATCTATTAAGAAAAAGAAAAAAAAATACTTTCATTTATTCCTTCTCTAATGGTCTTTTCGTAGATCTAAGTTTTGTTACTTTTGTTACTTGTTTTTGATTTTGAGAGGGAAAGTGCTAGTGGAGGAGAGGGGTGGGGGAGGGGAAAGAATCTTAAGCCTGCTCCATGTGCAGTCCAGAGCCTGTTGCGGGGCTCAATCCACAACCCTGGTATCATGACCTGAGCTAAAATCAAGAGTCAGACTTTTAGGGGTGCCTGGGTGGCTCAGTTGGTTAAGCATTCAACATCAGCTCAGGTCATGATCTCATGGTTCAGGAGTTCAAGCCCCTCGTCGGGCTCTGTGCTGATAGATCAGTGCCTGGAACCTGCTTCAGATTCTGTGTCTCCTTCTCTCTCTGCCCCTCCTCAGCTCTCGCTCTGTCTCTCTCAAAAAAAAAAATAAATAAATAAATAAAATAAATAAGATAAAATAAACATTTTTTTAAATTAAAAAAAAAGAGAGACATTTAATCACCTGAACCACCCAGATGCTCCTAGATCCAAGTTTTTTATCTTTGTCATTTTCTTTCTGAAGAACTTTTTTTGATATTTCTTGCAAGGCAGGTCTGCTGGTGACACATTCCCTCTGTTGTTGTTTGAGAAAGCAAAAGTTTCTCCTCTACTGTTGAAGGATAATTTCACTGATAGAGAATTCTGGGTTGGTGGTTTTTTGCCATAACCAGTTTAGATATTCATCCTATTTTGTCTTTGTATGTATGGTTTGTGAAAAGAAATAATACCTCCAGCATGGGTTTCTGCTCCTAGGTTTTGTTTCTCCCTGTACTCCTTTCTCTCCAGTTTTCAGGACAGTGATTTATCCTGTGACCTCATTTCTCTGGTGGATCTAAGAAGAGGTCTTGTCTTTCAGTTTTCTTGTTGTAAGGAAGAGAACCACGGCTCCATGATCTTCACATGTCAGCAGAAACGGGCAAGCTTTATATGACTTTTAGAAACAGCTCTTCTATTTCTGAAAAAAAGGCCATTGAGATTTTGGCAGGGATTGCATTGACTCTGTCCATTGTTTGAGTTGTATTGCCATAACAATATTAAGTCTTCCAATCTATGGACAAGGTATCTTTCCATTTATGTTGGTCTTCTTTCATTTCCTTCAGTTTTTTCCAGTTTTTAGTGTACAATGCTTATACCTTCTTAGACATTGATTCCTAGGTATATATTTTTTTGATGCCATAATAAATGGAATTATTTTCTTTTTTTAAATAAATGTTTATTTATTTATTTTGAGAGAGAGAGTGCAAGTAGTAGAGGGGCAGAGAGAGAGGGAGAGAATCCCAAGCTCGGGACTCAATCTCCCCAACCAGGAGGTCATGACTGGAGCCGAAATCAAGAGCTAGACGCTTAACTGACTGAGCCACCCCCATGTCCCAGAATTGTTTTCTTTATTTCATTTTCAAGTTTTTCATTTTTTATTTCATTGCTAGTGTACAGAAATAGAACTGACTTTTGTGCTGAATTTGTTTATTACTTCTAATAATTTTTGTGTATATATTCTTTAGGTTTTCTTATATAGGACTTGTCATCTGTAATAGATAGTTTTACTCTTTCCAAATTGTATGGCTTTTTCCTTCCTTTAAAATAATTTTTTTAATGATGTTATTTATTTATTTTTTTTTTTTGCCTAACTGCTCTGGCTAGAATTTCCAGTCCAACATTGAATAGGAGTGGCAAATGAGAGCATTCTGCTCTTGTTCCTTATCTCAGGGGCAAAGCTTTCAGTCTTTCACCACTGAGTATGCTAACTCTATGGTTTTCATAACATTTTTTTCTTATGTTGAAGAAGTTTTTTTCTATTCCTAGTTTGAGTGTTTTTATCACGGTAGGATTTTGTGAAATGCATTTTTTTTTTTTTTTTGCATCAACAGAGATGATCATATGGTTTTTCTCCTTAATGGGTGTATTATATTGATTGATTTTTCTAGTTGACCCACCTGGAATAAAGCTGTTTGTCATATGTGTAATCCTCTTAATATGCTGTTGGATTATGTTTGCTAGTATTTTGTTGAGCATTTTTACATTGTATTTGTCTGTAATTTTCTTGGAATGTTTTTACCTGGTTTTGGTATCAAGGTAATCCTGGCTTCACAGAATGAGTTAGGAAATAATTCTATTCTGGATTTTGAGAGAGTCTTAGAAGGATTGTTAATTATTTTTTTAATGTTTGGTAGAATTTACCAGTGAAGTCATGTAGTCCTGGACTTTTCTGGGTGGGAAATTTTGACTGGTGATTCAGTCTTTACTTGTCCCAGGTCGTTCAACTATTCTATTTCTTCTGGAATGTTTTGGTACTTTGTAACATGTTTATAGGACCATATCCATTTCTTTTTTTTTTTTTTTTTTTTTTTTTTTTTTTTTTGACGTTTATTTATCCTTGAGACAGAGAGAGACAGAGCATGAACAGGGGAGGGGCAGAGAGAGAGGGAGACACAGAATCTGAAACAGGCTCCAGGCTCTGAGCAGTCAGCACAGAGCCTGACACAGGGCTCGAACTCACGGACCGCGAGATCATGACCTGAGCCGAAGTCGGACGCTTAACCGACCGAGCCACCCAGGTGCCCCTAGGACCATATCCATTTCATCTAGGTTATCTGGCTTATTGGTGTACAATTTTTCATAGTTTTGTTTTATAACCCTTTCCATTTTTAAGGTCTGTAGAATGGTCCCCATTTTCATCTCTGAAGTTAGTAATTCAAGTCTTTTTTTCTTGGTTACGTTAACTAAAAATTTGTCAAGTTGCTGATCTTTTCGAAGAATTAGTTTTTGATTATGTTGATTTTATTGTTTCATTTTCTATTTTATCTCCCCTCTAACCTTTTGATGTCTTTTCTACTGTTAGCTTTGGAGTTAGCTTGTTCTTTTTCTAGTTCTTTGAGGTATAAACTTAGGATATCAATTTGGGATCTTCTTGTTTAATGCAGGCATTTAAAAAATTTTTTTTAATGTTTATTCATTATTGAGAGACAGACACAGAGCGTGAGCAGGAAAGGGGTAGAGAGAGGGGGAGACACAGAATCTGAAGCAGGCTCCAGGCTCTGAGCTGTCAGCACAAAGCCCGATGCCGGGCTCAAACTCACAAACTGCGAGATCATGACCTGATATGAAGTCGGTCGCCTAACCAACTGAGCCACCCAGGCGTCCCTAATGCAGGCATTTATATCTATAACCTAGGCTCTTAACACTGCTTTCACTATATTTCATAAGTTTTGGTGTGTTGTGTTTTGTTTTAATTTGTGTATTTTCTAATTTTCCTTGTGATTTCTTCTTTGAACCATTTGTTGTTTAAGATGATGTTATTCAGTTTTTACTATTTGTGAATTTTCCAGTTTTTCTTTTGTTAATTGATATCTAGTTTCATTCTATTATCATAAATGATATTTTGTATGCTTTCAGTCTTTTAAAATTTATTGAAACTTGTTTTGTATCCTAACATATTATCTCTCCTGGAGAATGTTACATGTACATTTGAGAAAAATATGTATTCTGCTTTATCAAATGGAATGTTCTGTATATGTTAGGGCTAATTGGTTTATAGTATTGTACAAATACTCTATGTCCTTATTTATCTTCTGTCTGATTGTTCTATCTATTGTTGATAATGGAGTGGAAGTCTCTTAATTGTTAAGGTAGTATTGTCAATTTCTCCCTTTAATTCTGTCGGTTTTTGCTTCATATATTTTGTAACTATTGTTTGGTGTGTTTATGTTTATAATTGATAGGTCTATCTGTTTTCATCCTTTTACTTTTAAACTATTTTGTCTTTTGATATAAACAGGTGACTTGTAAACAGCATTTAGTTGGATTGTTCTTAATCCATTAGACTAATCTTTCTTTTATTTATTTTTTTTTTTAATTTTTTTTTTTAACGTTTATTTATTTTTGAGACAGAGAGAGACAGAGCGTGAACGGGGGAGGGTCAGAGAGAGGGAGGCACAGAATCTGAAACAGGCTCCAGGCTCTGAGCTGTCAGCACAGAGCCCGACTTGAGGCTCGAACTCACGGACCGTGAGATCGTGACCTGAGCCGAAGTCGGCCGCTTAACCAGCTGAGCCACCCAGGTGCCCCGACTAATCTTTCTTTTAAATGAAGAATTTAATCCATTTACTTTTAAAGGAACTTAAAGGAGGGAGTTTTTGCTATATTGAACTTATTTCTGCTATTTAGCTATTTTCTGTTTTATATATTTTTTTTGTTTCTCAGGTCCTTTATCACTGCTTTCATTTGCAATTAGTTACTGTTTTGTCTAGTGTACTGCTTTATTCTTTTCTTCTTCTTCTTCTTCTTCTTCTTCTTCTTCTTCTTTATATTCATAAGTTGTTTTCTTGATGTTACTCTAAGGATTACAACTAGCATCTCAGTCTTACGATGTCAGGTTTGAATTTACATCTCAGCTTAGTTTTAGCAGTACGCAAAAACTCCTATTTAGCTCTGCCCACCCCCCATTTGTTAGTGTTAGAATTACATCTTTATACACTGTGTTCCCATTAAATAGATGTTTAGTTATAAAAACATATTACTTCATTTTTCTTTCAAATCATGTAAGCCAAAAAAGAGTTAAAAACCAGTGATGCAATAATAGTAGTTTGTATAATATGTACTTGTGTAGCTATCCTTATTTTTGTTCTTTATTTCTTTGTATGATTATTACTATCTAGTACTTTTTCATTTCAGCCTTAAAGAACTCTCTTTTAAATTTCTTATAGAGCGCTCTCACCCTCTCTGCCCCTCACTCACTTGTGCCCTCTCTCTCTCAAAAAGGAAGTGGGGGGTGCCTGAGTGGCTCAATTAGTTAAGCATCTGATTGTTTCAGGTCATGATCTCATAGTTCGTGAATTCAAGCCCCACTTCAGATGACCTTGAGCCCCATTTTGGGCGAGCATGAGCTCTGCTTTCTCCCTCCCTCCCTCTCCTTCCCCTTGTGGGATTCTTTCTCTCCCTCTCTCTTTCTGCTCCTTGCTCACTTGTGCCCTCTCTCTCAAAATTTTTTTTCATGTAGAGCAGATCTGCTAGTGATGATTATTCTTAGCTTTTATTTTTCTGGGAATGTTATTAATTTTTCTTTCATTTTTGAAGAAGGTTTGCTGGATATAGAATTTTTGGCTATTTCTTTGAACACTTGAAATAAGTTATCTCACTGATTTCTGGCTGCTATAATTTCTGATGAGAAATTGGCTATTAATCTTATGGAGAGTCCCTTGTATGTAATGAGTTTCTTCTCTCCTCCTGTTTTCAAGGTTCTTTGTATTTTCACAATTTGAGTATAATGTGTCTTGGTGTTGATCCTTTTGAGTTCATGCTGCTTGGAATTGGTTGATTAGATGTATAGATTCAGGTTTTTTATCAAATTCTGGAAATACACAGCCATTAGTTCTTCAGATACTCTTTCTACCCATTTCCTCCTGCTCTGGGGTTCCTAGCATGTGTTATGGTGGTACACTGGACGGGGTCCAACAGGTTTGTTAGGTTCTATTCATTTTCTTCATTATTTCCTCTTCCTTTGACTGGGTAATCTTAATTGACCTGTCTGCAAGTTTGTTGATTTTTTTTTTCTCTTTCCTGCACAGATCTGCTGTTGAACCATTCAGTTAATTTTTATTTCACTTACTATACTGTTGAGCTCCAGAATTTCAATCTGATTGTTTTCTTTTTGACCCTCCCCTTCAATTTGATTTCTTTATTGATATTTTCTACTTGGTAAGATCCTGTTTTCTTGGCTTCCTTTAGTTCTTTGTGGTTTCCTTTGCCCAGGCTTCCTTGGCGACATTTTCTATATTTCTTTTTTTCCTGCAAATGAGCCCGATTTTATTTTTTGTTTGTATGCCTCATAATTTTTTTTTTGAAAACTAGACATTTTGATTATTATTATGGATCAACTCTAGACATCAGATTTCCTCTCCTTTCTGGGGGTTTTTGTTGCAGCTTGTTGTGTGTTAACTGTTTGTTTTGTTGTTGTTTCGTGTATTTTCTATTTTTGTAAAGTGTGTATTCTTGGTCATGTGTGGCTCTTGAAGTCTATGTTTCATTAGCTTAATAGTCAACTAATGTTTTGACCAAATTTCCTTAAATACCTATAACCCAAAAAAGAATACTCTCAATTTTGACTAAATGGTTCCGTGTTTGGGTATTCCTTTAACACTAGACCAAGCTGTTTACCACCCTCCCTTACCCTTTACTCCCTGTTTGTGTGGAGCCTGAAGGTAAGCTAGAAGTGAAAGCTTAGGGTCTTCTTAGGCCTTTTCTGTGCATGTGTCTAGCCTTGGGCATAGGTATATCCTTCTAGATTCCTTTTTACATCTCAGAGCTTACACAGACCATTTCTCCCCACATACCTCCTTTCTCAGTCTCTTCCTTCCCTATTTTCCTTTACCCCACCCAGGCTGCTTGCTCTGGGAATGCTCCAAGTCAGGCAAAGCAAAGGCAAAGTCCTTGTGCCAGTCCTCCAGGAAGCTGGCTGCCAGTCAGGTCATAACATTCAATCACAGTTCTGGGAGACTAAGGTTTGTATTTCTCCCTTGGGACTATCAACCTGCACCAGGAACGCAGCTGCCATCCACACTGCCCTGCTGAACTGGGGAGTAGAGGATGAGAGGCAGGTGATTTAAAACGCTGACACTCTTTTATTACAATGTAGCAGCTTCTTTCTTTACAAAGCCTTCCCTTATTGTTTTAAGTTTTTGATTAGATTCCGAAGTTCTGCAAAAGTTGATTCTGATAGCCTTTGCCGGCTTATTTGTTGCTTTTTTTTTTTTTTTTTTTTTTGTGGAGGGGTGAAGCCCTTGGAGTTCCTTACTCTGCCATTTTTGGTGATGTTCTTCCCTGTTCCCCTCCTTTTTTTTTTTTTTTTAATCTTTATTTATTTTTGAGAGAGAGACAGAGTGTGAACAGGGGAGGAGCAGAGAGAGGAGACCACAGACTCTGAAGCAGGCCCCAGGCCCTGAGCTGTCAGCACAGAGCCCGATGCGGGGCTCGAACCCACGAACTGTGAGATCACAACCTGAGCCAAAGTCGGACACTCAACTGACTGAGCCACCCAGGTGCCCCCCTGTTCCCCTCCTTTTTTAGATTTCCTACTGAATCTCTTCAAAGTAACCAGCTTTATTTTTACGATATGTTTTCAAGAACTACAACGTACATACATATAAAGGGTCATGTATAGTTTAAAGACTAAAAGTTAACACTGCATTCCCATCACTCATGTAAAGAAACAGAGCATTACAGTACCTTAGGAGACTCTAGGTACCCCTTCCTTTTTCTGACCTTCTAGGAAACAATATCCTGAAATTATTAAATATCCTAATAGCTAATTAGATATGCACAGAAGCAGGAAAGTATAATCTATAACTAGAACAAAAGTCAGGCAATAGAAACAGACCTAGAAATGCTGAGATGATAGAGTTAGTACTCAAGGACTTTAAAAACATTTATTAAAAAGTTGCAGGATTTATTTTTTTGGGGATTTTTAAATGTTTATTCTTTTTTGATTTTAGAAAATATTTATTTTTGAGAGAAAGCAAGCATGGGAGGGGCAGCATGAGGGGACAGAGGATCGAAAGCGGGCTCTGCATCAAGAGGCTGACAGCAGCAAGCCCCAGATGGGGCTTGAACTCATGAACTGTGAGATCATGACCTTAGCCAAAGTCAGATTTATCAACTGAACCATCCAGGTGCCCCAAAAAGTTGAAGGATTTAAAGGCAAATGTGAAAATACTGAGGAGAGAAACGGATACAAGATACAAGAAAGAACCAAAAAAAACTCTTCAAGCTAAAACATACCCAAATTGTTGGTTTTAAATTCAGCATTTTCAGTATAACTTACTGAATGAAGAATGTCATAATAGTCCTTTTTGAGCGCATAAAAGATAAAAACGTTAAGATCTAAAAAATGGGCATGTGATCAAGATGATTGTTGAATGAGGGAGGTAAGGACTAATATGGTTAAAGTAGGATCTAAGTATTTACTGTGGAAATATCTGAGGGGTACCTGGGTGGCTCAGTCAGTTAAGTGTCCAGCCCTTTTTTTTTTTTTTTTTAATGTTCATTAATTTTTTGAGAGAGACAGGGTATGAGCGGGGAGCGGCAGAGAGAGAGGGAGACGCAGAATCTGAAACAGGCTCCGGGCTTTGAGCTGTCAGCAAAGGGTTCGAACTCACAAACTGGGAGATCATGACCCCACCCGAAGTCGGATGCTTAACCGACTGAGCCACCCAGGCGCCCCAAGTGTCCAGTTCTTGATTTCAGCTCAGCTCATGCATGGTCTTACAGTTTGTGAGTTCAAGCCCCACATCGGGCTCTGCACTGACAGGGCAGAGCCTGCTTGGAATTCTCTTCTCTCCTCTCTTTGTCTTTCCATCCATATGCATACTCTCTCAGAATAAATAAATAAGCTTAAAAAAATTGAGAATGATTAAACAAGTATTTCATGAAATACATCTACATTATTACTATATTTGTATATTTAATATAAATTAAATAAATCTTGACTTAACATTTTACTTAATGTATGATAAATAGTAAATAAAAACATTTTATATTTTTAGTGTATAAATAGTTATGTATTAGTATTTTTTTCTTAAACTGAACATTTTTAATCATTTGGTATGTAAGGCTGTGCTGTGTCCTTCTTGCTAGGACAGTACTGACAGCATAAACCTCTTTATGCACTCAGCTATTATTAAACTAAGGTTTACATCCTTGGTATTAAAATACTGCTGCCCATTTACTAAACATACTTTAAATCTTTCTAAGTTGCCGAACTTACCAGTACTGATTTCAGGGCCGTTGAGATTTGTTTTTATGTGGGCCAAGTTAGGACAATGAATTCTTTTTCTTTCTCTTTTCTTTTTTTCTTTTTCCTTCTTTTTTTTTTTTTTTTTTTTTTAAGTTTATTTTGAGAGGCAGAGAGAGTGGAGGAGGGACAGAGAGAGAGGGAGAGAGAATCTCAGGCAGGCTCTGTGCTGTCAGTGCAGAGCCCAATGCGGGGCTCAAATTCATGAATCGTGGGATAATGACCTGAGCTGAAACCAAGAGTTGGACACTCAACCAACTGAGCCACCCAGGTGCCCTGAATTCTTTTTCTTTGGTTAAAAAATTTAAGTTTTAATTCTTTTTTTCCCCCAACATTTTATGACTTATTTTGTAATAAGCCTCAATTTATTGTTGGGAGGTTGAGTTATGAAGTATTAACTTGGGGGGCACCTGGGTGGCTCAATTAGTTGAGTGTTGGACTCTTGATTTTTGCTCAGGCTCAAACTCGCAACCCCAAGATCAAGAGTCAAATGCTCCACCAACTGAATCAGCCAGGTGCTCCTATCCAATCACAGTTTTATACCCATACGAACTTTTGTAGTTTTATATCCCTAGGAGTATCATATATTCTCATTGATAGTGGAGAACTTGAGTGAGGGCTAGGAAGAATGTATTCTAAAAGCATGAATCCTAAAACTCATGCTCTTTTCTTCAGAGTATACTTTTGAAGCTTACAGGAGCATGCTCCTCTGACTTCACGAAGTCACCTAACTTTACTAACAGGTTTGCTCATAGCAAATTAAAGGTGCTCCTAGAGCTGAATGCACCAACAGCTGGGAGAAGTGACTTTTGATTCAAGAAGAAAAACATTTAGTCTTAAAACTTAGTAGGGGTGCCTGGGTGGCTCAGTCATCAGTTAAGTGACTTTGGCTCGGGTCATGATTTTGTGGTTCATGAGTTCAGGCCCTGCATCGGGCTCTTTGCTGATGGCCGGAGCCTCCTTCAGATTCTGTGTTTCCCTCTTTTTCTCTGTCCCTCCCCCGCTCACACTCTTTCTCTCCCTCTCTCAAAAATAAACATTAAAATTTTTTAAAAAAAACACAAAACTTAGTAGCATGGGGCCATTTAGTATAGTAACACCATTTGGCCATACAGACTTCATTAGGGCTGGATGACATAATTTTTCATAGAAGAATATAGTGATTGTTCTCAGTCATCAAAAAGGTTAAATTCGCATAATGTCATGGTTTGGCTGCCTAAGAGTCCATGTGTGAGCGTATGCTCTAAAATTATTATCTCTTCTCTTTTTTTTCTCTTCCTTTCCAGTATTTATATCATATTTCTTTTTGAATTGTCTAGGACCCTTGGTTAAGTTACTTTTGTAGTAGCTCGTATTTCAGTATAAAGTATGTAAGTCTAAACTTTTCGGGTTTAAAAGGATAAACTTAGTGTTCAGGACATAATTTCCTAATGATTAGACTAATGACGGATTCTTATACTTAAAGATAATTATATCTGTGCACATAGTTTGACATACACACACACACACACACATATATGTATATATGAAGTACTTGATTAGACAGAATTGTGATTGATAGAGACATGAATAGATTAGAAGGTGGGATAAGGTCTGCCAATTCTGGGAAAGAGTAGAAAGGTTAGATAGGTGTGTGAGTGATAGGTGGGGAAGATAAAATCTCAAGATTAATATGTTAATACTTTAATCTTGTAATAACTCATTAAAGGAAGTTTTTCATTTTCTGTTTAAATTTCACTTTTACCCTAGGAATTTTGTGAATAATCAGATACTGTCCTTTAGTTTTTTGAGACTAAAGATTTTATGTAACTGATTAAAATGATTTATGATCATTAACAGGTGGTAGAAAAGGAAAAGGGGACAAGTGAAACTGAGTTATCTTTGGAGTAACAGGATTTTATTCTGCTCTAGAATTATAAAACATGGTTTAGACATGGACTTTGATGCAGCCAAATGTACAAAATTTTGTTTCGCTACACTGTCTTGATAATTGAATTTGGCCCAGAATCATGGGAATCCTGTGGGCGTGTGTATGTTTGAGTTCTGAGCAAGCTACTAGAGAAGGGTTGAACTAATGGCTCCCAAAGAAACGTTAAAATAAGGATTTTTAGGTGTTTTTGTTTGCTTCTTCATAGTGAGCCTGCCAGTTGTTTCTTTTCCCATTTTGCTTTTCTTGGCTTTAAAGAAACATTCTTCTTGATCGTTGCTTTTACTGTTTCAAAGTGAAACTGATATGCATTTCCCTTACTTGAGTGTAATGATACTGAATACAGAGTTAGCAGCACTTTTTTCTCCTTTGAGGTGTTGGGGAGGCATTTCCTCATCTGCTTCTCTCAAACGTTATCTTTTAGTATTTTCACTGGGTTTTCAACTGAGGGTTTATTTCCCAGTCAGAGACTCTTACTGCAGATAGACGTCTCAGAATTCTTAATGGATTCTTATGAATTCAGTATGGAGTCACAGGAAAGAAAGGAGAAATTTCTGGGTCTTTCTGCAGTAGCAATAAATATAAACTGTCAAGCCATAACAAATTCAAGTCCTTTTCAGAATTTTGTTGTTTGGTATGCAGGCACAAGAACAGGAGAAACTTCTTGGCCCTCTGTGTGGATATGAGGAGAGGTTATGGTTGTCTTTTGTCTGCTTATTTTTCTTACCTTACCTACTTACCTCCACCTGCTTTGAACGTGTTGACAGGAAGAACAGAATGAAGGGGGAAGAGCCCTCTTGGTGGATTGGCCCACCTCTCTGATCAGTTTGTGTGTGTGTGTTTTTAAAGTAGGCTCTATGCCCAACATGGGGCTTGAAGCCAAGATCCTAAGACCCAAAGTAGTATGCTGTACTGAGCCAGCTAATCACCCCGATTTCTGATCAGTTTTGCTGTTTTTCTGTGGTTATCGTTGTTTTAGCAATAAAGAAATTGAGGCCTTATCAAAGGTTACTGTTTCCCTAGATTCTCTGTCCATTGTTTACCATGGAACCCTTTTGTGAGTCTGGTGCTTTCCCCCACCTTTGAGCTATGAAGCCATCCTAACTTCTTCTTTACAGAGGAGGTGCATTGACATAGTCATTTACCAGTTTGTGATTTCAACCTGATTGGCAGATTGTGATGTTGGAGCTGCATTGGTTTTGCCCATACAATACACTTGTGGCTGATCTGACAGCCACAGAGAGTGAGTTGTCTTTCTATAGCTTTGAAATTAAAATGCAGCTTGACAAACTTTATATGGTAACTGTTGCTTACATTTGGCAGCCTATAGAAATTTACTAACATTCTAAAACAGTTACATGAGAGAATGGCTCATAGGGTTGAGTTAAGTAGCATATTTGTATGAATAATTTTTCAACCTAGTATAGAAAAGGAGAGCTAGTTAGTTTAAAATGGTGGTAGTATTCATTTTGTTGCATAAGTAATGTAATGAAAATACTTAAAAATGAAAAGAAAATGAGAATTTTACAATTCTAGCACAGAAATCATTTTTATTTCCCATTCTTACTTGCACTATGTGTGTAAGTATACCATACTTAATATTTATTATTTTGTAATATCATAAATACATATGTATAATCTGTAGAGCCATGTTTAAAAAAAATTTTAAGTTTTATTTAAGTAATATCTACACCCAGCATGGGGCTCAAGCTCACAACCCCAAGATCAAGACTTGCATGCTCTTCTGAATGAGCCAGCTGAGTGCCCCTATAAAGCCCTGTTTTAAAAGTTAGAGATACTGGGAAAGTTTTAGGGGTCTTAGAAATGGATGGTAAAGGCTATGAAATAATACTTCCTTATAATTATTTGATAAAGGACACCTCTTAGAAAGGAACTTCGAAGGAGTGAAAAAGAATAAGGAAATGAAATAACACAAGAAAGCTATAATTTCAGAACCACTGGTGTAACATAATCTTACATTATCAGTTTAGAATAGAGGTATACATTTACTTTATTTCCAATGATAAAGGAGACTATTTTTTTCCCAAGGGATACTATCTTTAAAAGCAAATAAAATCTTCCTACTATTAAACACCTAAAAATGATAGATTTATTTTTTAAGCTTTTTTTTTTTGATGTTTTTATTTATTTTTGAAAGACAGAGACAGAGCACAAGTGGGGGAGGAGCAGAGAGAAAGGGAGACACAGAATCTGAAGCAGGCTCCAGCCTCTAAGATATCAGCACAGAGCCCGACACAGGGCTCAAACCTACGAACGGTGAGATCATGACCTGAGCTGAAGTCGGACACCTAACCAACTGAGCCATCCAGGCGCCCCCTTAAAAACTTTAAAAAGTCATGGTTGAACTAGCAAAAAGTAAGATGAAAAAACAAAACACAGAGAGCCCAAATTCAGAGAGGTTTAGAAGCATCTCATGACTGCTGTGCTGAAGGCATCTACTAGTTCCAGATGACTTGTGTTTTCAGTTTTTAAGAGGTACACATGGGACTCAGGAGACAATAGAAGCCATGCATTACAGGAAGTCAGGCCAGAGATCCACCTTCCTAAAATGAGAATCCACAAAAAGCTATATGCCCACTAGGAAAGGGAGAAGCAGAAAAAAACTCACCCTAGCAAAGAGAGACAGAAACTTATCCTTCTTTGCCTTGAATATAAACAGAGGGTGAAAAAAGTTTTCCCTGAATGTTTATCATTAGAAACATGTCCTCATAGAGATTTGAGACTCCACTACCTCTGTGACTTCAAAAAATCTCTGAGACTTGTTTTGAGTGATTATGGCTTGGTATTGTGCCCTGGCAAAGACAGAAATGAATCCAAATTCTTTCTGGAGGAATAACCTCTCAGAGTCTTCAAAGAATTACCAAAGATATATTCCAGAGAATATGAGTTGTCTTACACAAAGCACATGAGGAAACAGGTTACCATGAGCAAAACAAAATATCTAAATCAGACCCACAG
This sequence comes from Panthera uncia, assembly GCF_023721935.1. NCBI lineage: Eukaryota > Metazoa > Chordata > Mammalia > Carnivora > Felidae > Panthera > Panthera uncia. Next base: position 103,989,853 of record NW_026057582.1, on the reverse strand, counting down.
AGAGTTCAAGTATTGTCATTACTGGATACTAAATACAGAAATAAATGTGCTTAATGTATCTGATAAAGCAAATGGGAGAAGTGAAATTATGACAAAGGATTATCCAAAATAATTAGAATCCAGAAACAAAAATATAATAATTAAAGTGATAACTTCAGGGGCAGGTTTATTTTTTTTTTTATTTATTTTTTTATTTTTTAATATATGAAATTTACTGTCAAATTGGTTTCCATACAACACCCAGTGCTCATCCCAAAAGGTGTAGGGGCAGGTTTAATAGCCTATTGGATTGAAAAGAGAATTGGTGAAGTAGAAGACAGATTTGAAGAAGTAATTAGGAATGTTATGCAGGGAGATATCCTAACCCCTAGAACCTGTGACTACATTACCTTAAATGGCAGGGGAACTCTGCAAATGTGATTAAATTAAGGATTTTGAGATGGGGAGATTATCCTAGATTATCTGGTGAGCCCATTATAATCACAAGGGTCCTTGTAAGGAAAAACAGTAGGCAGGAGAGCCAGAGAAATTTGAAGATGCTACATTCTTTGCTTTGAAAATGGAAGAAGGAGCTGTGAGCCAAGGAATACAGGTGGTTTCTAGAGGTTGAAAAAGACAATGGATTCTTCCTTGGAGCCTCCACAAAGAATGCAGCCCTGTCAACTTGAGTTTAGCCTGGTGAGATCCAGTTTGGACTTCTGACCTCCAAAACTGTGAGATAAAAAATCTGTGGGGGTTTTTTTTTTTTTTTTTTTGGCCACAAAGTTTGTGATAATTTGTTACAGCAGCAATAAAAAATGAATTCAACATCTAAACAAAATTCTACGTGTAGACAAATGAGAAAAGGGTAAGAGACATATAGCTTGAAACTTTATATGTGCATTTAAAAATTTCTAGAGTAGTCCCTGAAAGAGTAAAAGTTGACTAGAAGGCAAGTGGAATAGGAGAGGGGAATTTCAAATAATATGGAAAAAAAGGAGAAAGAAACAAGAGTGGGACAAAGATATGGTAAAAATAAGGCCAAATAGATCACTAATCATAATGAATGTAAATGGATCAAATGCTCTAGGTAAAAGACAAAGATTGTCAGACTCTATGTAAAACATAAGCTAAAACGAACTTGTGTGTTTTTTAAAAATATACACTATTTTTAAAGTTTGTTTGTTTGTTTTGAGAGAGGGAGAGAGAATACCCAGCAGCCTCTGTACCATCAACATGGAGCCCGACTTGGGCCTCAAACCCCTCAACTGTGAGGTCATGACCTGAGCAGAAATCAAGAGTCAGATGCTTAACTGACTGAGTCACCCAGGTGCCCCAACAACATAAGGTTTTTAAGAGATTAAAATATTACAACAGAGGAGAGGTGAAGATAAAAAGGATGCAAATGTTATACCTGGCAAAATAGGAACCAAAAGAAATTGGTAGTTACATTAATATAATAAAATTACTTCAGGGAAAGGAGCACTATTAAACTGAATCCGTGTTTCAGATGTGAATTGGTTTTTGCTGCTAGTTAGATGCAGAAACTAACAGTGACTTAAAGAAGGTAGGTGTATATTACCCCTTCCTCCTGCCCTTGAAAGAGTCTAGAGATTTACATTCTAGGGCTGATTATGGAGGTTTCATTTTTATCATCAAAGTCTCAGGATACTTCGCTGAGTGTTTTCAGTGCTGCCATCTTTTGTGGCTAACCTTATGGTAAGATGGCTGCTTTGGGCACCAACTCTCAGAGACTCCATGTAGGAGGAAGGATGAGGGATGGGTGTGGAGCCTATGCAAGCTATTAGGCCATCTCTAAATGTGGTTCATTGAAGTTTCACTTAGCAAGACCATTATGAAATGTATTTTAGGCAAGCATATTGCTGCCTAGAGCAAAATGGGATTTTATTTACTGAGGAAAGAAGAGAGATTGACTGTTGGTACAGATCACCAGCAGTCTCTGCCACTTTATATAATAAAGGCTTTGTTTACCAGAAGATACTAGGATTACAACTTTCTTTGTACCCTATAGCACATGTTCAACATACATAAACTAAAAATAACAATTACAAGGATAAATGTACAAATGTACCACCAATACAGATTAAAAAAAATTTTTTTAATGTTTACTTTTGAGGGAGAGAGAGAGATGGAGACACAAAATCCAGAGCAGGCTCCAGGCTCTGAGCTTGTTGCACAGAGCCTAACACGGACTCAAACTCACGAGCCGTGAGATCATGATCTGAACCAAAGTCAGACACTTAACTGATGGAGCCACCCAGGCATGCCCCCCCACCCCATCATAATAGATTTTAATAAAACCAAAAAAGTTACTAAGGAGATAAAAGACTTGAACAACACAATAAACAAGCTTGAACTACTGGGTGAATATAGAATATTGTATTCAAAAAATTTTTTGAAATGTTTGTTTATTCTGAAAGAGTGTGTGCAAGTGGGGGAGGAGCAGAGAGGGAGAGAGAATCCCAAGTAGGCTCAGCACTGAGCGTAGAATCCAACGTGGAGCTTGACACAGAACTTGATCTCACAAACCATGAAATCATGACCTAAGCGAAAATCAAGAGCAGGGTACCCGACTGAACCAGCCAGGTGCCCCACGCTGAATTCAAATTTTAAATAATCAGTACCATAGAATTGCTACTGTGTGGAACCCAAAATTTCAGATAGTGCAGTAGATAATTACTTAACCTTAAAAAGTGCCCCTGAAAATCTCAACAAATTTCAAAGAATATATGACATTCAGATCACTTTCTCTGATGACAATGCAAACTAAATTGGGGCTCTGTTTTTTAAAAAGTAACCTTAAAAAAATGTCTGAAAAAAAAATATATATATACTTGTAAATAACTAGGATTACAGAAGAATTTATGATGGAGTTTTAAGAATATTTAAAACTTGGGGTGCCTGGGTGGCTCAGTTGAGCATCCAGCTTCAGTTCAGGTCATGATCTCACAGTTCATGAGTTTGAGCCCCACGTCAGGTTGTGTGGTCACAGAGCCTGGAGCCTGCTTCATATTCAGTGTCTCCCTCTCTCTTTGCCCCTTCCCCACTCGTGCTCTGTCTCACTCTCTCTCAAAAATAAAAAACATTAAAAAAATTTTTTTAAAAAGAACACTTAAAATTCAGTAATAATGAAAATGCAACATCAAAATTTGGATAAATCTTAGTCGTTCTTGGCCATAGCACAAAGGTAACTTTCATAAATATCCCATGAAAGTTTGAAAAGAATGTCTATTTTCTAGTTGTTTCTGGCAGTGTTAATTAAGAGAGACCCAAACTTCTCAGGGCTTAATGTTAACATACACTGCCTTGTGCAGTTTGACCTCTGACAGTTGTCTGCTTTCTTTGCTTTAATATTAATTACAGTTCCTTGATCAGATTAGATCAGTAGTTCTGAGAGTTTAGTGTATATCAGAGTCATTTGGGGGATTTGTGGGGGGTTTTTAAGTTTATTTATTTATTTTGAGAGAGAGAGAGCATGTGCGCGAGTGAGGAAGGGGCATAGAGGGAGAGAGGGAGAATCCCCAGCAGGCTCCACACTGTCAGCGCAAAGCCCAGTGCAAGGCTCAAACTCACGGTGAGTGGGGTCATGATCCCAGCTGAAATCAGATGTTTAACTGATTGAGCCACCCAGGCTCCCCTAGAGGAACCAACTGAGCCACGCAGATGATTTGTTAAAGCACAGATTGCTGGGCCCCACCTCCAGAGTTTATGATGTAATGGATCTGGGGTGGGCCCCAAAATTTCCATTTCTTCCTTCCTTCCTTCCTTCCTTCCTTCCTTCCTTCCTTCCTTCCTT
>NW_026057582.1:103937700-103986047 GCF_023721935.1 Panthera uncia | reverse complement strand
CTTCCTTCCTTCCTTCCTTCCTTCCTTCCTTCCTTCCTTCCTTCCTTCCTTTCTTTCTCTTTCTTTTTCTTTTTCTTAAATTTAGATTCAAGTTAGTTAACATCTAGTGTAGTATTGGTTTCAGGAGTAGAATTTAGTGATATGTCCACTTATGTATAACACCCAGTGCTCATCCCAACCCCAAAATTTCCATTTTTAACATATTCCTGAGTGATGTTGATGCTCCTCACCTAGGGACCCTGCTGTGAGAACAGCTGTATTAGAGACTACAATCTGTTGACTCCATTCCTTTGTATGTATTTTTTTTCCTCTGCTGCCTTTTCTCTCTCTTCTTAAACTTTTTTTTCAGGAACCCTTACACCACTCCTCCCGCCACACACACACAATTTAAATCTCATTCTTCTTAGAACTATTTTTACCCACTAAATTGTTAGGTGTTCCTTGTCTATACTTCCTTATACTGCCAATATCTCTTGCACATCTGTAAGAACCCCTTTCATATTTCTTAAAGCCATTAAAATTTTTTTAGTGTTTTTTTATTTTTAAGAGAGAGAGAGACATAGAGCAGGAGTTGGGGAAGGGCAGAGAGAGAGAGAGGGAGATAAAGAATCCAGAGTAGGCTCCAGCCTCTGATCTGTCAGCACAGAGCCCCACACAGGGCTGGAACTCATGAACTGTGAGATCATGACCTGAGCCAAAGTCAGACACTCAGCTGACTGAGTCACCCAGGCTCCCCTCTTAAAGCTGTTGAAAGCTATGTATTTTGTGTTTTTAGCCAGTGTATATCTTAATACCTGGTACATAGAAAGCAGTCAATTAATACTTGTTAATAAATAAATGGGCTTTTGCCATTCATATTTTGATTGTGTTTTGTAGGAAGAAACAATTATGGAAATGTATCCAGCACTATGTATATAGCACAGTGTTAAAATTCTGTGTTGTATATTCAGAAATACATGGTTAAAATACACTTTAGGAAGGTCACCTGACTTTGGAAAGCTTCCTTTTGTCTTCCTGCTATTTCATGTCTGGCTGGAACAAAAAGATACAGGAATAAAGATGGTGAAATGAGAAATGAACTGCTTGCAATGGATTGAATGAGGATAAAATAACTAGGCCTGTGGTTCTTCCTTGATTCATTGTATCAGAGTTGAATCTAAAAGCAAGATCAGGGGCACCTGGGTGGTTCAGTCAGTTAAGTGTCTGACTCAATTTCAGTTCAGGTCATGATTTCACAATTCATGAGATTGAGCCCCGTGTGGCACTCTGGGATTCTCTCCCTCTCTCTCTGCCCCTTCCCCATTCTGGCATATGTGCTCGCGCTCTCTCTCTCTCTCTCTCTCTCTCTCAAAATAAATATTTAAGAAAACACCAATTAGCCATATAACATTGTTTAAAATGTACAGTTTTTAAAGTAAAAAAATAAAAAAGAAACGGGATAATACAGAAATCTAAAGTTTTAGAGTTTACTTTTGGGGGGGAGGAGAAATTAATACATCTTGGACTTGTTTCCTGTCAATATACTTCATTTCATTTTTTAAAATAGTTGTAGAATTTATATGGATATGCCTAAGAAATTTCCTATAATGTTGAATACAATTCTGAAAATTATTATCTGAAATTTTAGGTGTGAATCTATAAATTTCTGGGCAGGCTAACTAACCTTATTTTCCCCTTTTCACTTGTACTGCTATTAAAATCAGACCTGTTAATTAAGGTTAAGCCTACAAACTTGAAGCTGGAACTTCTCATTAGATATGAATGCCGGTCTTAGTTATCATAGAGGGAGGAAAAAGAACACTGAAGCTGGCCTCCCAGTGCTTATAGTCTGGTATATAGGTTGTGGGCTAGTTTCAAACAAGGTAAAATAAATAAATAAAAATAAAATTTTAGGGGCGCCTGGGTGGTGTAGTCTGTTAAGTGTCTGACTCTTGATTTCAGCTAGGGTTATAATCTTGCGGTTTGTGGGATCAAGCCCTGTGTCGGGCTCTGTGCGGACAGCGCAGGGCCTCCTAGGGATCCCCTCTCTCTCTCTCTCCCTCAACGTAAACAAGTAAATATTTTTTAAAAAAATAAAACTTGACTGAATACTGAAAAGCTGAAATATCAGTAGCAGATGATCATTTTGTGTCAGAAAAATTTTGACATATTTTCTTAGTTTTAAAAGAATAGGCTTGGGGCGCCTGGGTGGCTCAGTCGGTTAAGCGGCCAACTTCAGCTCAGGTCATGATCTTGCGGTCCGTGAGTTCGAGCCCCGCGTCGGGCTCTGTGCTGACAGCTCAGAGCCTGGAGCCTGTTTCAGATTCTGTGTCTCCCTCTCTCTGACCCTCCCCCGTTCATGCTCTGTCTCTCTCTGTCTCAAAAATAAATAAACGTTAAAAAAAAATTAAAAAAAAAATTAAAGAATAGGCTGGAAGAGGACAAAGTTTCATTTAGTGAGACTGCTGGCTCTAACCACCTATTTTTAGTAATTCACAGAGGTATTATTGAAGGAGATTAAATGACAGAGTATCGTGAGCCTACAGATGCCATTCTCCATGAACTGCTACAGTTAGTATAATCTAGTTTACATTTAGAGTCAAATGTGACTATGCATAAGGATACTTTGATTAAGTACAATCTTCACTAATTCGTGAAACAGCACTATGGTAAATAAATAAGGACCAACCTTAAATACACTTACTAGGACCCTATCCTTTTTACTTTGAGTTTTTTTTTCTTAACCACTTGTTGCTATAAAACAGTAGTTTTCAGTTGTGGCTGCACAGCAGACACTAGTAAAACACAAAACTACACAAAACCAGGATCCACACCTCTCTTAATATCCTGATTTGATAAGATGAAGATGGCTAGGGCACTTAAATTTTTTAAAATATGCAACTAAGATTGAGAATCATTATTCTAATATTTGTTATCAATGTTTCTCTAAGCATAGTAAAATAATTCCATGCATTTGCTATTCTTTCTATTTTTTAAATATTTTTTAAGTTTACTTATTTTTAAGAGAGAGATAGTGTGAGTGGAGGAGGGGCAGAAAGAGAGGCAAAGAGAGAGAATCCCAAGCAGGCTCCACACTATCAACACAGGATCCGATGTGGGGCTCAAACCCAGAAATCATGAGACCATAACCTGAACTGAAGTTGGATGCTTGACCGACTAAGCCCCCTAGGCATCCCTGCTATTCTTCATAAAAACACATATTTCAGGGGGCTCCTGGCTGGCTCAGTCAGTGGAACATGTGACTCTTGATCTCAGGGTTGTGATCAGGCCTCACATTGGGTGTCAAGATTACTTAAAAATAAAAAATATTTTAAAAATACAAAAATAAAAGAAAATATTTCTAGCCCCCAATTCTTGGTCCATTTAATTAGAATCTTGTGCAGTGCTCATAAATCTGTGTTTTAGCTGGCTCCCCACATGATTCTTTTGCACTGGAAAATCAATGTAATGGTAAAATACTGAAAATTTTACTTAGTGTATATACATATCTCTAAACCTGTGTGATGGCTTTTGTAATGTATCAGCTTAGCTAGAATAAACTACATTTCCCAGAATTCTCTTCCCTATATGTTTCGGGTTAGGGTGGGCTACAAAAGACATTTCATGCAAGATCTAGAGGGTATAAGTGAAGCAGCAAACATTTTGGCTTTTACACTTACAATAAATGCTTTTATTATAGCTCATATGTGTTGTCACTTACCTACTAGCTCACTTTGTTGGTTTGTGTAAGTGGCTCATTCTTTCAATGACTCCATCTTCCCTTAAGTCTACCCTCACCTTCTTCTCTCCTGGGCCAAATGCATGTTTAGCTCCTTGAGTTAAGAATGCCAGCTTTGGAGCACTTGAGTGGCTCAGGTGGTTGAGTGTCCGATTCCTGGTTTCGGCTCAGGTCATGATCTCATGGTTTGTGGGAATGGGCCCCATGTCAGGTTCTGCTCTATCAGCAAATATCAGAACCAACTTTGGGGTCTCTCTCTCTCTCTCTCTCCAAGTAAATAAATATTAAAAAACAAAACAAAACAAAACAAAACATGTCCAGCTTCTCCTGCAGCTTTTCCTACGTCAGCAAGCTTGAAAATGGTGGCAACTGATAGCATCCCAGTCTGTCTCTGTTGGTTCTAGCCTGTGCTCATGGCTTCAAATTTTCCATCTTGTCTTATCAACTACATGCCTGTGAACTGCAAGCTCTAGCAACAGACTCAGAGCCTTACTGAATGTTTAATCAGCTCCCACAATTGTATAGTCAAATCCATTAACAATATGCACATAGATCCTAGTGATCCTGCTTTTATTTTTTTGTAAGTTTATTTATTTGAGAGAGACTCAGTGGTTAATTGGTTTTTGAGAAGGATACTGAGACCATTCAATGGGGAAAGGACCATCTTTTTAACAAATGATGGTGGGAAAACCAGAGATCCACATGTAAAAGAATGAAGTTGGAGACTTTATACTGTACACAAAAATTAACTGAAAATGGATCAAAGACCTAAACTTGACAGCTGAAACTATTAAAACTCTTAGAAAAAAACTTTTGGGAAAGTCTTCATGACATATAGTTTGGCAATAGTTTTATAGATAAAATAACCAATAGGACAAGCAATAGAAGAAAAACTAGATAAATTGGGCTTCATCAAAATTCAGAGCTTTGTGCATCAATGGATACTATTAAGAATGTAGAAAGATGAACTACAAAGTGGGAAAAAAAAACTTGCAAGTCCTAAGTCTTGCAAGTCTGCCAAGGGATTAATAATGTAGAATATTATACCTAAAACTCAACAACAACAAAAAACAGTCCATTTCAAAAATGCGCATAGAACTTGAATAGGCATTTCTCCAAAGAAGATATACAAATAAACACATGAAAAGATACTCAACATTGTTAGTCTTTAGGGAAATGCAAATCAAAACTATAACGAGATACAATTTTTATCCGTTAGTATGACTGTTATATTAAAAAAAAAAAATAACAGGTGTTGAGGATATGGAGAATTGGAAACCTATATTGCTGGTGGGAATATAGAATCATACAGCTGCTGTGGAAAATAGTTTGGTGATTTCTTGAAAGTTAAATCCAGGACTATCATATTTATGACCTAGCGTTCCACTCCTAGATACATATCTAAAACAACTGAAATCAGCAAACAGGTATTTGTACATTAATGTTCATAACAGTGTTATTCATTGTAGCCCAAAGGTGGAAGGACACCAAGCATCTGTTGACGGATAAATGAATATACAAAATGTGGTATATACATAAAATGAAATATTAAAATTCAGCCTTTGGGAGGAAGAAAATTCGGACACCTGCTTCAGCATAGTTGAACCTCGAAAACATTGTGGTTAGTGAAATAAGTCAGACACAAAAGGACAAATACTGTATGATTCCACTTACATGAGGTATCTAAAATAGGCAAATTCATACAGACAGAAGGTAAAATAGAGGTTACTAGGGGCTGAGGGGAGGGAGAAGGAGGAAGTTACCGTTCAGTGTGTTCGAAGTTTGTTTTAAGGATAATGAAAAAGTTTGGGATATAGATAGTAATGATGGCAACACAACATTGTAAATGTACTTGATGCCAATGAATTGTATATTTACAAAATGGTGAATACCATTTTATGTATATTTTACCACAGTAAAAACCAGACAAACAAAAATGTTAGTATATGATTGGAAAAAAAACTTACCAGAAGTCTTCTTTGGTGGTGAGGTTTCCTTTTCACTTTTTGTATAGTAATTTTCTGTGATTTCTGATTATTTTTTCTTAATTTGTTAATGTTTGTTTATTTTTAAGAGAGACAGTGTGTGTGTGTGTGTGTGCAAGCAGAGGAGGGGCAGAGAGAAAGGGAAACAGAGAATCCGAAGCAGACTTCATGCTGTCAGCGCAAAGCCTGACGTGAGGCTCGACCTATGAACCATGAGATCATGACCTGATCCAATGTCAGACGCTCAACCAAGCCACCTAGGCGCCTCTGATTATTTTTTTCTAATAGCGGTGTGTGTCTATAATTAGAACAAAGCAAATACATAACAGGTACAGTATATATGTGAAAATTTTGTCCAGAAAGTCCAGATTGTAAGAATTGTTGATAATCTCCCAATTACAGCTTTTGACTTACTTGATTAGATGATTTTCTTTTTTAATTTTTTAATGTTTATTTAGTTTTTGAGGGAGTGGGAGAGCGCAAGCAGGGGAGGGCCAGAGAGAAAGGGAGGCAGAGGATCCAAAGTGGGCTCTGTGCTGACAGAGGGCTCAAACCGACCAACTGTGAGATCATGACCTGAGCCAAAGGCAGATGCTTAACTGACTGAGTCACCCAGGTACCCTGATTAGATGATCTTTCCTTAGGACTGGAGTCAGTTAAACACTTTCAATGATGTGTGAATAAAACTTTTTAGTTTTTTTTTAAGGAGGGAGAGGGGCGCCTGGGTGGCTCAGTCGGTTGAGCGTCTGACTTCGGCTCAGGTCATGATCTCTCGGTCTGTGAGTTCGAGCCCCGTGTCAGGCTCTGTGCTGACAACTCAGAGCCTGGAGCTGCTTCGGATTCTGTGTGTCCCTCTCTCTCTGCCCCTTCCCCGCTCATGCTGTCTCTGTCTCTCAAAAATGAATAAATGTTAAAAAAAATTTTTTTTAAATAAATAAATAAAGAGGGAGAGAGTGAGTGGGGGAGAGGAGCAGAGGGAGAGAGAGAAAAACAATCTTAAGCAGTCTTCATGCTCAGCACGGAGCCCAACGTTGGGCTTAATCCCATGACCCTCTGATCATGACCTGAGCTGAAACTGAGTCGGACGCTCAACCAACTGAGCCAATCTTTTATTTTCATCCTGAAAAAAATTTTCAATGTCTGAATTAAGGCATATGTACTACATGCAATATGTTATGATCAGCTCTTCAGTAGAATTTTGTATAGAAATAGCTTTTTAAGCCCAAGATTTTGTAGCTTTAAACTTCTTTAAACACTTTTTTCACACTCTCAGAATGAAGAGGATAGTCGTGGTCTTTCAGTTTCTGCAGTATTTGTCCTATTTATTAGCCATTCTTTAGTTGTCTTTCATCAACTAAACCTGAAAAGAAAATTTTAATGTCTTCTTTTGTTTGTTATCTTGTGTACTATTAAAGATGTTTATGGCTGCCTAGTTTAAGATACAGTACTAACAAGGAAAATATCATGACTTGCATCACAGTTGAACAAATCTTTTTGTTCAAGTACAGACTGTATCTTATTCTTTTTGTTCTAAGTACAGACTGTAACACATATCTCACCCAGCTTCTCCATGCTCTTTGACACTGACCATAAGGAGGACTGGAGCAGTCTTTCTTAAAACCTGAATAAAAACTACTCAAAATATAATTTGTTTTGAAAGAGCTTTTGTAAAGGAAGAACTGAAGATTAGCTCTTGCCCTAAAAAACATAGAAGATAAAGTAGCATTTATATGAATAATACTTATTAATGATTTTGCCTACTTTAAACTATGTAAATAACAAGAAGTTTTAAGTTATAATTATGGTGACATATAAGCATGTTTTTTTAATTGAAATGTGATTGACATACAATATCTTGCTAATTTTAGATATACATTATAGTGATTTGATATTTTATACCTTATACATTTTATACATTATGAAATTATAGTTAGCACTTACACAAAGTTACTGTAATATTATTGACTATATTCCCTATACAGTACATTTTGAGCACTATTCTTGATTTAATATGGAGGTAATTGAGGGATATAATTTAAAAAAATTTTTTTAAATCCAAATTAGTTAACATATATAGTGTAAGAATGATTTCAGAAGTAGAATTTAGTGATTCATCACTTACATATAACACCCAGTGCTCATCCCAACAAGTGCCCTCCTTAATGCCCATCACCCATTTAGTCCATCCTCCTCACCCTGTATCCTTCCAGCAACCCTCAGTTTTGTTCTGTATATTCAACAGTCTCTTATAGTTTGCCTTCCTCTGTTTTCATCTTATTTTTGCTTCCCTTCCCGTGTTCATCTGGTTTTTTTCCTAAATTCCACGAGTGAAATCATATGATATTTATCTTTCTCTGACTGACTTATTTCGCTTAACATAATACACGCTAGTTCCATCCATGTTGTTGCATAGGACAAGATTTCATTCTTTTTGATCACTGAGTAACATTCCATTGTAATGGATACATCTTTATCCATTCGTCAGTTGATGGACATTTGGGCTCTTTTCATACTTTGACTATTGTCGATAGTGCCGCTATAAATATTGGGGTGCACGTGCCCCTTCAAATCAGCTTTTTTGTATCCTTTGGATAAATACCTAGTGGTGCAATTGTTGGGTCGTAGGGTAGTTCTATTTTTAGTTTTTTGAGGAACCTCTATGCCGTTTTCCGAAGCGGCTGTATGAGTGAGGGACATAATTTTAACTAAGCATGCAACAATCAGAAAAGGATTTTTAGAAGACTTTCAAAGGGCACCTGGGGGGCTCTGTTAGTTAAGCATCCAACTCTTTTTTTTTTAATTTCCTTTTTAAGTTTATTTATTTTGCTGCCAGCACAGAGCCCGATGTGGGGGTTGAACACAAAGCTGTGAGATCATGACCTGAGCTGAAACCAAGAGTCAGACACCCAACCAACTGAGCCACCCAGGCGCCCCAAGTGTCCAATTCTTGATTTCAATTCAGGTCATGATCTCACAGTTAATAAGTTCGAGACCCGCATTGGGCTCTGCACTAACAGCATGGAGCCTGCTGGGAATTCTCTCTCTTTCCCTCTTGGTCTGCCCTTCCCCTGCTGGCACGTGCGTGCTCTCTTTCTCAAAATAAGTAAATAAACAACAACAAAAAGACTTTCAAAAGTCTTCTGAATGCAGCATAGATCACAAATTCAAACTAGCCCTGGAACTTTGCTTTTTCACTAGCCATTTTCTGTTGGGAAATTAATTATCAAACTAATTTTCATTTTGTTTTTCTATATTATGGGGATGACCTGTTCTGTGATGGGAGAAAGGAGTAAAAGAAGAGAATTAGCTCATTGATTCATTTATTGTTTTAGCTGTTTCGATACCTGGGGTGTATACATTATAAAGCTTTTAGTGCTCTTATAGTATCTTTTAAAATTTTTTTTTTCAACGTTTTTTTATTTATTTTTGGGACAGAGAGAGACAGAGTATGAACGGGGGAGGGGCAGAGAGAGAGGGAGACACAGAATCAGAAACAGGCTCCAGGCTCCGAGCCATCAGCCCAGAGCCTGACGCGGGGCTCGAACTCACGGACCGCGAGATCGTGACCTGGCTGAAGTTGGACGCTTAACCGACTGCGCCATCCAGGCGCCCCTCTTATAGTATCTTTTAATATATTTCTTTCAAAGCTCTTATAACACAGATTTTTAAAAATTCAATTCATTAGAATAAAAAAATGTTTAGAATGCCTGGATTTAGGCAACAGGATTAACTCCTATTTAATTGAAGATTACAGAGAATTTTTAAACTTTCTAAAACTTGTTTTATTTTGAACATCTATCATGCATAAGGTACTGAGGGGCATGATTAGGAAGAAAAGGAGTTTTGCCTGTAAGAGGCTTATAGTATTTTGGGAATACTAGATTTGTATGTGATGATTTTTTTTATGATTTAAAAATATACTAATATCCCTGTTATTGTAGGGAATAAAATGGGCTCTTTCTCTGATGATAGAACCTGTGAATGTTATAAATCTTTTACTCTGTAACACTTCTGAGCATATTCAATGATGTATGATTGAGTGCATGGTGAATTTATACTAATAACAGTAGACTTCCTGGCCTCAAATAAGAGAAAAGACAGAGTCTGTAGTGTGGGTTATGGGTTTTGTGTATACTGTGGTTTTGTTTTTTATAATGTTTTTGTAATCAGAATGAGTGAAATAGAGGGTTAGGATTTAATTAATTGAGAGTACCTGTTAGGTAAATTTCAGTTAATTAAAAACAATCATTCAGTTAAATATTTACTCTGCTGTGGTTTGGGCATAGTGCTTGACACTGTAGGTACTTAAGACAGCAGTCCTTAGTTCCCTAGAATTCCACAGTCCAGTTTAGTAAGCAGAAAGGTTAAAAATAGCTACAATTAATATAGTGATAAATGGACATATGATTAAGGGTAGTGTTACCCATTCATGAATCATAAATTTATTGATAAACTCTTTTGTCTTAAGCCCAATATTGGCACTGGAATTACAGTGAGAACAAGATTGCTCCTACATTGAAGAAGCTTACAGGCAGGTTTTTGTTTGTTTGTTTGTTTGCTTGTTTGAGAGGGAGAGAGCATGAGTGGGGGGGGGGGGGCAGGGGCAGAGGGGAGAGAGAGAATCTTAAGCAGGCTCCGCGGTCAGCATGGAGCCTGATGAGTGGCTTGGTGCCATGACACTGCAATCATGACCTCAGCCAAAATCAAGAGTGGGACGCTTAACCACCTGAGCTATCCAGGTATCTACAGGCAGTTTTTTAATGTTTTATAATTTTTTTTTTTTTTAAGAGAGAGAGAATGACCAGGAGAGGGAGAGAGAGAATGCCAGCAGGCTCCACGCTGTCAGCACAGAGCCCAACACAGGGCTTGATCTCATGAACTGTGAGATCATGACCCGAGCCAAAATCAAGAGTCAGAGGCTTAACTGGCTGAGCTACCCAAGTAACCCCACATAAATATTTCTCTTAAAAAATATGGGGCACCTGGGTGGCTCAGTCGGTTGGGCATCTGACTTTGGCTCAGGTCATGATCTCACAGTCCGCGTGTTCAAGCCCCGCTTCGGGCTCTGTGCTGACAGCTCAGAGTCTGGAGCCTGTTTTAGATTCTGTGTCTCCCTCTCTCTCTGACCCTTCCCCATTCATGCTCTGTCTCTCTCTGTCTCAAAGATAAATAAAACGTTAAAAAAAATTTAAAAGAATATTAAATTCAGGAGCTTTGTTAGTATCACTGCCTTAGTTTTAAATTGAAAGTGCCTCTTTCTAGATCCTTGAATGAGATACTCTTAGAAAATGGTACATACTTTTGTATTTTACCCCTGAGATGTACATGCTAAGATTTCTTTATTTCCTTCTTCCCAGGTAGTTTTAGCTTATGTTTAGCTGAGTGTATAATCTCTGAAAATAAAGATGAATTCCCTAGTCCTTAATGGTTGTTTTTTTTTTTTTTTTTTTTTTTTTAAGTTTTTACTTATTTTGAGAGAGAAAGAGAGAGAATGAGCAGGGGAGGGGCAGAGAGAGAGGAGAGAGAGAATCCAAAGCAGGCTCCACACTGTCAGCACAGACCCCAATGTAGGGCTTTGTCTCAAAACCATGAGATCATGACCTAAGCCAAAATCAAGAGTTGGATGCTTAACTGGCTGAGCCACCCAAGTGCCCCTTAAAAATAAAATCTTAAAAAAATAATAATAAAACTTTTAAAGTAGTCACGAATCTAATTCCTTCTTTCTGTCTTTTTTTTTTTTTTTTAATGTTTATTTTTGAGAGAGGCAGAGTGTGAGTTGGGGGGGTGGGAAGGGGCAGAGAGACAGAGACAGCATCTGAAGCAGGCTCCAGGCTCCGCACTGTCAGCAGCATAGAGCCCAACACAGGGCTCAAACCCACGGACTGTGAGATCATGACCTGAGCTGAAGTCAGACACTTAACCGACTGAGCCACCCAGCCACCCCGAATCTAATTCTTTCTAATTTTAATTAATATTTCATAGAAATGGTTAGTCTTTTATGATTCTAGTACTATAGAGTTTTTCTTGGTATGAAGTAATCCATTGTAATATGAGTATTATGTAGTACTAACAGCTGTCAGGATATGTGAATTGTTTCTTAATGTTTGTTTATTTTTGAGAGAGACAGTGCAAGTGGGGGAGGCGCAGAGAGAGGGAGACACAGAATCCATAGCAGGCTTCAGGCTCTGAGCAGTCAGCACAGAGCCCAATGCTGGGCTTGAGCCCATGGGCTGCGAGATCATGAGCTGAAGTCGGCTGCCCAACCTACTGAGCCATTCAGGCACCCCAAGATATGTGAATTGTCTCTTAGTCTTAAATTCCTCACTTCAACTGCTGCTAATTTCTGGGATTCAATTTCCTTTACTGAAAATAATGATATGTGAAGTTTAAAGCTGATCATATACGTATATTTGTAGGATTCAAATAGAAGCTCGCAGTGCTGCTTCTGAGTGGGGTAATGTCACTATTGCCATATCCCAGTGGAGGTAAAATATCATTGAAGACCACTTGAATGTTGTTCAACATTCATATTCCATTTTCCTTAAAATAAATACTTTATTTTATTATAATTTAGTAGTAAAGAATGATTACAGGGATGGGCGCTTGGGTGGTTCAGGTGGTTAAGCATCTGACTCTCGGTTTCAGCTCAGATCATGATCTCATAGTTTTGTGGGTTCAAGCCCTGCATCGGGCTCTGTGCTGACAGTGCAGAGCCTGCTTGGGATTTCTCTCTCCCTTTCTCTCTGCTCCTCCCCCACTCATGCTATCTATGTCTCTCTCAAAATAAATAAATAAACTTTAAAAAATAAAAAAAAAACAAACAAACGAATGATTACAGGGAGGGGCGCCTTGGTGGCTCAGTCGGTTGAGTGTCCAACTTCGGCTCAGGTCATGATCTCAAAGTTTGTGGATTCGAGCCCCGCGTCAGGCTCTGTGCTGACAGGTCAGAGCCTGGAGCCTGCTTCGGATTCTGTGTCTCCCTCTCCCTCTGCCCCTAACCCACTCACATTCTGTCTGTGTCTCTCTCAAAAATAAATAAACATTAAAAAAAATTTTTTTTTTTTTTTAAGAATGATTACAGGAAAAAGTGGCCATGGTTCCAGATATCACAGAAATTGAAATGACCAAAAGAATTCTGTATTAAATTTTGTATTAATCAACTTCTAATGGTTAAGATACTTTTATGTGTTCAGAATTTACCTAACATGTTATGAAGCATTGGACTCCATAGTAATAAATTTTACCTTACATGTTCAACATCATCTTCTTGACAAAACTTGAATATACTTATACATGAAGATGTACTCATATTTCCTAAAAGAATACATTTCCTTGTGATAATCTCTGTGTTTGTTGTGCTAGTCAGAGATGAATCTTAACCATTAAGAAGTTGGATGGGGTTCATTTAAACCTCTAGCTACAGGAGTATGCTATCATAGGGCACCCATATGCTTCTCTTCCTGTAGGTTTTAGTTATCAGTATAGTGTTCATAAAGGACTCTTGAGTCAGGCTCCCAAGTATGCTGGCTCCATTGCTTCCCAGTTTTGTGAATCTTAGGCACACCTTACTTGGTTTCCTTCTGCATGAAATGAGGATGATAGTAAAACTTTTACTATCTTCTAGGGTTGTAGAAGGATTTAATGAATTAATATATTTAAGGCACTTAAAAAGTGCCTGGCACAAAAGGGCCCAATAAATTTTAGATGTTATAGTTGTCACTGTTCTACAGTCTGACAGATGTGAACTATCTCAGGTTTTCATTATGTCCTATAAAGTATATGCAGAGATTAATAAAATCTACTGAGAAAGTGGTTTTATATTAAGAATACTAGAAGGAAACTACTTTTGTACTACCGTGTAAGCTATAAAATGACAGAATAAGCAGATGATGACCTTTTGAAGGAAAGAGGGGGATAAATATAACTTTAAACATTCTAATCAGATGGGTGAAATTGCTTTTATGTTTAGCCAATGATTTACAAATAATTGTTTGACACTGGACAAAAGTTAAATAAAAATTGATTAATATTTGTATTAATATTACAGCAGATTTTCAACAGCAGCTCTTCAAGTTACCCATAAAAACAGTGGAAAATGGAGACTCATTCATGACAAAAGCAAGTGGAAGATAATAGTGTAGTGCCTTTCATACTGCTATGATTAAAGTGCAGCCCTGTCTTAAACTTCAGGGTAACTGAGTTTTAAAACTTAGCTTGCGGGGCGCCTAGGTGGCTTAGTTGGTTAAGCGTCCAACTTCAGCTCAGGTCATGATCTCACGGTTTGTGAGTTCTAGCCCCATTTTGGGCTCTATGCTGACAGCTCAGAGCCTGGAGCCTGCTTCAGATTTTGTGTCTCCCTCTCTATCTGTCCTTCCCCTGTTCGGGCTCTGTTTCTCTTTCTCTCTCTCTCTCTCTCTCTCTCTCTCTCTCTCTCTCTCTCAAAAATAAATAAACATTAAAACAGTTTTTTAATTAAAAAAAAAAAAAAAAACTTAGTTTGCAGGTACCAAGTGAGAGCATAGTATGTACCTGAGATGAAAACAGCTTAGCTGTTGGCACCTTTGGGAGAAAGAACCAGATTTTTTTGTAGCTAGTTTATGCATAAAACTGAGAAAGAGAAAGCTGAATGTGGGAACATTCCTGTTATAAGCCTTTATGCTCCATGAGGTGAGAAAAACATGTTATAGAATAAGGATTTCAGAAAGTGAAAGACAGTTACTATTTAGGGTAATTGTTAAGTCTTTGACTAGATGCTTTAAAAAAAAATTTTTTTTTTTTTTAATTTTTAGAGAGAGAGCATGAGCAGAGGAGAGGGACAGAGGGAGAGAGAGAAAATCAAGCAGAGTGCAAGGCTGGATCTCACAACCTGGGATCATGACTTGAGCCGATACGAGAGTCGAACACTTAACAGACTCAGCCACACAGGGGCCCCAGACCAGATGCTTTTAAATGAAATTTGTGATGTCTGTGGCCATAACCTAGCTCAGTATCAGAAACAGCTCGTGGGCTTATAATTTTGTATGATATAACATAGCCTTTTTCCTTTATAAACCCTCTGTCATATAAATGCTTGTGTTATCTGACGTGGAATAAACTTTTGTTTTGAATGCTGCTCATTTCCTTTGAATTCTACCTTAAATTGTTCTCAATTGGATTTGAAATTTAGAAATGAGAATATTCCTTGAATAAGAAAAACATTTATATAGTTAATAGTACTAGTCATGATATTCTGAACTTCTTGGTAGAAAACATCATTATTTCAGACTTCTGCTTTTCATGAGGAGACTTGGGGGGGGGGCTGGAGTGAACAGGTACTTTTTAGTTTAAACATGGTACTATTTTTGTAGGTTCCCATCCTTGTTTTTGTCAATGGAGATTATTTATGCTAAAGACTTTAAAAGCTGTATTTCACTTGAACAACTTTAGATCAGAGGTTGTAAACAGATGTCTTGGACATTATTTAAAATCTAAAATAATTAATTGCCAGCATATAAAAATGAGATTTTATTGAAATTTCAGTGACTAACAACTCCTGTAAAATCAGTGCTGGTAACATTGGCTTTGTATTCTTACATGGTAGAAGTCAGCAGGAGCTGAGAGATATCTGTGCTTTAGATGGGATATCCACTATTCACTTTACCACCACATACCTTTGAAGTGATCATGACTAATCATATTGATATCTGGTCCTTCTCAGCATTATAATTTCTGCATCAGTGAGTTTTGTTTTGTTTTTTAATTTTTTAAATTTTATTTCAGGGGTTCCTGGGTGTCTCAGTTGGTTAAGCGTGTAACTTCGGCTCAGGTCATGATCTCATGGCTCCTGAGTTTGAGCCCCACGTGGGGCTCTATGCTGACAGCTCAGAGCCTGGACCTGCTTCAGATTCTGCGTCCCTCTCTCGCTCTGCCCCTCCCCTGTTCTGCCTCTCCCCCGCTCATGCCCTCTCTATCTCAAGAATAAAGAAACATTAAAACACACACACACACACACACACACACACACACACACACACACACGCAAATGAGATCCCATGGAGAAATTCTGCTACAAAAAGGGGGCATAAATATCATGTTCAAGTGATGAAGAACATAGTGTGGGAAATAGAAGAAATTTTAATTCATTCAAGGGAGACGGAGACTTAGGCTGGCTTCCTAGTTAAAAAAAAATTGTGGACATATTTAAAAATCACTACACGGTTTTGTGTTTTTTTAATAGTTTCAGGAGGATAGTTGTGAACCAGTAAACTTTTGATTCATTGGGGCTCAATGGGTGAGTGAGTGCAGGCAGGGTCCTTTGGTAAGTGTGGCAGATGGGAGAGAGCTCAGGTTTTGGACTCCTGGCTGGGTTTGACTGTGTGACGTAGTCAGTGACTATAACCTCTCTGAGCTTCAAGTTCCTCGTCTATGGCAAGGAATAATTGGCTTTTACCACAGCAGTAAGTCCAGGTTCATTTCACTGAATAGGTCACATAGCACTCAGGGTTAATCATTTTGAAAATGTAAATGTCCTTTATAAATCTAAATCCCTTTATGTATAAATGTCACTCCATGGCTTTAAATGCTTAAATGGTTTCTTGCAGCATCAATGATCTATAAAAATCCTGAATGATGGACTCCTGCCGTATCTTCACCTTGAGAACTGTAATCCCCAGCTTTGTTGGTCTTCTTCCACCAAGTCTGTTTTTATAGGCTGTTTCTCTGTCTGGAGACTCTGTTCGTAGCTCTTGATAAGACTGGCTCCTTCTCATCCTTAAGGACAGTGTTGAATTGTGGCTTCTACTAAAGGTCTTAATCCCCTTCTGTCTAAAACTCTCCCTTTTGACTTCCTCATAAACTTTATTTCAGCAGGTCTTTTTTTCTTTGTAGCATGGCCCAAATTTGTATTTCTTTCATTCCTGTTATTGTGATGCCACCTCTAAACTGTAAGCTTTATGAGAACAAGAACTACATATATGTTGACTTCACCATTTTATCCCTGGTGACTATTCTACTTTCAGGCACATAGGAGACACTCATTAAATGTTTGTTGATTGAATTAAGAACTCCACTTTGAATAGATATAAGTGCTTGTACTTTTCCTTGTCAACAGCTGAAAATTATGCAGACTCCTTTAGTTAATTGCTGTTAATTCCTTAAAGCTCTTTTATGTGGATACAATATTTTAAAGAGTGTATATCTTCTTTTAAGACTTCAGTTTTTAGAGAAATTTTAGGTTCACAGTAAAATAGGAAGGTAGAGAGATTTATCCCTCATACACCTCTCCCCTCAACACACATACATAGCACTGCCATTGTCAACATCCCCCACCACAGTGATAAATTTGTTATAATTGATGAACGTACCTTGACAAATCATAATTACTCAAAGCCTGCAGTTTACATTAGGGTTCACTCTTGGTGTTGTACGTTCTGTGGTTTGGACAAATGTATAATGACATATATCCACCATTATAGTATCATACGGAATAGTTTCACTGCCTTAACAAATCCCCTGCTAGAGGAGTACATACGAGGTACACGTTACATGGAATTGAGGAGTCAGGAAAAGTTTTCCAGACAAAGGGACATTTAAGGTAAAGGCTAAAGAGGAGCCTAAGTTAATTTAAGGGATCCAGGCTGAGCGTCTTTGGGAAGGAATGAAGTAAGTTTGGTGTTAATGTAAGGAAAGAATTGAAGCTGGCGAGGTAAGCAAGTGCCATATCAGGAAGGACTTTAAGCCACTTAAAAGATCGTACCTTTTTTCTGAGGTCATTGGAAAGCCATTGAAAGCCTTTGAGTTGGAGGATAACATGACCAGACTTGCATTTTAGAAAGTTTCCTCACGC
Organism: Panthera uncia; assembly: GCF_023721935.1. Taxonomy (NCBI): domain Eukaryota; kingdom Metazoa; phylum Chordata; class Mammalia; order Carnivora; family Felidae; genus Panthera; species Panthera uncia. The sequence continues at coordinate 103,968,520 of NW_026057582.1, read as the reverse complement.
TACAGTGGTGAACAAATTACTATGGAGAGGTAAGATTTGAGAGGAGAAACCTGGAGCAAGGAGATCAGTTTAGAGATTCTGTTCCATCCCTCTGGGAGGCTGGTTTCTTTGCCAGGCTATATTAATCAAGATGGAGAAAGCTTATGGATGTGAATGTTATTTAAGAGCTAAAATTGACAGTTCTTTTGTCTCTTGTTTAATTCACAGGGTAGATGGTTAGTAGTATTGTGCTTTGAGATAAGATCCCAAGAAAATAAAGTAGGTTTGAAATTTTCTTAGGGAGGATGGAGGTGTTGGGAGAAATGGAAGCCAAGAGATGAATTCACTTGGTGGTGTTCAGTTTGAAGTGTCTGAATTTTTTTCATTTAGGTAGAAAACTTGTGTATGCCCCTGACTATATAAATCTCAACCTCAGGAGAAGGGTGATATAGCTGGAAGTGTAAATTAGGATGCATCAGTGTGTAAATGAATGTATGATATTGGTGCTTAGAATAATGTAGCAGTGCCTGGGAATGATGTCTTTTACATAATAAATGCTTAACAAATTTGTGATGCGTGAATGCATGTCTAGGAGCCAGGAAGTGGTCTTGAATGAGAAGAGAGACTTGGGCCAGTATTCAGAAGAAATGAAACAATTTAGGGACAGGCTGAGTAAGAAGGAGCAGACACAGAGATAGGAGGAAAGTCAGAAGAGAATGATAGCATGAACTCAAAGGGGAAATAATTTTTTTTCTTAGACTATTTAAATGTTTATTTATTTTGAGAGAGAGACAGAACATGCATGTGCGCACATGATTAGGGAAGGGGCAGAGAGAGGGGGTACGAAGGATCTAAAAGGGGCTCTACACTGACAGCAGCAAGCCCAATGTGGGGCTCAAACGCAGGAACTGTGAGACCTTGACCTGAACCAAAGTCGATGCTCAACTGAATGATCCACCCAGGTGCCCCAAGAATTTTTTAAGAAAGAGCAAAAGGCCACCAGTGTTAGGAGATCAAAAAGATAAGGACTGAAAAGTGTTCTTCAGATTTAACCTTAAGGTTGTGGTTTACCTGGAGAAGAGAAAGGTAATGATCGTTTGGGGGGAATGAGATTAAAAATCCTATTGTGCAGTTTTCTGTAATGAGATGGAAACAGTGAGTGAGGACAGCTCTTCAGTTTGGTTGTGTAGGGCCTATGGGAGAGGGAATGGTAGCTGGACAGGAGGTAATGACCATGGGATGAGTGTTGTGTCTTGTATTTTTAATGGGAAGGTTTTGAACCTTTGAACCTTTGAAACCTTTGTTTGGTGCTCATTTGTAGGAAATCAGGAGAGAGGAAGAAGATAAAGTTATAAGTGAGAGAGATGATACAGTGTATAAACATTATACAGTTTATAAATGATTTGCCTTGGGTGGGAGGACCACCTATTCTAGATGAGACAGGAAGAAGGTAATGTAAAGATAGGTGGCTTTGCAGACATGTTTTGCTCGTTTATGTTAGAAAATCAAGGGAATTATTTTAACTTTTTAAAATTTATTTAAGGAATCTCTGTACCCTGCATGGGGCTGAAACTCACAGTCTCGAGATCAAGAGTCACATGCTGTTCTAAGCCAACCAGACACATTATGATTTTTTTTAATAACTAAAATAGTATATGCCTATTTAAAATTACAGTTGACTTTTGATTTTGGCTCAGGTCACGATCCCAGAGTTGTGGAATCAAGCCCTAGTTGGGCTCTACACTGAGCATGGAGCCTGCTTTAGGTGCTTTCTCTCTCTCTCTCTCTCTCCCCCCCTCTGTCCCTTTTACACGCTCACTCTCTCTCAAAAAAAAAAAAAAAAAAAAAAAAAAAAAAGAATCAATAAAAAATAAAATAAAATTATAGTTGACCTTTGAATAATGTGGAAGTTAGGGGTGCCAGCCCTCCAGTACAGTTGAGAATCTGCCTGTAACTTTTGACTGCCCCAAAACATATCTACTAATAGTCTACTGTTTACCACAAGCCTTACCAATAACATAAACAATTGACACAGATTTTGTGTGTTGTATGTATTATGTACTGTATTCTTTTTTTTTTTAATTTTTTTTTTTAACATTTATTCATTTTTGGAGACAGAGAGACAGAGCATGAGCGGGGAAGGGGCAGAGAGAGAGGGAGACACAGAATCTGAAGCAGGCTCCAGGCTCTGAGCTGTCAGCACAGAGTCCAACGCGGGGCTCAAACTCACAAACTGTGAGATCATGACCTGAGCCGAAGTCGGACGCTCAACCGACTGAGCCACCCAGGCGCTCCTGTACTATTCTTAAAGTAAGCTAGAGAAAAAAATATTGAAATCATGAGGAAGAGAAAATACATTTACAACATTGTACTATATTTATTGAAAAAAAAGTCCTTGTATAAGTAGACCCATGCAGTTTGAACCCTGTTGTTCAAGGATTGACTGTATTATTATTAACTGAAGTCCATAGTTTACATTAGAATCCAGTCATTGTGTTACTTATTTTATGGGTTTTCTAACAGATAATATGTATCTACCATTACAGTATTCTTAGAATAGTTTCACTTCTCTAAAAATCCCCTCTACCTTTTCATCCTTTTCTCCCTTTGTCCCCTGAAGCCCTAGCAACCACTGATCTTTTTACTGTGTCCATAATTTTTCCTTTTCCAGAATGTCAAATAGTTGGAATCATATATATAGTATTTTCAGATTGGTTTCCTTCACTTAGCAATATTCTTTTAAGTTTCCTCTATTTCTTTTCATGGCTTGATACCTTATTTATTTTTATCATTGAATAATATTCCTTTACATGGCCATATCATAATTTATCCATTTACCTATTGAAAGACATCCTGATTGCTTCCAATTTTTGGTGATTTCACATATAAACATTTACTATGTTTACTGCTCTAAACATTATGTGAAGGTTTTTGTATGGACTTAAGTTGTCTGTTCTTTTGAATAAGTTCCAAGGATTGTTGGATCATATATTAAGAATATGTTTGGGGCACCTGGGTGGCTCAGTCGGTTGAGTGCCGACTTCGGCTCAGGTCACGATCTCGCGGTCCGTGAGTTCGAGCCCCACCTCGGGCCCCTGTGCTGACAGCTCAGAGCCCGGAGCCTGTTTCAGATTCTGTGTCTCCCTCTCTCTGACCCTCCCCCATTCATGCTCTGTCTCTCTCTGTCTCAAAAATTAAATAAACGTTAAAAAAAAAAAAGAATATGTTTAATTTTGTAAGAGACTGCCAAACTGTCTTCCAATGCGGTTGTACCATTTTGCATTCCAAGCAGCAGTGAATGAGAGTTCCTGTTGCTCCACATCCTCACCGGCATTTGGCATTGTCAGTGTTTTGGGTTTTCATCATTGTAATAGTATAGTGGTACCTCATTTGAATTTGCAGTTCCCTAATGGCATATGATGTTGAGCATCTTTTCATATGCTTAATTGTGACCTGTATATCTTTGTGAGGTGTCTGTTCAGATCATGTGCCCATTTTTTTTTTTTTTAAAGTTTACTTTTGAGAGGGCAGGAGGGGCAGAGAGTCAGAGACAGAAGATACTAAGCAGGCTCTGTGCTGAGAGTGGAGAGCCCAATGTGGGGCTTCATCTCATGAACTGTGAGATCGTGATCTGAGCTAAAATCAGATGCTTAACTGACGAAGCCACCCAGGCATCCCTCCTTTGCCCATTTTTAAAGCAGGTTTGTTTTCTTGTTTAGTTTCAAGTTTTTTGTGTCTTTTGGATAACAGTCTTTTCTCAGATATTTGTTTTGTGAATATTTCTCCCAGTCTGTAGCTTGTCTTTTCATTCTTTTGACAGTGACTTTTGCAGAGCAGAAGTTTTTAATTTTAATTAAATCGAACTTACCAATTTTTTCTTTCATGGATTGCAGTTTGGTGATGTGTATGAGAAATCATTGCCAAACCCTAAGGTCACTTAGATTTTATCTATAATATCTTCTAATAGTTTTATAGTTTTGTGTTTTACATTTAGATCTATGATTCATTTAGAGTTAATTTTTGTGATAGGTATGAGGTCTGTGTCTAGATTCACTTTTTTTGCATGTAGTGGCCATTTTTTCCGGCACCATTTTTAGAAGAGACAATCCTCTGCTGAATTGCCTTTGCTCCTTTATCAAAGATCAGTTTGATTACATTTGTGTGGGTCTATTTCTGGGCTTTTTGTTCTGTTCCATTGATCGGTTTGTCTATTCTTTTGCCTATACCGCACTGTCTTGATTACTGTAGCTTTGTAGTGAGTCTTGAAGTTGAGTAGTGTTGGTTGTCTTTCTTCTTCTCTTTGAAATATGTGTTAGCTATTTTGGGTCTTTTGCCTTTTCATACAGACTTTAGAGTTACTTTGTCAGTACTCAAAAGATAACTGGCTAAGAATATATTTTTTTAATAGTAAAAGTTTTTTCTAAATGGGGAGATGTGGGGAAAATGTAAGGTACAGAAGCACTGAAAATGTTCAAATGGGCTTGGGCTTCATTCCAGTCTAAGGTAATGACATAGGAAGCTCCTGAACTTGCTTCCTCCCATGGACACACCAAATCTATAGCTACACACAAGAATTCCCTCTGAAAGGAATTCAGAAACTAGTTGAACAACTCCAATACATTGAGTGAATGAGGAAAAAATCCCACATCGAAATGGATAGGAAAGACTGAGACACATTCTTTCTATAAACCCCACCCCTGGCACAGCAACATACAAATTAGGAGGGAACTCACAATTCCCAGCTTCTCCCTGAGGAGTAAGGGTTTGCAGTCAAAATCTAGTGCCTCAAAATTTAAGGCTTCTGTCTGACAAATGGGATCCCAACACACCTAGCTCTGAAAGCCAGTGGAGCTTGTGTCCATAGGACCCAAAGACTGTAGCAAACAAACAGTGCCTAAGAGCCCGCTGAGGAATCTGCTATGGCTATCCACACTATGGCTCAGTGCAGAGGCAAAAGACAGAAATGCCCATCTCCTGGTCTTTACCTGAAAGAGGACTGTTTGTTTACTTGAAAAGCTGCTGCCTGAGAGTCATGCTTCTGATTTAACACAGATCTAGGGACAGACCACAATCCTCCATGCAGACCTGGGAGGCTGGCAGGTGCCACTTCTACATTCTCCCTCCGACCCACTCCCTGTTACCAGTGTCTTCTTAGGATGAGTTTCTGTAATCATCTGGTGCCCTGGCCTTTGTGACTACTGCCTGGGGGGGTGCACCCCTTGATTTCCTGAGTCTGGTGGCCAGCAGGACTTGTGTTTGTGAGTCCCACAAGACTATAACAGTTTTTAGCTGACTATCGCCCCCAGGAATGAGTGGATAGGAAGTGTACTGAAAATCCCAGCTCTCAGTCTCCCTGAAAGAGACCTACTTTCATACTTTAAAAGCTGTTACTTGAAGGTCCGGCTTCTAGTTAGGTCCGGCTTCTAGTTAGCCTTCATCGAAATGCTGACTAAGAGCTTCTCCTTTGAGACACAGACAGGTCTTGGCACATCCTCAACTACTGAGAACCATTAAGAACAAACAAGGTGGCTTGGACAATCACAAAGATTTCAGAAAAAACTAAGAGCTAGGGCCTGGCTGAGTAATGAGGTTCATCTCCTGCAGGAGACTACTCTGTCAAGATTGGGAGGGGTAGGTGTTTATCCATTACACAGAAACCAGTGAAGTCAAGGAAAATGAAGAAACAGGAGTATTTTATGAACAAAAGAACAAGATAACACTTGAGAAACCGATAAGTGATTTACCTGATAAAGATTTCAAAATAATGGTCATAAAGATGGTCACTGAAGTCAGAAATCCTTTGGAATTGAAGGAGTGATAGTTTCTAGATAAGCAGAAATTGAAGGATTGATTGAAGGAGTTCAGGGCACCTGGGTGGCTCAGCCATTCAGTGTCTGACTCATGAGTTCAGCTCAGGTCATGAGCTGAGGGTCATGGGATCAAGCCTCACATCAGGCACCATGCTGAGCTTGGAGCCCTCTTAGAGTTCTCTCTTTTCATCTTTTCTGCCCCAACCCCCCCCCCCGAAAATAAATAAATAAACTAACAGGAAGCCATATGAATGTATAAATCTCATTGGTAAAGGTAAATATATAGTTAAATCCAGAATACTGTAATGTTGTAATGGTATAGGTAAATCACATATATCTAGTGTGAAGGTTAAAAGAGAAAAGTAGCTGGGTGTCTGGGTGGCTCAGTCATTTAAGCATCGGGCTCTTGATTTCGGCTCGGGTTATGATTTCATAGTCTGTGAGTTTGAGCCCTGCATCAGGCTCTGTGCTGACCGTGTGGAACCTGTTAGGAATTCTCTCTCTCCCTTTCTCTCTGCCCCTCCCCCACTTATGCACACGTTCTCTCTCTCTTTCTCAAAATAAATTTAAAAAACTGAACATTTAAAAGAAATCACTTACATTTAAAGAAAAAGAAATGTAGTAAAAATAACAAGCTACAATAATTTCTTTCTTTAATGTTTATTTTAAATAATAAGTTATTGTAGCCCCAAGCTACAGTAATTTCTTAATGGATACACAAGGTAAAAAGATGTAAATTGTGGAATCAAAAACATGGAAGGGGGGTGCCTGGGTGGTTGGGTTGGTTATACATCTGACTCTTGATTTCAGCTCAGGTCATGATCTCACAGTTTGTGAATTCAAGCCCTGCCTTGGGCTCTGCGCTGTTGGGTCTGCTTGGGATTCTCTCTCTCTCCTCTTTGCCTGTGCTCTCTCTTGCGTTCTCTCTCTCTCTCTCTCTCAAAATAAACTTAAAAAAATAAAGGGGTGAGTAAAAATATAAAGCTTTAGTGTACATTTTACGTTATCAGCTTAAAATAGACTATTATATAGAATATATAAGTCTCATTGCAACTATAAAGCTGAAACCTATAATAGATACTTGAAAGAGGAAGTAAAAGGAATCTAAGCATACACTAAAGAAAATCGTCAAGTCACAAAGGAAGAGACAAAGAATAAGAAAGGAACAAAGGAAAAAAACCAAAAACCAAAAAACAAAAGAAAGGAACAAAGGAATTGCAAAACAGCCAGATAACAGTTAACAAAATGATAATAGTAAGTCCATATATATCAATAATGACTTTAAATATAAACGGACTAAACTCCCCAATCAAAAGACATGTAGTGGGTTAATGGATAAAAAGATAAGACCCAATTATATGCTGCCTATAGGAGATACATCTGGTTTAAGGACACACACAAATGGAAAGTGAAGAGATGTTAAAAGATAATCCGAACGAATGGAAAACAAAAGAAAGCAGTGGTAGCTATACTTATGGTCAGACAAAACAGACATTAAGACAAATACTGTAATAAGAGATGAGGTCATTATGTAATGGTAATGTTCAGTCCAACAAGATGATAGAACTTTTGTAAATATTTATGCACCCAACATCGGAGCTCTTGAATATGTATCAATATTAATAGACCTGAAAGGAGAAATAGGAACGCAATAATAGTGTGGGACTTCAGTACCCCATTTGCAATAATGGATGGATCATCCAGACAGATATTCAGTAAGTAAACATTGGACTTGAAGTATATACTAGACCAGATAGACTTAATAGATTTACACAACGTTCCATTCAACAGCAGCAGGATATGCTTCTTCTCAACCACACACAGAATATTCTCTAGGATAATATGTTAGGTCACAGAACAAATTTTAATGAGCTTAAGAAGACTGAAAGCATATCGAGCATCTTTGCAGACCACAATGGCATGAAACTAGATATCAATTACAAGGAAAAATAGAAAATTCAGAAATATGTGGAGATTAAACAACATGCTCCTGAAAAATCAATGAGTCAAAGAAGAAATCAGCGTAGTACTGGAAGACCTAGCCAGAGCAATTAGTCAAGGAAAAGAAATCAAAAGGCATCTAAATTGGAAAGGAAGAAGTAAAATTGTCACTGTTTGCAGTTGACCTGATACTATGTATAGAAAACCCTAAAGTCTCTATGAAAAAAACTTTAGAACTAATCAACAAATAGTTGCAGGATACAAAATGAATGTACAAAAATCCACATCTCTCTGCAGTAATGAACTGTCAGAAAGAGGAATTTTTAGGGGTGCCTGGGTGGCACAATCAGTTAAGCGTCTGACTCTTGATTTCAGTTCAGGTCATGATCTCATGGTTCATGAGATTGAGCCCTGCATCAGGCTCAGAGCTGAGCACAGAGCCTGCTTGGGATTCTCTCTCTCCCTTTCTGTGTTCCCCTCCTCTGCTGTCTCTCTTGCTCTCAAAGTAAGTAAGTAAGTAAGTAAATAAATAAGAGGGGTTTTTAAAAGTCCCATTTATAACTGTATGAAAAAGAATAAAATACCTGGTAATAAATTTAATCAGGAAGGTGAAACTGAAAACTGTGAGACATTTAAAGAAAGAAATTGAAGAAGACACAAATAAATGGAAAGATATTCCATTCTCATGGATTGGAAGAATTAATATTGTTAAAATGTGCATACTACCCAAAGTGATCTACAGATTCAATGCAATCTGTATCAAAATTCCAATGGCAGTTTTCACAGAAATAGAAAAAGTAATCTTAAAAATTTGTATAGAACCATGAAAGACCCCAAATAGTCTCAACAATCTTGACAAAGAACAAAACCGGAAACATCATACTTTTGGATTCCAAACTGTAATACAGAGTTATAGTAATCAATATGGTATTGGGCTAAAAACAGACACATAGATCAGCAGAACAGAATAGAGATCCCTGAAATAAGCCCATGCATATATGGTCAACTAATTTGTAAGAAAGGAGCCAAGAATATACAATAGAGAAATGATAGTTTCTTCAGTAAATGGTGATAGAAAAACTGGACCCCTGTCTTACATCACAGAAAACAACTCAAAATTGATGATAGTCTTGAATGTAAGACCTGAAACTGCAAAACTCCTAGAAGAAAACATAGGGGTAAGCATCTTCACATTGGTCCTGACAATAATTTTTTTTTTTTTTTTATTAGTTGACAGACTAAGCAAAGGCAACGAAAAGCAAAAATAAACAAGTGGGACTACATCAAACTAAAAAGCTTCTGCACAGTAAAGGGAGCCATCAATAAAAGGAAAAGGTAACCTACTGAATGGAGAAAATATTTGCAAATCATATATCTGATAAGTGGTCAATATCTAAAATATATTAAAAAATCAAACAAGTCAGTCAAAAAAATCTGATTAAAAATGGGCAGAGGAACTGAAAAGACATTTTCCAAAGAAAACATACAGGTGGCCAACAGGTATATGGAAAGATGCTCAATATTATTAATCCCAGGGAAATGCAAATCAAAACCACAATGAAGTAACACTTCACACCTGTTAAAATGACTGTCGTCAAAATGATAAATAAAAAGTTGGTAAGGATGTGGAGAAAAGGGAACCCTTGTGCACTGTTGGTGGAAATGTAAATTGGTACACCTGCTGTAGGAAACAGTAAGAAAGTTCCTCAAGAAATTAAGAGATAACTTTACCCCCATGTTCGTTGCAGCATTATGTGCAATAGCCAAGACATAGAAACAGGCTAAGTGCCCATCAACAGATAAGTGAACAAACAAGGTGTAATAAAGGTGTGTAATACACACATACACACATATGCACACACACGACACTATTAAGCCATAAAAATAAATACTGCCATTCATGGCAATGTGAATGGACCTTGAGGGCATTATCCTAAGTGAAATAAGACAGAGTAAAACAAATACTGTATGATCTCACATGTATGGAATGTAAAAAACCTGAACTCAGAACAGCAGATTGGTGTTGCCTGAGGCAGGGGGCAGGAGGTAGGAGTGGGTGTGGGAAGGGTTGTGAAGGTGGTTAAAAGGTATAGTGGTCCCCCACCTTATCTGCAAGGGATAAGTTCCAGGACCCCCAGTAGATGCCTGAAATCATGGATAGTACTGTACCCTATATATGCTGTATTTTTTCCTATACATACATACCTCCGATAAAGTTTATCAGTTAGGCACAGTAAGAGATTAGCAACAATAGCTGACAGTAATAGAGGTTACGTGAATATCATTCCTCCTGCCAGTCTTACTGTACTGTGTTCACTCTTTTTATTCTTGTGATGATGTGAGATGATCAGGTGCTTACATGATGAGATGAAGTGAATGACATAGGCATTATGATGTAGCCTTAGGCTTCTATTGACCTTCTGATGATATGGCAGAAGGAAGATTATCCCCGCCTAGATGGAAGTTGACTGTAGGTAACTGAAACTATGGTTAAGGGGGACACCGGGAGACTCCTGTACAAACTTCCAATGATAAGATAAATAAGTTTTGGGAATGTAATGTACTGCATGGTGACTATAGTTAACACTGTATTTTATATTTGAGATTGCTAAGAGGGTGATCTTAAAACTGAAAAAATAGGGGCACCTGAGTGTCTCAGTCAGTTAAACGTCTAGCTTCAGCTCAGGTCATGATCTCACGGTTCATGGGTTTGAGCCCCATGTTGGGCTCTGTGCTGACAGCTCAGAGCCTGGAGCCTGCTTCGGGTTTTGTGTCTCCCTCTCTCTCTGCCCCTCCCCTGCTCGCTCTCTCTCTCTCTCTCTCTCTCTCTCTCTCAAAACTAAATAAACATTAAAATAAATTAAAAAACTGAAAAAGTAATCATTAGGTGAAAATAGACGGAGCAGTGAGGGATAGGGTGGTAAGAATGAGAAACATTTGGGAGACATTAATAATTGGAATTTGTGGAAAAGAGAAACAGTAATACTATTAGGATCTGTAAACACTGTTCTTCCCTTTAATAATAGCACTCCAATAATGTGGCTAAAAAGTAAATCAATTTTGGTCATTTGTTAGGTTAATTAAAGTGATGTTCTTACTGTGTCTTTTTTTTTTTAAGCTAAAATGACTTATAAGACTTTGATTTGTCCTTAAATTGTCTTTTAATTTTTTTTGTTGTTGTGTAAGTTTTGACATTCTTTTGGCACACACACACATACAAGCACATGCACATATACAGATAGCATTTTTACTGAGTAGTTAGTCAATACCTTCTTTAGGTGTGATGCTGCTCTTGAAATTTATTCTGTGTTCTAAATGTGAGGAGCTTACAGTGAGAATTTTGATACCGTTGCATGCGCTCTTGGCCACGTGACACAAAGGGAATTTTGCTCTGGGCTCTGAGAAGAATTTTCATCCTTACCAAGAAAAAGATACATGACAAGAAAGTCTTTTGCTTTGCACTTTCTTTTCTGTTTTGGTTACTGGTGTGAGAAGTGATATCTGAAGCTGAAACTTGTGACTGAGAGGCCACAAGCCTTAGCACCAAAGCTAGTACGTGGTAGATGAAAGAACAGCAGAAGGGTTTGGTCACTTCAGAGACTCTTTAAGTAAACATACAGTTACCATACGATCCAGCAGTCCTTCACCTCCAAGCAATTTCATCCTAAATTATCTCAGAAAAGAGAGATTGAGATGCCTGTCTCTTGTCTTGACTATCAACAAAGACCATGTGTGTTTGGCTTTAAAATTTAAGTATGTTACAAGCCTCATTTTGACAGTGCCAATATATGAGAATCTGAAATAACAACCAGTAATTCAGTGATTTATTTTCTCTTAACAGTCACAGCTGTAATTCTTTAAACATTGTCTTGTGGTTTTATAGTATGGTTCCAGTTTTTTAGACTTCATGCAGCTTCTCAAAATACTGTTACATAAATCAGTAAATTCACTTTAGGCATTTGATTCATGAAAGAAGACCATACCTATCTCTTCCACAAAGCATCTGTTACTGCCTTACAAGAGAGTGACTTTGAGCCAGATGAACTCTTGGTTTGGGATGATTTCTTTTGTATGTTGGCACAGGACGGTTGTTGCTAGAAACGTAAGTTTCTCTCATTTCAGTGTGATAGAATGCTTTAAGATATCTTCTAGAGAAATCTGTGAAGGAAAACTTTTCACTGACCACAGCTGAGGATAGCCATATTCTTCAACTCTTATCATAAACCAGCAGATTTGGCCTCAGTTCCCTACCTACAATTTGATGAATTGGATTTTTTGATTTTACTATTAGCAATAATTCTTTAATCTACTAGAGAGCTCTTAAAATTTCCCAGTCAGGGGCGCCTGGGTGGCGCAGTCGGTTAAGCGTCCGACTTCAGCCAGGTCACGATCTCGCGGTCCATGAGTTCGAGCTCCGCGTCAGGCTCTGGGCTGATGGCTCAGAGCCTGGAGCCTGTTTCCGATTCTGTGTCTCCCTCTCTCTCTGCCCCTCCCCCGTTCATGCTGTGTCTCTCTCTGTCCCAAAAATAAATTAAAAAAAAAAAAAAATTTCCCAGTCAGGAAAGCCGTGTGTATAAATCTGTTTGTATTCACTAAATGAGGCTTAATTGGTGGGGTGATGCCTTCTGGGAAGGGTTAAACCAGTTCCTGAAATGAATTACAACTTTTGATTACAAAGAATACATGGAATGTTAAAGTTTTTTTTTTTTTTTTAAGTTTATTTATTTATTTTGAGAGAAAGCACAAATCGGGGAGGGTCAGAGAGAGAGAGGGAGAGAATCCCAGGTAGGCTCCGCACTGTCAGCGCAGAGCCTGTGCGGACTCAGACTCAGGAAACCGTGAGATCATGACCTCAGCTGAAACCAAGAGTCCGGCACTTAACCAACTGAGCCCCCCAGGTACCCCTGGAGTGTTATACTTTAAAAAATACCTTTCCTCTTAAATTAGGCATGCTTAAATTCAGAGAAACTATAAGAATTAAGCTTCCAAAGGAACTTGCTGGTATGACTCTAAAAATTTGTCATAACATTTACATGTCTAATAAATAAATTGCAAGTGATTGCTAAGTGGTTTATTTACCAGAAAAAGAAACATCTGCTTATTACGTGTATATAATTTCTCTTCCCCCTTTTTTATTTACATACAGTTGACATACAGTAAATACTACATTTATTTCAGGTGTATGACGTGGCAGTTTAGCAATTATATACATTATGAAATGCTCACCACAATAAGTGTAGTTACCATCTGTCACCATATAAACTTACTACAATATTAGTGTCTACATTCCTTATATTGCACTTTTTATCCTTGTGACTTACTTACCCTATAACTGGAATTTTGTACCTCTTAATCTCCTTCCCCTATCTTGCTAATCCCCCTCCCCTGTGGTAACCACCAGTTTGTTCTCTGGTGGTTTATGAGTCTTTTTTTGTTGTTCATTTGTTCATTTGTTTTGTTTTTTAGATTCCACATATAAGTGAAATCATATGGTATTGTCTTTGATTTATTTCACGTAAGTAGCTTCTCAGTCCATACATGTCACAAAATGGCAAGATTCCATTCTTTTTAATGGCTGAGTAGTATTTGATTTGCATACACACACACACACACACACACACACACACACACACACACACCCCACATCTTTATTCACTCATCTATCGATGGACACTAAGGTTGCTTCCATATCTTGGCTATTGTAAATAATGCTGCAGTAAACATAAGAGTGCATATATCTATTCTTTTTTTTTTTTTGAGAGAGGGAGGGAAGATCCAAAGAGGGCTCTGTGCTGACATTAGCAAGCCCGATGAAGGGCTTGAACTCATGAACTATGAGGTCATGACCTGAGCTGAAGTCAGATGCTCAACCCACTGAGCCACCCAGGTGCCCCATATATCTTTTTGAATTAGTGTTTTTGTTTTCTTTAGGTAAACAGCCAGTAGTGGAATTACTGGGTTATATGGTATTTCTGTTTTTTTTTTTAGGAATCTCCTTTCTGTTTTTCAGAGTTGCTACGTCCATTTACATTCTCACCAACAGTGCAGAGGGGTTTCTTTTTCTCCACATTCTTGCCAATACTTATTTCTTATCTTTTTTTTTTTTTTTAAGATTTTATTTTTAAGTAATCTCTACGCCCAACATGGGACTCGAACTCAGAGCCCCAATATCAAGAGTTGCATGCTTTACTGACAGAGCCATCCAGACGCCCCATTTCTTGTCTTTTTTTTTTTTCTAAGTTTGTTTATTTTTGAGACGGAGGGAGACAGAGCACAAGCAGGGAAGGGGCAGAGGTAGAGGGAGAGAGAGAGAATCCCAAGCAGGCTCTGCAGTTGTCAGTGCAGAGCCCAAAGCAGGGCTTGTTCCCAAGAACTGCAAGATCATGACCTGAGCTGAAATCAAGAGTCAGAAACTTAACTGAGCCACCCAGGTGCCCCTCTTGTCTTTTTGATACTAGGTATTCTGACTGGTGTGAGGTTGATATCTCATTGTGGTTTTGATTTGCATTTCCCTGATGATTAGTGATTTGAGCATCTTTTCATATGTCTTTGTCTTTGGAAAAATGTCTATTTAGGCCTTCTGTCGATTTTTTATTCAGGTTATTTGGGTTTTTGGTGTTGATTTGTGTGAGTTCCTTATATATTTTGGATATTAACCTTTACCAGATATATCATTTGTAAATATCTTCCCTCATGCCTTTTTGTTCTTTTGATGGTTTCCTTTGCTGTGCAGAAGCTTTTTAGTTTAGTCCCAATAGTTTATTTTTACTTTGTTTCCTTTGCTTAAGGAGACAGATCCAAAAAAATACTGCTAAGGCTGATATCCAAAAGTTTACTGCCTGTGGTTCTTTTTTAGGAGTTCTAACTAAGGTTTCAGGTCTTACATTTAGATCTTTAATCTGATTTGAGTTGATTTTGTGTATGGTGCAAGAAAGTGGAATTCCCCTCCCCCCTTTTTTTTACTGTTAAAAAAAAAAGAGGACAAATCATATAGTTTGTCTTTTACTGCTATCTTTGGAAGTCATTTTTTATTTATTTTTTTTAATTTTTTTTTTAACATTTATTTATTTTTGAGAGACAGAGACAGAGCGTGAGTGGGGGAGGGGCAGAGAGAGAGGGAGACACAGAATCCGAAGCAGGCTCCAGGCTCCAAGCTGCCAGCACAGAGCCCCACATGGGACTCGAACTCGCAAACTGTGAGATCACGACCTGAGCCGAAGTCAGATGCTCCACCGACTGAGACACCCAGGCGCCCCTGGAAGTCATTTTTTAAAAATAAGGTTAAGGTATGGGGCGCCTGGGTGGCTCAGTCAGTTGGGAATCTGATTATTGATTTCAGCTCAAGTCATGATCTTGTGGTTCATGGGATCAAGCCCCACATTGGGCTCTATGCTGACAGCATGGAGCCTGCTTCAGATTCTCTCTCTCCCTCTCTCTCTCTGGCCCTCCCCAACTTGCACTTGCTCTCTAACTCTCTCAAAATAAATAAGCATGAAAAAATTTTTAAATAAAAACAAACTTAAGGTATAATTTTTATTTTCATTTTTATTTATTTTTGAAAAAGAGAGAGGGAAGGTCAGAAAGAGGGAGACAATATCTGAAGCAGGCTCGGCGATGACGGCAGAGAGCCTGATGTGGGGCTTGAACATGCAAACTGTGAGATTATGACCTGTGCCAAAGTTGGATGCTTAACCAACTGAGCCACCCAGGCACCCTGGTTAAAGTATAATTTAATGTTTACCTTGGATGTTCTGTTTGACCTGGTTCTTGAGCTAACTTTTTCATATGTTATCTGCTAGTAACGAAAAATAAATCATTTAATAATATCTTTGTGAAATGGAAATCCTAACTAGCCTGTCTTAACACTAATGGATTGAAATGAAAGAATACTAGCTTCTTTTCTAGATGAATTCTAAACGTTCTTATGGTTAATCAGGATTCTATTTACATGTATTATTTTGTGTAAATATTTGGTTATATTGTTGAAAATCTGTTTTTTGTTGAGCAAGACCATCATAATTGTTAGTATTTATTAAGTACCAATTACATACAAGAAACTAAAGGAGATAGGACAAGAGCCCTAATTTCAAAGGCTTATAATCAAATTAAATACTAGAGTACATATCAATATAATCTGTTGCATACTGAGTGGCAAATGTATACACTGTATACACAGGGGTGCTCCAAGTGTTAATGATGAATTGGTTATGAAAAATTTCGCAGTGGGCATAGGATGTGAGTCAGGCCTAAAATAAGAAGAGTTATGAAGCCATTCTAGTGTAAGGGCCAACAATGGATGCACCTTGTGTTTATGCAGTAACTTTTTTTTTTCTAATTAAAAAAACATTTGTTTCTTTTAAGAAGCCTCCACTCCCAGTGCAGAGCCCAAAGCAGGGCTTGAACTCACAATCCTGAGATCAAGACCTAAGATGAGATCAAGAGTTGAAGAGTTGGGTGTTTAACTGACTGAGCCATCTAAGTGGCCCTGTAGTAACTTTTTAATACAAGAATTTAATTAAGGAGTTTATATTTAAGGGATTAGAGAGAAGATATTTACAAGTGATATATCTGGTAAGGATTAATATCCAAAATACATAGGAACTCACACAAATCAACACCAAAAAACCAAATAACCTGATTAAAAAATGACAAGCTAAAGAGTTTGTATTTGGGAAGTAGAATATAGTTTTGAGCAGTGGGTAGTGAAAAATAAACAGGATTTTTAAAAATTTAATTGTTCAGTTTGGTTTCTTAAAAATGAGAGGTGCCATATAACAGTAGTATTAAATATTATTCATCTTTCATAATTATAGATTAGACCATGCTCATGTTCCGTGATAGATTAGAAAATTGATATCTTAAATGTAAGTTTTTTTCCATGTTTGTGGGAGGTAAAGTGATTCTTCTGGGGTACAAGCATGTGTTAAAAACATCCTTTTCCCAGCTGAACACGAATCTTTACTTTCTGCAGGTTTCTAACTTGGGAAGTGCTGTATGTTTTTCTAATACATGCATGCAAGTATACATGGTTACTGAGGGCTATATGTGATTACTCCACCTAATGTTTCATGAGTTTAAGTGCAATGGAGAAAGTTAATGACAAGCGTTACAAAAATAACCTCCATCTGTTAGAGTGAGCACATATGAAAAATAAGAGCAGTAGACAAGGTGGTAGTACAGTTTTCCAAATCTTATAAATGAAGCTATTATAGTAGTAATAATTTATAAAAATGTGGGAGTTAGTCGAATGCTCAAAATTGCCTGGATAGGCTAAGACACATCTTTTTCCTGCCTTCAAAGAAATTTATAACATAAGGGAAGAAAGAATAGCTTGACAGTTTCTCATACATAGACATGCTCGCACCAGTTAAGATAGGGCTATCTAAAACATCTTAAGTTTCATTTCCCTTCTCTTACTGATATTGTTGGAGGGACTTTTGGTAAACAACAAAGATAATTGGAAGATATTGGATACAATTGCAAGAAAGAGAAAAATGAGAGAAATATAAACTCAAAATGTTGTTTAAGTAAGAAAGCCAGTAATTGCTGACCTCATTACCCTGATTTTGTCTTAAACGGAATATACATTTTGAATGTGGATGTATTGTTTCCCAAATTCAGAGAAATGTATCTTATTGAGGATTAGCTTTGTAGAAGCCTAAAGTCATAATACACTTTTAGTAATACAAGGAAAACAGACAAAAAAGATGAACATAAACAGTTTATTTTAATTGTTTGAAGTAAATAGATTTTATCTTGGATAATATGCCCATTTGTACCGTCAGCTCACAGGTTTGTCCCTGTCCCTGTACTCAGAAATTAAAGATGTCTATGAGAAGCTTGCAGTATAGACATTTTGCTTTATTGTATATATGCAGTAACAACCAAGCAGTTGTCTTAATTCTCCTTTTCCTTAAAATTTCAAGGAAAATATTTAATGAAAGTAAAACATAAGCATGTGTTTTGTATGTGATTGGTGATAACAGAATTTTTTGTTGTTGTTGTTGTTAAAGATTACCTGTTTTATGAAAAATAGCATCAGAATTATCTCATTTTAAACTTTTGTGTTGGGCTTAGTCTTGAATTGTAACAAAGGAGAATTCTGATAGGGATTGATTCTACTTAAGATTTTTTTGTTTCTCAGCTTTATTTTTATTTTGGAGTTGTGCTTCATGACTCTGTCACTGTATACTCAGTCTGCAGTGAAAAGTAAACCAAGAGTTGAGTTTTACAAAGCTTTAGTCTAGAACTGCTTAGTACCACCAGGGTTTTGGAAAGTCTTTTACACAAGTAGTCTGTGTCAATCAATAACTTGTTTTGGGTTATGTTGTTGCCCTCAGTGCTTGATAATTGGTGGGGATGGAGGAGGGGGACGGTAAGTAGCTTCATTTCTGACAGGTTCTGTCCAAAGTTAAAGGAAGGGCTTTTAATTGTCTTCAGTTTATTTAACTAGGCTTAATCTATCTTTCTGTTACCCAGTGATGAAAAACGGAGTAAACAGCTTTCTTTTGGGTCATATGTACAGTACTAGAAGACAGCATTTTCTATTAACGACTTGTGTGTTCCCTTAGCTGCCATGGTCTGCAGCCTACTGAGCTTATGTTATCAGATAAATAACTAGTCCAGATGGCTAAACTGTTGGAGGATATAAAATCAAAACCCATTTCAGGAAGCTATCCACTTTGTTCATTTTTGGATAGGATCCATTCTAATTAGTGGTAACTTTCTGGATTTGTTTTAAAATTTAACTTATAAGTGTATATTTTCTTGATTTTTACCCAGGTTACAAAATACCCTCCTATGCTTGAGATCCAGAGACTACGTGTCCTACGAGAACGAATCAGTTGTTCATCTCCTGGAAATACATTAGAAACATAAATATGGTGCCAAAAGATTTCCTTACCTTTCTCTGACTACAGTTTATTTGGACATACTTTTGTATTGAAGAGAGGTACACAGACTGAGGCTACTTGTGCAGAGACTCTGTCGTGTAGGATCATGGACCATCCTAGTAGAGAGAAGGATGAAAGACAACGGACAACTAAACCCATGGCACAAAGGAGTGCACACTGTACCCGACCGTCTGGCTCCTCAACATCCTCTGGGGTTCTTATGGTGGGACCCAACTTCAGGGTTGGCAAGAAGATAGGGTGTGGGAACTTCGGAGAGCTCAGATTAGGTAAGAACTTGTTTATATTGGCCGCTTCCACAACCACCAACAGCTATAATTAGCTTTTGTGTGTTTCAAGACAAGAAGTTTATGATTTTATGAGAAATTCTCCTAAGGAGGACCTGTTCGTATAAGCAATAAAGAATTTGTGAAGGGGACTGGTCATTATCAGAGTTGTATCCAAGGTTCTTCTCTGTTTGTGTGTGATAGGTTCTTAAATTTACCACCAGTTCTGAGATTTTATGATGTAGGGAGATGTGCGTACAGATATCAGTAAAAATAAAAATTTTGATTTAGTTGTTCGGAGAGGTAGAGTCCTAAATTCTGTTTAACAGATTTCCAGATCACCTAGATATTGTTGGTCCTTGGACCACACTCTGAGAAGGGAGTAAGGCCTTGCTTCAATTCAGACTGATAAGGGAAGAGTAGAGTAGATTCTTACTCAGTAACATGCGGACTCAGTCTGTAAGGACATACATCCTGTTGAGAGAGGCTTTCCAACTGATGCTATGTTTGCATTTCTTCCTGGAAATCCTGACATCAGGATTGAGCTAGAACTCCAGGGAGAAATTATGCAATTTTATATCCCAACCGAGGAAATGGATTTTTAAATTTCAGGTGTGAATATGTGAGTGAGATAATGGAAAACAACAGAATAAAGCAGAAATTGAGAAGAAGATGGGTTCATAGAAACTTTTCTGTGGCTCTCCCTGAGCAAAATTGGGAAGAGAAAATGAAAGATATAAATACATGAAGTTGGACATCAGTGTGGAGAATGTGAAGAGGTCCCCTTTTAGGCTAAAGTATTTGCTTTTTCTCCATAGCTGTTTTGGGTATGGATTAATATGAAGACCTGTTGTAAGGGACTGTAGCCCTTGGGGGAACAGAAGTTTGGGAGCATAAGATAATTATTGTTTGCTAACTCTAATACTAATCTGCAAAAGAAGAAGGAAAAATAATCTTGTGTATAATCCTCCATAGATTCAGGAAAGAGTCAGTACACTAGCCACAGATCACTGGGTGCAGAATTGAATTTAAGGATGCTGACAGTGAATTTATTTTTACCAGTGGAAGGCCAGCGGCCTGGAATTTTAAGACCTGACTAGTGTAATGGAAGGCTCTTTATATTTAGTGATGGTCGGGTTAGCAAAGCCAGCAGATGCTACTGAGAATAGGAGTAAGATGTGTAATTTCATACTGTTTGAGTTCCTAGCAACTACTGAGTTGTTTTAGAACCTAGTTTCTTGAATATTCATTTATGTAATGGATTGACTTTGCTCTAACATCACAGTAGTAAGCTGGAATTAAATAGATTGTGGCATGAACATCCACAGAATTACTGCTGAGAGGCAGTTTATGATGCATATAAATTCTTGCATTCTCAAAAGGTCACAAAATTGTTTTATTTCTCTAAAGGTGAAGAAAAACTGTAGTCAATGAAAACTAGAAATCTGTCTAATTACTTAAGTCTGGATTTGTATTGTACGATCTTTAAGTTTACATGGGTTTAGAAACACTTACTGAGTTAAAAGGATAAATTTGTAGCCCATGTGTATTTCAGAGTAGTAGAGTGTTCTGTTTTATTTCCTCCCATGAATTTAGGATAATTTTGGTAGTTCTCATTTTGGCTTGCCTTGTAGTCAGTGGAAAGGCTTTTCTTTCTTTTGAAGTGATTTTAGTCTTATGTGCTTACCAGGTTTTCATTAGCTCTGGGGCCATATTGTCAGGACATTGTATCTAGGAATATTTTAATCAACAGAAACGAGAAAAGGTACTTCCAGAATCGTTTGACATCTTCCTAACAACAGGATGGGTATGCTATATACTCCCTTCCATTGTGCTTTTGCTGTGACATTAGTAAGTAGGAGGTTGTGTGACCAACAGAAGATGTAAACTAGGAAATTCCAAACTCAAGGCAGGTGCAGATGGGCCTTCACCAAGGCTACCACCTACAAGGCCATGCTTTCTTCCTCCAAATTCATTTCTTTCTCTAGCCATACTGTCTCTCGGCCCCTCAAGCAGCCAAATGCATTTCTGCTTCAGAGCTTTTCACTTAGAGTTCCTTCTACTACAGAATTCTGCCCCCAAATTTTGCTTAGGTGGTTGCTTCTTATCCTTTAGGCTTCAACTTTTGTTACCTTCTCAGAGAAACCTTCAGTGATTTCTTCCCGGCCTCCATTTAAAATGGCATATTTCTCTCCTAGCCGTATTCTATCCTATCAAACTATTTTATTCATCACATGGATCACTACCTGATATGATTTATTTGTATTTGTTTACCTGTTAATTGTCTCTCCTTAGTTGAATATAAGCCCCTTGTAGGGTGGGGATTCTTTATGTATTACTGTTGTTAATTTGTGGGTTGGATAGATAGATAGCCAGATGAATAGGAAGAGAGGAAAAAACATGACCTCCTTCAGGCTCCTGGTATGTGGGGGTGATGGTAGGTAGTAGCCTTAGTGCCACTGGATTTAGGTAGAACTCTGGATTCTAGATAGAGAAAAAAAATAATGTAATGATTAGTACATTTTTGTTCTCTGCAAATCTGTTTCCACCCATCATCCATTTAACAAACATTTCTTGAGTAATTATTGTCTTTCTAGACTTTGGGTAAGGTAGCATAACAAAATTAGTTTCTGTCCTTAAGAATCTCAGTTTCATAGGGTGCCTGGATGGCTCAGTTGGTTGAGCGTCTAACTCTTGATTTTGCCTGAGGTCATGATCTCAAGATTTGTGAGTTTGAGCCCAGCCTTGGGCTCTGCACTGACAGTGATTCTCTCTCTCCTCCTCTTTCTTTCTGCCCTTTCCCTTCCCTTTCTCTCTCTCTCTCTCTCAAAAATAAATAGGGGCACCTGGGTGGCTCAGTTGGTTAAGTGTCTGACTTCAGCTCAGGTCATGATCTCACGGTTCGTGGGTTCAAGCTCCACATCCAGCTCTGTGCAGACCACTCGGAGCCTGGAGCCTGCTTCGGATTCTGTGTCTCCCTCTCTGCCCCTCCCCTGCTCACGCTCTGTCTCTCTCTCTCTCTCAAAAATAAATAAACATTAAAAAAATAATAAAATAAATAAGCTTAAAAAACACTTTCAAAAAAATCTG
Source organism: Panthera uncia (assembly GCF_023721935.1). Classification (NCBI taxonomy): domain Eukaryota; kingdom Metazoa; phylum Chordata; class Mammalia; order Carnivora; family Felidae; genus Panthera; species Panthera uncia. The sequence goes on along the minus strand of NW_026057582.1, from coordinate 103,946,524 downwards.
TCTCACAGTTTAGCAGTAGAAAGAAAAACAAATGTGAAGTGATAAGTATTTCAATAGATTGTATAAAAACTACATTGGCAGAGGTTAATAAAGGTTTCAGAGAGGAAGTATTATTTGATAGTAGGATAGGATTTCCGCTGGTGGGCACAAGGAAGCAGGGCTCTCCAATATTAGGAGCACAAAATATTATCAGAGCAGCAACTAATTGTACACGACTGAGTTATTGGATGTGAAGTAAAAGAGAAGTAATAGGTACCATTAGGTGGGTTGGGACCAGACTGTGAAGTGTTTGGATGGTATTAAAACATTTGGACTTTATCCTGTAGGCAGTGGAGTAGACTCACCAAGGACTTTACCACAGAAGAGTGACGGATCTGGTTTGTATTCTAGAAAGATAATTCAGGTAGTTTTAAGATTAGATCAGATAAGAAAGAGATTGACATCTTGTGGATTTTGCTCTGTTGTAGTACTTGTCACATTGTATTATCTTGCTGCATCTCTCTGCCTCCGGATGAGCTTGATGGTAGTACTTTGCTTCATTAATCTTTATATTCTTAGCTCCTTTTTACTGTTTATGGCATATAATGTGTACTTAAGAAATGTTTAATGGGTACTTAAGAAATGTTTGTTTGCCTTTAGAGTCTAAGTCAGAAATGGGTGGGACTGCTTTAGCTCTTAGCTCTGCAACTGACAGTGAGATTGAGAGGAAGGGATGAATGAGGGAGAAATTTCAGAAGTAGGCTGTAGGCCAGATTTGACCAACCAATTATTTGAGGGGAAGGTTTCCAATACCACTGAGTTTGCTAGCTTGGAGAGACCAAGTAAATGTGAAAGCTGTGAGAAAGCTGTGATCTCACAAGCTGTGAGATCATGACCTGAACCAAAGTTGGACACTCAAACAACTGAGCCCCCAGGTGCCCCAAAAAAAATTTTTAAAGGAAAATTTTTAAAGAGAAAATAACATGTCTCTTGCCAAAGTTTTCTAATTTTTCTTGACACGTTTCTCAAAGATAGCCTCTAATTTCATTTAATTAATTTAATTTTTTAGAATTTAAAAATGTATATCGGGACATATTTTAGAAATGCAGTCAAGAGGTGCCTGGGGTGGCTCAGTCGTTGAAGCATCCGACTTCAGCTCAGGTCATGATCTCAGGGTTCGTGGGTTCAAGCCCCACGTCTGGCTCTTTGCTGATGGCTTGGAGCCTGGGACCTGCCTCGGATTATGTGTCTCCCACCCTCTCTGCCCCTCCCCCGCTTGCACTCTGTCTCTCAAAAATAAACATTAAAAAAAAATTTTTTTTTAAAAGGAAATGCAGTCAAACTACTATAAACCTGCTTTTATCACTTAATATAGCAGGAACTTCTAATTTAAAAAATAGATCATTTTTTAATGTCTGTAGTTAATTCAGTAATTTATTTAGTCAATATATATATGTATAAATTGTGTTTTTTCATATTATAAATAATACTATACTGAACATCCTTGTAGATGCTTGTGGTACATCCCATCTTCATAGTACAAACTTGGCTGATTATTTTCTTAGGATAAATCCTGGAAATGTACACTCTGAGTCAAGGGATATACATACTTGCAATTTTATTACATATTATAAATTTGCCTCCTAGAAAGGTGGTTTCTCTTTACTTTCTGCCTCTCTGTGCATGTGTGTGCTTAAATGGTTCTTTCTCTACCCCTTCAAAAACCTTGAACTAAATTATTGAAAATATTTTCATCTATGGTAGTCTGATAAGGGAAAATGGTATCTTGTTAAATGTGTATAGGCTCATGGGTAAAATTAAATATCTTTTTTAAGTAAGCTCCATCCCTAACATGGGACTCCAACTCACAACCCCAAGATCAACAGTTGCATCCTCTACCAACTGAGCCAGCCACATGCCCCAAGTTAAACATCTTCACACGTTGATTTATATTTCTTTTTTTAAGAGTTACTTCTTCGTGGCCTTTGTCTGCTTCTCAATGGAAAGATTTCTATGGAGTCTTATATGTGTACATTGATTGCCTTAGTAGATAAGGGAATTTTGAAGATTCAAGAAAGGAAGATTGATGAAGAATGATTGTGAATAAAAGCTAGGAGGACATGATGGAGTAGACACAGATCTGCAAGTTGTTTTTTTATTAAATGAGAAACATGGAGGCTAATTTGAGGACTTTTTTTTTTTTTAAAGTTTTGAGTATTCTGCTGAACCTGGTCTGGAAAGAATCATGTAAACATTAAGATTTAAATGATTCTGTTCCTCCAGAATTAAAAAAGTGTTGTCTACATTTAATGTAGTCTAGTAATAATGGCTTGTTTTTCTTTAGTTGCAAGAATAAGGAGATGATATTTCTTTTACATTCTAATGGGTATGTACTTATATTTATGGCAGACCCCTGAGACTCTACAATCTTGCATATAATTTTAATAATCTTCATATTACCCTTGTGAAGTAGAACATTGTTAGAAAATCGTTTTACTTGCAAATAAAAAAATGGAAGCATAAAGAATTGATTTTTTTTGCTCTTTTTCGTCTTTGTTATCTGATGAAATTGCTAAAGTATGTTAGCACAGAAGGTAAATTGGCTAAGGGTAGCAGCTTATCCTTTGACACACTCCTCCCTGACTTCTAAAATAAGATACTTACTTCTGTGTCTCAAGTAGGGTGTACATGAAAACTTCTCTGCATATTGTTGTTTTCTTACCTATCACTAATGAACTTAAATTGGAATTTGTAATTTCAGCTTTTACCAGCGAGTTCTGTGTTTGGCAGTTGTGATCATTAACAGTTTACAGATTCTAAAGCACTTGGTTTCATATTGTGTCCCACAAAGTCTCAGAGCCTTTATTTTGCACTGTGAGGAAATGAGAAAGGAAGAGTGAGGAGACAGGATTCTGTCACCTATATATTAAGTTTTCAGTAAGATTTTATTTAAAAGATACTATTCTCCATTAAAATTTTTTGAATATCATTCATCTGAAAGAATATAGGCTTAAGATAAAATTTAAGTGTTTATTCTCTAGATGAAAGTGAAGGCATTGTAAAATCAAATGTTACTTTTTTATTCATAGTTTCTAGTAAATCTTATCATTTGAACAAAGAGAACAAAGTCTGTATCAGCCAAAAACCATGCCAAGCAATGAAACATTAACACTGATTATAAGGTGCTTTTACAACATTGTTAAGGTTTTCCTGTATATTTGCAAATTTATAGGGTCTTTGGATGGAACAAACTAAAACAAGTTTAGAAGTCGTGTCATTACTTTCTTTCTTAAAAGTAAGAGTCCTGAAGTCATATTGCCTTTCCAGGTTTTATTTTTTTCCTCTATAAAATGAGAGTAGAAATAATACCTAATTTAACAGATGTGTTGTGAAGATAAAATCCAGGTAATGCATATAATCATTTAAGACAGTGGTTGGTACATAGTGAGCATTTAATTTGTACACATAATACAGATATTCTTGATTTAAAAAAAATTTTTTTACGTTAATTTGAGAGAGACAGAACGCAAGTGGGGGAGGGGCAGAGAGAGAATCCCAAGCAGGCTCCCTCTGTCAGTGCACAGAGCCGAACGCAGGGGTTGAACTCACGAAACTGCGAGACCATGACCTGAGCTGAAGATGAGTAGGATGCTTAACTGACTGAGCCACCCGGGTGCCCTATAATACACATATTGTTTAAACTTTTGTTTTAATTTTTCCCAACTTTGTATGAAGAAGATTTTCAAAATTTTACTAAAAAGTAAAAAAAACAGGATGGTGATTATCCATAATATACTATTACCTCAATTTACCAGTTAATGTTTTTTCCAGATGCTTTATATCTTTGGAGATATGTTTGTGAACATTGGTGTGAGAGTGTGTGTGTGAGAGAGAGAGTGTGTGTGTGAGAGAGAGTGTGTGTTTGAATCATTTAAAAGTAAGTTGTAAAACTGACAAAATACTTCGCTAAGGGATGTTTATGTTCCCACTTAACAGTTGTGTAATAGATTATATTCTTTGTTTTGCTTCTACAGTATGTTGTGGAGGGACTTAATTTAAAATTACGATTCCAGGGGTGCCTGGGTGGCTCAGTCGGTTAAGTGTCTGGCTCTTCGTTTTGTCTCAGGTCGTGATCTCTAGGTTGGTGAGTTCGAGCCCTGAGTAGGACTTCTGCTGAAGGTGTGGAGCCAACGTGGGATTCTCTCTCTCTCCTTCTCTCTGCCCCTCCTCCACTCTTTCTCTCTCAAAAATAAATAAATATTTAAAAACATTAAAATTCTGATTCCAGAAATAATGTGTTTTAACTTCCTTGAAAAATCACAAATAAGTATAAAATTCTTGTTCCTAGTAGTATCATAGCTTTAATTTCTTTTAGAATTACATTCTGTTGGTTTTAACTCCAGGAGTTTGTTAAAGCACTTTAACAGAGCTTAAGGAAGAATTTTTTTTTTTTTTTTTTTTCTAAGCACAGTCTGTCAAAAACTGGTAGGAATCAACCACTTTATTTATTTTTTTAAGCTTTATTTATTTTTATTTTTGCATTTTTTTAAGTTTGTATTTAAATTTAGTTAACATATAGTTGTAGTATTGGTTTCCTGAGTAGAATTTAATGATTCATTGCATATATTATACCCAGTGCTCATCAAGCAAGTGCCCTCCTTAGTACCCATCACCCATTTAGCCCTTTAACCACATTCGCTGACACAGTCCGTATCACATTAATATGGTAATTTTAGCGTGTCACAGATAAGATTCTTGCAGGATTATGCATTGGTATCTTGGCTAGTTTATCAGGAGAATTTAATGGTGAAATTGCCAGGATTGCTAAAAGCCATCTGGAATTGTGTGAGCAGTACTATGAAGCAAAGATGATTTGGGATTTATTATGAGGAGAGTTTAGAATCCATATTTACATGATGTCGTCATGCATCCTAAGGAGAAAACTGCCTGAACTTGTACTTTTCCAAAAAGTCTAGGTTAATCCAGTTTTTTCCTGAGTTGGGGTTACTAGGGCAAGAGAATGCTTATAGATACTTACTTACTTACTTACTTATTTATTTAGTGTTTTATTTATTTTTGAGAGAGTACAAGCAGGGGAGGGGCAGAGAGAGAGGGACAGGATCTGAAGTGGACTCTGAAGTAGACTCTGTGCTGATGGCAGTGAGCCTGATGTGGGGCTTGAACTCATGAACTGTGAGATGATGACCTGAGCTGAAGTCAGATGCTCAACCTGACTGAGCTGCACAGGTGCCCCTAGATAATCTATTTTTTATAATTTAATTTTTTATTTTAACTTTATTTTTTAAGTAATCTCTATACCCATTGTGGGGCTTGAACTCACAACTCTGAGGTCAAGAGTCGCATGCTTTACTGACAGTCAGCCAACACCCTTTTATAATTTAATTTTTTTAATGTTTGTCTGTTTTTGAGATAGTGTGAGAGAGGGGTAGAGATAGAGGGAGACAGAGGATCTGATGTGGGTCTTGAACTCACCAACTGTGAGATCATGTCCGGAGCTGAAGTCAGATGCTTAAACGACTGAACCACCCAGGTGCCCTATAATAATTTTAATGAAAATAACCATATGGCATAGGTAGTAAAGTCCTGATCTCTACAGACAAGCATTTCCACTCTTTTAACCATGTCCTCTAGATGCTTACTTTTTTTAAGTGTTACTGAATATGGTTTTTCATTTTTCTTGTGTACACCATCCCAGTCACTCCCCCATGTTCTCCCTGTATACTTACATCATATACTTTGTTAAACCATTTTTCTACACAGTTACTTCTTGGCCTCTTGGCTAAGATCAAGTATAGTATCTGTTATTAGTTTAATATCTGGTATGTCCTGTATCTGAGGACAGTAAGTTAAATGTTTTTTAGAGCAGGGAGATGGAATAGGTGCTTGCCCCATTCACTCTGTGCATCAACGTGGTATTACAGTACCTCCAAGAATGGTGCACCCCCTCTGGGGCTAAAGCACACACACACACACCGGGTTATTTTACATTTATAGTTGTATGGTTGTGAATATATTGTTCACAACTGAGCTATGAGAGCACTTTAATGTACATCCCCATGCCCCTTCGGTCAGAATTAAAAATTACTGATACTTAGGGTGCCTGGGTGGCTCAGTCTTTTCTAATTAAAAGACATAATATCCTTCTGGGAATGGATCATGAGAGAAGAGGTCCAAATTGTTATTAAACAAAAGCATCTATGTTTAACCTGAAAACAAAGTTAAAACAATTCTGTTTACAGTACTATCAAAATAGAATAAATTTAACAAAATGAGTGTAAAATTTATACTCTGAAAACTATAAAATGTTAAAAGAAATTAAAGACCTAAATACATGGAAAGACCTTCATATTTAGGGATCAAACTTAATATTGTTAAGATGGTAGTACTCCCCAAACTGATCTACAGATTTAACACAACCCCTGTCAGAATTCTAGCTGGGCTTCTTTGTAGAAATTGACAGGCTGATCGTAAGATTCATATGTAGTTGCAAGGTGCCCAGAAGAGCCAAAACAGTATTGAAAAACAAGAATAAAGTTGAATGACTCACACTTTTTTATTTCAAAACTTACTACAAAGCAACAGTGATCTAATGCCAGTGGTACTGGCATTATAATAGACATAATAGATTGAGAATCATCTGTGATCCATTGCTTTTTGACCAGTATGCCAAGACCATTCAATGGAGAACTATATTTTTTCAATAAATGCTCTTAGGACAACTGGATACTCACATACAAAGGATTTGATTTGAACCTGGACCTCATACCATATTCAAAAATTAATCCAAAGTGGATCAAAGAACTAAATGTAAGAGCCCAAACTATAAATCTCTTAGACGATAAGTCTAAATCTTCACACCCTCAGATTTGACAGTGGATTCCTAGTTAAGAACAAAAGCACAAACAACAAAAGAACAAATATTAATAACATATTAGACTGTTTCAGCTGATGATCAAATTCAAATAATTGACAATCCATGGTTTTAGTTTTTCTAGAATCACTTGCTTCTAGAATCACTTTGAACTCTTTTCATAGTTGTATTTTTTCACTTTCAATCCTTTTACTGTTGAAAGGACCAAGTAGACTTTTCTTCCTGAGTGGCTTGAATGTCTGACTGGTATAGCCTTCTCCTTGTCCATGGATCTCCATTTGGTCTTCTGATTTGCCACATTTATATTGCAGAAGTCTTCAAATACCAAGTCATCTGCCTGTTCTGAAAAAGTACTTCACATCTATTAGAGATTCATAATGAAATTTTTTTTAATAAAAAAGTTTTTTTAATGTTTATTTTTGAGAGAGAGAGCATGAGTGGGGGAGGGGCAGCAAGAGAGACAGACACATGATCTGAAGCAGGCTCCAGGCACTGAGGTTTCAGCACAGATCCTGACCCAGGGCTCGAACTCACGAACCATGAGATCATGACATGAGCTGAAGTCGGATGCTTAACTGACTGAGCCACCCAGGCGCCTCTTTAATGAAATATTTTTTAGTAAAATATAATACCTGGGATTTGCTTCAAAATAATTTAGTTATTGAAATTGGGTGAGGTTACATGGGGTAATCATTATAAAACTTTAAAACTTTACGTAATAATTAAATTCAAAAAATAAAGTACTTTAGTATTTTTCTGCTGCAGAATATCATGCTTTCTGGAGTGATTCATTCCAATTTTTTTTTCTCACCACTCTGATATAGAAAGTTTTACTCATTTGCTTAGTAAAGCAGAGGCCTCTGTAAGTACTTCATAGGCTCCCCTTCTTGAAACGGGATATATGGGTCTTTCTTTGATCCCATTTATAAATACCGTCCCACCCTTTTATCTCACCCTACTAAGCCTTATTCCAGACTTTGAGCCATTAGAGAACCCCTCATTTTTCTTACTATCAAAAGTCAATGAAGTTAGGCCAATCACTGACTCAAATTGAGATCATTGAAACTGCTTTCCAGAAGGTTTTGATTAAAAATTTTTTTCATGTGCATGTTTTTTTAGTTTTTACTTAAATTCCAGTTTGTTAGCATACAGTACATTATTAGTTTCAGGTTACAATATAGTGATTTAAACACTTCCATATGCTCATCACAGCAAGTGCTCTCCTTAATCCTCATCACCTATTTTACCCATCCCTACCCACCCACCTCCCCTCTGGTAACCAACAATTTGTTCTCTAGTTAAGAGTCTTTCAAAAAAAAAGTGAGGGGGGGACACTTGGGTGGCTCTGTCAGTTGAGTGTCCAACTCTTGATTTCGGCTTAGGTCATGATCTCAGGGTCATGGGATTGAGCCCTGTGTCAAGCCTCTATTCCACAGTGGGTGTGGAGCTTGCTTGAAATTCTCATTCCTTTTCTTTCTCTCCCCCTCTTGTCCTCTTCCCCAGTCATGCTCACTCTCTCTCACTGTCTCTCTAAAATTAACAAAAAAAGTTTGATTCTTGGTTTGCCTCCCTCTTTTTTACCCCATTTGTTCATTTGTTTCTTAAATCCTACATATGAATGAAGTAATATGGTACTTGTCTTTCTCTGACTGATTTATTTCACTTAGCATAATACTCTCTAGCTCCATCTGTGTCATTGCAAATGACAAGATTTCATTCTTTTTTAATGGCTGAGTAATAATCCATTGTGTGTGTGTGCAAATGTGTGTGCACAGACACATACCACATCTTTATCCATTCATCAGTCAGTGGACACTTGGGCTGTTTCCATAATTTGGCTGTGGTAGATAATGCTGCTGTAAACATCAGGGTACATATATCTCTTTGAATTAGTATTTTTGTATTGTTTGGATTAAGAACCTAGTAGTGCAATTGCTGGATTGTAAGGTAGTT
>NW_026057582.1:103922024-103937690 GCF_023721935.1 Panthera uncia | reverse complement strand
TTGTATTGTTGAGTTTAGCCATTCTGACAGGTGTGAGGTACCACCTCATTGGAGTTTTGATTTGCATTTACCTGATGGTGTGCAATGTTGAGCATGTATGTCTTCTTTTTTTTTTTTTAATTTTTTTTTTTAACGTTTATTTATTTTTGAGACAGAAAGAGACAGAGCATGAACAGGGGAGGGGCAGAGAGAGAGGGAGGCACAGAATCTGAAACAGCCTCCAGGCTCTGAGCAGTCAGCACAGAGCCTGACGTGGGGCTCGAACTCAAGGACCGCGAGATCATGACCTGAGCCGAAGTCGGACGCTTAACCGACCGAGCCACCCAGGCGCCCCGAGCATGTCTGTCTTCTTTGGGAAAATGTCTATTCGTATCTTCTACCCATTTCTTTTTCTTTTTTTTTTTTTTAAGTCTATTTATTAGAGAACCTCCGAGAGTAAGCACAAGCAGGGGAGGGTCACAGATGGAGAGGAGAGAGAAAGAGAGATAGAATCCCCAGCAGGCACCACACTGTCTGGGAAAAGCCCAACATGGGACTCGAACTCACGAACTGTGAGATCATGGCCTGAGTTGAGATCAAGAATCAGATGCTTAACCACTTGAGCCACCCAGGGACCCCATCTTCTGCACATTTCTTAACTGAGTTTTTGTTTTTTTGGGGTGTTGAGTTTGATAAGTTCTTTATAGATTTTGGATATTAAACCTTTATCAGATAAGTCATTTGCAGATATCTTCTCCCGTCCCATAGGTTGCTTTTTAGTTTTATCGATTGTTTCCTTCACTCTGCAGAAGCATTTTATTTTGATGAAGGTCCCAGTAGTTTGTTCTTGCCTCCCAAGACACATCTAGAAAGAATTTGCTATGACCCATGTCAAAGAGGTTACTGCCTATATGTTCTCCTCTAGGATTTTTATGGTTACAAGTCTCACATTTAGGTCTTTCATCCATTTTGAATTTATTTATGTGTATGGTATAAGAAAGTGGTCCAGGGGTGCCTGGGTGGCTCAGTTGGTTGGACGTCCGACTTCGGCTCAGGTCATGATCTCACAGGTTCGTGAGTTTGAGTCCCATGTAGGGCTCTGTGCTGGCAGCTCAGAGCCTGGAGCCTGCTTCTGTTTCTGTGTCTCCTGCTCTCTCTGCCTCTCCCCCACTCATGCTCTGTCTCTCTCACTCTCAAATATGAATAAATGTTAAAAAAAATTTTTTTAAGTAATAAAAAAGAAAAGAAAGTGGTCCAATTTCATTCTTCTGCATATAGCTGTCCAGTTTTCCCAGCACCATTTGTTGAAGAGACTGTTTTTTTCCCATTGGGTATTCTTTCCAGCTTTGTTGAAGATTAATTGACCAGATAGTTGTGTCCCCTTTTTGGGTTTCCTGTTCTGTTTCTTTGATCTCTGTGTCTATTTTTGTGCTAGTAACATACTGTTTGATAACTATAGCTTTGTAATGTAACTTGAAATCCAGAATTGTGATGCTTCTTTGCTTTTCTTTTTCAAAGTCGTTTCGGCTATTTGGGATCTCTTGTGGTTCCACACAAATTTTGTGATTGATTGTTCTAGTTCTCCAAAAAATGCTCCAAAAAAAAATGATAGGGATTGCATTAAATGTGTAGATTGCTTTGGGGAGTATAGACACTTTAACAGTATTTGTTCTTCCAGTTCATGAGCATGGAATGTCTTTCCAATTCTTTGTGTCATCAATTTTTTTCGTAAGTGTTTTACCCTTTTCAGAATACAAGTCTTTTACCTCTTTGGTTAGGTTTCTCCCATGGTATCTTATTACCGTTTTGGGTTGAGTTCACTCCACCAATTAAGCCACCCAGGTACCCCCAGGTTTTTATTAGTGGCTTTTGTTTTTTGACCATGACACACTAAAACAAATACGCTATGATCCACTGCATACACAATTTAATATGTGTATATATCTGAAGCAGACATTTAATGAAATAATAACCATGCTAAGAGTGGTATACTGTATTTTTTATTTTACACTATTTTTTTTTTAAAACATGTTGGTCAGGACCCCTTGTATTTATTTATTTCACACTTCACTAGTGGATCACGTCCTGCACTTGAGAAAACATTTTAACAAACATTGCCTAAAATAGACATGTTTATAAATAAATAAATAAGACCTGTTTTTGCATATTAACAGTAAACATGTTCTATAACATTACCGGTGTTGTTGAGCAAGATTTAATTTTTTAATAATATACTACTAATATTGATAAGTAATCCCTTCAAGAAACATAGCACAAGGAGAAATTAGTCTTGTTGTTAACTGCTAACCATTTGGGAAACATTTCTGCACAGTGTATGAGTTCACTAGTAGAATTAAGTAAAAATGAAAAAGATTTGTGGCTCTTTTCTTTAAAGCTATAGTTCTATTTGTTATCTTCTTACCCCTAATCATAATACCTACTTAAAAAGATGTTCTCTGGGTAGTAGAGGCGCTAGGCCAGCCTGCCCTCTTTGCCCTGAATAGACATGGTAACCAATGAAAGTTACAAAAAAGCAGTTTCTTCTTTTAACACAAAATACCTCAGGTTCATTTGGCTGGATTTTTTGTTTGTTTATTTGTTGTTACAAGTTCTAGGTAGTGATTTATAAATGTACTACTTTCACTTTAGGACCAGAAAATGTGACAGCTGGAGATCTAACTAAACTGGGAACCCGAGGCTGTATGTTCCTTTATCAGTGTGACTCTTGAGAACTGAGGCCTGCTGGTTCTTTGAAATAATGCTGTGTCTGATGAAGCTTACAGTAAATGTTGTCTCTGTAGGTGACTTACTAAAATAGGAAGTCTTCGTGCAGTGGGTTTTATGGGCAGCATCACATCCAGGGCTGCTGTTTCAAAAGGCTGAGTTTAGACGTAAAGCTCCAAAAACTACTATGTAATGCAGTTTCATTTCCATTAACAATAAAAGAACTCATAGCCAGGAAGTGAGCGTGGGAAGCATTGTGGATTTTGTGCAACAGATACTAAAAGCTTTGAGTGCTTGGGATCGTGCCATCTCATCGGTGGCATTTTGCTGTCCATTAAAATGCCTGCCTTTCTCACAGTTATTGATATGTTTTAAATATATATATTTAAGAAATCTATTTTAGCTGAAGCAGTCGTTCATTTTAAATGGGCAGGATTTTAACCCTCTATCTTTGTAATTAAATTCTTCCAGAGCAAAATTTTTGAGTAAGTATATTACTGAGGAGGATGGTGTCTGAGTGATTATCTAGCCTTTTACATGGCTGCACTTTGTGTTGGCCTGTTCAGTCTTCATGATGCCTCTGGCAAAGGAATTCATTTGAGTGATGCATAGCACAAGAGAATTATTTCGTTACCTCCAGTGCCTCTTAGGATTAAGGATAATTGCTTTGGAAGAGGGTGACATGTGTTCAGTTCTTTTGGTGCCCCCAGAGAAAGTAAGCAAACACAAGTCAGCATTCTGTGATGTATCAGCTATCACATTTGGTGTTAACTTAATAGGCTTCCTTATTCCTTGTGTTTCTGTGATTATATTTTTAAAATTCTTTATTCATCTATTTTAAGAGAGAGAACGTGAGTGGGGGAGGGGGGGAGAGAGAGAGAATTCCAAGCAGACTTCCTGCTGTTAGTGCAGAGCCGGACCTGGGGCTGGAACCCACAAACTGCGAGATCATGCCCTGAGCCGAAAGCAAGAGTCGAACACTTAGCCAGCTGAGCCACCCAGGGGCTCCAACTTTTTATATAGATAACAAAAGTTGAAGCTGAGAAACATTTCATAATTATAGATTACTTTTTGGTTTAGTGGGAACTTGGAGGGAGGCATCGTAATGGTAGAGTGGCAGAGTGCCTCGTCTTGTGGTTCTTTCTGTTCTCAACTGATGAAGACTTTTTTGACCCTTCTCTTTTCCTTCTCCTTCACATTTACAGGTACTCCAAAGGGTATTAGTTTTGTCTCATTGAAATGCCTTGATTATAAATCATACTTTTAAGTTGTTTTCTTCCAGCAATTATTGGGTAATACCCTGCAATAATAAGAGAAGTAGATAAAAATTAGATTTATCTAGCATTTTGCAGTTTAGAAAGTACTTTCACATATTCTAACTCATGGAATGCTCATAACCACATAAAGAACATTTATTCTTTAAATGTTCTGCTATCAAAGCTTCCCCTTCATCTTCTTTCTAGGTATTCTCCTCTCCTCTTTCTAGGTATTCTCCTCTCTTTTATTTTATACTTTGGGGCCATATTAATATTTTTAAAATAAAATTTTTACCATTATGCTTTTACTCGTGGCACGAGACCTTTGTTGTTTTCACAGCAAGCTGAATAAGGAAATCAAAACTCCTATATATGCATTTAAGATTATCCATATCTGATTATAACCTAGGCTTCTTTTTTTATTATCCTAGAACTTTGTCAGAACCTCCTGAATGTTAAATGAATTTGTTTTCACTGCAGCAAGCATCTGTTACCCATTACATATCAGATACTGTATATGTTGCCAGGGCTAAAAAGATGAGTTGAACATTCTTCTTGACCTCTTTAAGGCATAAATACACACACACACACACACACACACACACACACACACACACACACACAAAGTGAGAGAGAAGAGGAAAACAAGTGAGAAATGTTAATAAAATTTTTGAAGCTGGAGAGTAGATAGTTAAGTGGTAATTGACTTAGCAGTCCAGAGCAAGCTGATGATTGAAAGGGTAGGAGGGTTTGTAACATAAATTACACTAGTTAAACTAAAGAATTGGAGACACTAGGAGCTCAGAAAGTAGGGATGAAGTAGGGAGAAGGAGTAAAAACAGAGAGCTTAGCTGCAAGTCTATATGTGAAGCAGTCAGATGGCAAAATCATCTCCCTCCCTGGCATCCCCTGGCAGATACCCTGTACCACCCTCACGGGAGATGGCAGGTTCACACTGTAGAAAACGAAACACACTGTGAAACCTGGGCTGCCCAATGGGGAAAATGAGAAAAAGCTTACCCGCTGATTGGTGAGACCTCCCCCGCCACCCCCAATCCCCGCCCTGGACTCTGGAAGAAGCAGATCTCTAAGTGCCTGGGATTTCTTTAAACTCTTACCTTTTTTTTTCTTCAAAAGAAATCTGTGCAATTTCTATAATATAAAAAGTTTGTTTTACTATAAAAAAGATTTTTCCCAAATCTTCAAAGGAAAGTGAGGATCTAGGAAAAGCGTGCCTTATTTGTATAGCTTATGCCCTGGCACATCTCCACATATGTTTGGTTGTGCATACCCTAGGGTAAGAAGCTAGCATTCAAGGTGATTCACACTCTGTCCCTATTGGATCTTTCTGACTTGACTTCTCACCATTTTTCTCCATTTATTTTGTGCTCCATTCATGTCGGTCCACATGCAGTATACCAGATTCTGTGCATTTTCTATCATGTTTCCATCTCACTATTCACATTAGTATTTTTTATGTACTATGAAATACCCTTTATTCTCTCCTCTGTCCTTCTGAGACTTACTGTGAGTGCCACTTGTGGCCAGATGCTTTATACTCCCTCATCCAGGCTCCTCTATGGACTTGTTCATATTTCTCTTTTAACTCTCATCACATTATGTGATTAATTCAATAAACTTGTGTGCCATCTGTACAAGGCCCTGTGTGAGGAGCTAGATTATAGTCTCTGCAGGGTGAGAACTGAGTGTTACTCATCTTAGATGTCTGATATCTGCATATTATGGGTAATCAATGTTCAAATGCTTACCCCTACCTCTGGTCTTTTATTTTTTTAATTGGTCATTTATGTTTCCTCACAAGTGGTTATTCAAAACACAGGTTTGATCATGTCACTACCCTACTCAAAAACTTTGTTTTAAACTTTAAGTGGCATTGAGGACTTTTCTCATGTATACTGAGTCTTACTTTTCTAGCCCTGTTTCTACCCTAACCCCTCTTTGTCTGTCCCTACCACTTCCTGATCCTCACAATGCAACTTACGGTCCGTCTACTCCCAGACCACCTATCATTCTTAGACTGTGCCATCTAGTTTGTCACTTTTTTGTTTGTTCATACATCTTCGCTTTGGGATGCCTTTTCTGCTTCTTCAACTATTTAAATTTTTTTTTTTTTAACATTTATTCATTATTGAAAGACAGAGACACAGCATGAGCAGGGGAGGGGCAGAGAGAGGGGGAGACACAGAATCCAAAGCAGGCTCCAGGCCCCAAGCTGTCAGCACAGAGCCTGACGTGGGGCTCGAACTCAGAAACTGTGAGATCATGACCTGAGCCGAAGTCAGACGCCCAACTGACTAAGCCACCCAGGCGCCCCTCCTCTTCTTCAACTATTTAAAATCCTACTCATTTTTTAAGACTCTTGGGGGAAGGACATAGAAGGAAGAAAAAAAGAAAAGAATTTATTTCCTGAGAACTCCTGAATTGCCTTCTCTCTTTTCTTGCTCACAGATCAGAATCTAGGTTGGTTACTCTATTACATTTCTACCACTACCATACTTCACTTTAAATGTTGTATCTATTGAATTAAAGATCTGTTACTTCACACATATACTTCAAAGATTAAGTTATCTTCGACACTAATGGCATGTTATACTTTAAATGAGTGAGGGATGAATTTTGGTACCCCTGCCTCCCATAGGAATTCTCACTGTAAAAACTGCTGGGAGGGTGTGTCTAATTCAGAAAGACTCCTAAACATACTTACAATTTGAAATTGACTGTTTTTCTCTAAGTAATACTAAGTTCTTAGGGTCAGCCTTGTGCCAGAATTGATTTGGGGTCACAATAATAATGCTTATACTGTGCCAGGAAGGGCTATCCTGAAAAATCTTTATGCAGAATTGTACCTGGTGTGAGATAAGTCTGTGGCTAAGCTGAAGTTTTTTGTTTTTGTTTATTTAAACAGAAAATAAAATTTAATTTTGTACATGCAGGGAACTTTAATTTCCCTCCATTGGCTGTTTCTGCCTCATCTATTCCTCTCCCAGTTATTAGTTTCCTTTTCACAATTTCATCAGATACATTTTAAAAAATATTTTTGGTGGGAAGATTAATCAGAAACACAAATTGACTTTTAGAAGCTGAATGCAATTAATATATAGGGAAAAAATACCTGTTTTCTACTTTGGTTTCTTTTTTTTTTTTTTTTAATTTTTTTTTTCAACGTTTTTTTTTTATTTTTGGGACAGAGAGAGACATAGCATGAACGGGGGAGGGGCAGAGAGAGAGGGAGACACAGAATCGGAAACAGGCTCCAGGCTCTGAGCCATCAGCCCAGAGCCTGATGCGGGGCTCGAACTCACGGACCGCGAGATCGTGACCTGGCTGAAGTCGGACGCTTAACCGACTGCGCCACCCAGGCGCCCCTACTTTGGTTTCTTTAAAAAAGAAGTTGTTCATCTTTAATGGTATCTTAGGTATTTCTCTGGCAGTCGGCAAGTCCTTTATTATGTTACTTGCACACAAAAGTTATTCCTAAATTAGTGTACTCTTTGACACATAAAGGTGCTCAGCAACCTGATAGCCTTATTAAAAGTATAATGGTATAGTTTGCAAAGGGCTGCCTGTTGTTTAGATCTTGGTTAAAATAGTATTGTAAGCAGCCTTTTGTTTCCAAGATAAAGCGTGTGTGTGTGTGTGTGTGTGTGTGTGTGTGTTTAAGAAATAGTCATTTTAATACCTTAATGTATATCTTTCTATATTTGTTTTTTTATATATGAAATTTATTGTCAAATTGGTTTCCATACAACACCCAGTGCTTATCCCAAAAGATGCCCTCTTCAATACCCATCACCTACCCTCTCCTCCCTCCCACCCCCCATCAACCCTCAGTTCTCAGTTTTTAAGAGTCTCTTATGCTTTGGCTCTCTCCCACTCTAACCTCTCTCTCTCTTTTTTTTTTTTTCCTGCCCCTCCCCCATGGGTTCCTGTTAAGTTTCTCAGGATCCACATAAGAGTGAAAACATATGGTATCTGTCTTTAATGTACATCTTTGTATATCCTTCTCCATGCCTTTATATCTAGCCATGTACATGTGTGTGTGTGTTTGTGTGTGTGTGTGTGTGTGTGTGTGTGTGTGTGTAAATACATTTACTTCTATGTGTTATTTAAAAAGTAATTATACGTGCTGATAACTTTTCATCAGTCAGTGTTTGTTTTGAGTGTCTGTGATGTGCAGAACAGTTGATGAGGCATTGAGAGAACTGCTGGATAAATATTTCCTACCCTGAAGATATTTATAGTCTAGCTGATTAAGATAGGACAAATGTATAAGAAGAAATGTGAAGTCCAGTGCAGTGGCTAAACCACATGGTATACACTAAACACTCTGGAGGAATTAAAATTCGCCTTTAAGAATGAGTAGAGGTGGGGAGGTGAAGACAGCTACGTAGCCAGCATGTAGTATGAGCTCACAAAGTGGGTAATTGCTACCTTCATCCTCATCCTCATCCTCATCCTCACTCCAGGCACTTCCTCTAGACGTCTAGGAGAGTATTGATTCCACTTATTGAAGTAGAGAAGTTGAGAGGAGTAGAGAAGTTGAGTTCCTTACTATTTCAGGAAGAACTTGAGATGTTTAAGTTATGCAGGTAGAGAGCCGTTTTCTGCATATAAAGAGCTAGAGTTGTGGTGCAAAAGCCAAACAGCTTTGAGAATCATCTGCTTACAGTAGGTAAGTTTTAGGGCAGTGACAAATAATCTATAATTCCCATTTGTTAGTTTAAAAAGTGAGGGTTTGTGTTTATTGTGCCAAGAGTTAAAATTTCTGCATCTTTGACATTCTGGCACTTCTTGGTTTGCTTCATGGCTTAGTTGTCGGGAAATAATAAATAACAAAACGTGTGTGAGAGAGAAGAGACTTGTTTTCTTTTTTCTAAGTTCTCACGTCTAACTTAAATTTCCAAATTCTCAAGTGGTTTCTATTCTTGTCTTACTGGGTCTCATTATTTCTTTAGCTTTTCGCTTATAAATCATGTTTCATATATGTGAATAGCGTTGGGAACGTGACCTTTCTCATGACCCTGTAAGCTAAGATTTTGCTTTGCATTTCCCAAAATAAATGTCACTAAAACATATACATTCTGCTTTTCCCCTAGGTAAAAATCTCTACACCAATGAATATGTAGCTATCAAACTGGTGAGTAGAATCTATGTTTGTAGTAATTATATTTTGGTGCCCTCACCCTTCACATATCTTTTCACAGGAAATAGTTGTAAGCATTCACAAAAATAGTAATGTTTTTTTCTCTTGCATATGGTCCCACATAGTCATTTTCCTTTAACCGTATATAGTGCTATAGTGATGAATCACTGCACACTGTATAACACTCTATAGTTAGATGATGCCAACTATACTTGTAGCAACAGTTGCATCAAAAAATAGTTATTAAAAATAGCTTGAAGAAAAAAAAATTACTGGAAGACTAGTAATTTCTGTGCGGTTTGTACCTTTTATAGTGCTATTTTAAAAGATAAAAGCATTGGAAATGTTATATTTTCTTTTGCTTGACTGATCCATTTTTAAAATGTAAGGTATTTATTTATTAATATACTTAGTAGAAGACCAAATCTGATCATCAATTCATTGCCTTAAATATCCATCAAATGTGAAAAACACATCTTGTCAAATTCAAAGCAAAAAGTTCACTTGGTTTTGTCAGCACTAATGAATAACTAACCTAGTCATTAAAGATAGCATCCTCTTAAAAAATGTGTATTATTTTTGAGGAATAGTAATTTTAGGAGAAAATTCTTTATATTTAAGGTCGATACATAATCATTTCTAGTCATATGAAATATGTCATATGACTAGTTTCTATGAAACTGTGTAAATGTTTGTCCTGGTAAGTTTCCCAGGATTTACGGCCAGTTTGGGCCTTTATTAATGGGAAGACAGGAGTTAATGGTTGAAGGAAGTATCTTGTGATAATTGTAGTAGTGCTGTTCTTTTCTAACGAATTGCACTTAACCACATCCACACCTGCTGTGTGTGTGGATTGAGCTTGTCATTTTGTGGAGGAGTCAGAGGTGTTTTGTGAAGACAACTATCAGACGTTATCAGATTGGTTTCTTTGCAAAGATGTAGACCAGAAGCAGGGCTTAGAGCAGGTAGCTGCTAGGGAACCAAGGGTTTTGTTTGTTGACTTGGAACTCTTTTTAGAGAAATGGGAGCAGGAAGACAGGTAATACTGTAACAATGCAGGCCAACCATTGTCTCAGATTGAATATCAAAGGATTAACCATAGTTTTTATTTTTATTTTATTTATTTATTTTTAATGTTTATTTATTTTTGAGGCAGAGACAGAGCATGAATGGGGGAGGGCCAGAGAGAGAGGG
Organism: Panthera uncia; assembly: GCF_023721935.1. Classification (NCBI taxonomy): domain Eukaryota; kingdom Metazoa; phylum Chordata; class Mammalia; order Carnivora; family Felidae; genus Panthera; species Panthera uncia. The sequence goes on along the minus strand of NW_026057582.1, from coordinate 103,927,373 downwards.
AGACACAGAATCTGAAATAGGCTCCAGACTCTGAACTGTCAGCACAGAGCCCGACACGGGGCTCAAACTCACAGAGCTCGAGATCATGACCTGAGCCGAAGTCGGACGCTTAACCGACTGAGCCACCCAGGCGCCCCACCATAGTTTTTATTTATAGGAATTTGGTTCTGTAAAAGTGTTCTCTAGCTCATCTGCTTTTTTACTTTTTCTGTTTTACGACTTTGGTAAGTTGGACTAGCAACCAGGAGTAGCTCCTGAAACACTTGAAAATACTGTCTCAATTCTGCATATTTGTTACTGTCCCTTTATTTATCCAGGCCTCTCTAGAGCCTTTTTGTTAGGGGCAATTTTTTCTATCTATATTTGTTCTTCCAAGTTCATACTAGTCAACCTAGTTAGATAAGCTTATATAATGTATTGTTGACATGATGGATCACTGCATTTCACTTACAGTTTATTAAACTTTATTCTACTTTGTATGGCCTAGAATAACGGCTAAAAGTAGATCTCATGTCATCTAGTATGGTGTGTCTCAGGAGCTCATTTCTCTTTGAAATAAATCTTAAATAAAGACTTTTTGTGGGATAGCAATCTTGTCTGTGGGTCTCCTCTTTTGCTGTTAGGCTGTGTTCTCCATGGGAGATAAGAGGGCAGTAACTGAGCTCTTTTCATTGTAACAGCAAAATTTGCCTTAAGCATTATTGTCCTGCAAGGTAGCCGTCTGCTCTCGGTTTAGGATTTCAGGCAGACATGTGTGTTCCAGAATAACTGTGATTCTGGCAAATAGCCAGCCCTCTGTGGAAATGTAATCAGCATCTGGCACAGAAATACAAGGAAGCCCTGCTGGTACTGTTTTCCTTCCACTTTGTTTAGATCTTCGTTTTGGGCTCTTGTTTCTTAGATTTGGAGGAACCTTTTTAAAAAACCATACACAACATAAAATAGTATAATGAGCCCTTCCTTTACCCCCATCACCAAGATTTCCCAGGTTCTTTTTAACAGAAGTTTTCTTTCTTTTACATATATATATATATTTTTTTTTAATGTTTTATCTATTTTTAAAACAGAGAGAGAGCATGAGTGGGGGTGGGGCAGAGAGAGAGGGGAGACACAGAATCTGAAGCAGACTCCAGGCTCTGAGCTGTCAGCACAGAGCCTGACGCGGGGCTCGAACTCATGAACTGTGACATCATGACCTGAGCCGAAGTCGGACTCTCAACCGACTGAGCCACCTGGGTGCCCCTTAACAGTTTTCTAACAATTGTTAAAAAAAAAAAAAAAGAAAAAAAAATCTCTTTATGCTGTTAATCTTGCTGCCTGCCACAAGATGTAGATTTAGTGTTTACAATGTCCTGTATTCATAGTCTTTCCAGGAGAGCACCTTGAAGCTTCAGTTGTCTGAGCAGTCTTCAACTATATGCTAAAGGGGTTGGCTTGAAGGGAGTAACACTTTCATCTATGATGAAAAGCTCCTGCTATCCAAATATATGTGATATGCATGCCCACATTCAGCCTTGTAACTCTAAAGAGTTTTTGCTTTTTCAATCTGCTAGCTTAGTTACCCAACATCAGGTCAAATATTTCCTATCTCAGCATCTACTGTGAAGTTTTAGAGTATTATGTTTGAAGAAGGATCTGTGGCTTTTTCATTCATTGCTCCATTTTTCTCCAGAAAAACCATACAGAATGATCAACCTCTGCTTCCATATTAATTTGTTGTCACTGTTTCTGTTGGGGTTCTTGTGAATTATTAGCAATTGTTCTGAAGGACAAATTCTGTAATTGGCTGCTTTAATGGTGCTCCAGTGGAAGATCTAAAACCAGATGGAGACTCTCCAGAGTGATCCTTTCCTATTTGAAGAGAGAGATGAATAAAGAAGTGATTATTTAGAGTGTACTTAGCTTTATGTACTTTTTCTTTTGACTACAAGAATCTTGAGAAGCTTGAACTCCCAACTCTGATGATTGCTGATTTTATAATCAAAGAAGGATATGTGTTCTTTCATAGAGCTCATTAGGGGTATGAACTATTTTAGCCTCTGAATTTATTTAGAAAAACCTTCCTAGAAGCAAATGGATAGACTAGATAACTTCAAGGAACTTCTGAATTCTGTGATTTATGGATTCTATTTCTTAAGAAAAATGCAAAAACTTCAAGTGGGTGCAGGAAGAACTTTCAAAGATGATCAAAGAACTCAATAGGACCAATGAGGAAAGGTTAAAGGAATTAAAATTACTATGCCTCAATAAGAGATGTCTAAGAAATGATTGAATAGTTTTGTAATTTGAGGATAGTTGTTACAGTATTCACAGGTTATTGAAGAGCTATTTTATCTTGTTGAGGACAAAAGAGAAATAGACTTACGTTTTGGTAGTAGAGATTTAAACTACTTAAAATACCTTTGAAATCGTGAAATGTGTTAAACGTCAGCATAAATTGTCAAGGGAAGCTGTGGGATCTCCTTTCTTTGAACCTGTCTTAAAAAGAGGACAAGTAACCATTCACCTGAGAAAGGACAGTTTTTTCAACAAATGTTTTTGGGAATATCAGATATTCACATGCATTGAAGTTGAACCATTACCTTGCATCCTATGTAAAAAATTAACTCAAAATGTATCAGAGACCTAAATTTAAGAGCCAAAACTATAAATCTCTTAGAAGAAAACTTGGAGGAAAAGCTTCATGACATTAGATTTGGCAGTGATTTTTTTGATATGATACAAAAAGCACAAGGAAGAAAAGAAAAAAGATAAATTAGACTTAATAAAAATTAAAAACTTTTATATATCAAAGGACTCTGAACATTGTGAGAAGGCAACCCATGGAATGGGAGAGAATATTTAAAACTCGCATATCTGATAGAGAATTGTATCTAGAATTTATCATTTTTTTCAGAGTTTTTATTTTTGAGAGTGTGAGCACAAGCAGGGGAGGGGCAGAGAGAGAGGGAGAGAGAGGATCCCAAGCAGTGGCTTAGACCCTAGAACTGTGAGGTCATGACCTGAGCAGTAATCAAGAGTCGGATGCTTAACCAACTGGGTTACCCAGGTGCCCCTAGAATTTACCATTTTAATAATTTTTAAGTGTACAGCTCAGTGACATTAAGTACATTCATATTGTTGTGCAGCCATTGCCACCATCTCCAGAACTTTTTCATCTTCTTCAACTACAATTCTGTACCCATTAAACACTGACTCTCCATCCCCACCCTCATAGCCTCTGGCAACCACAATTGAATTTTCTCTCTGTGAATTTGACTGCTTTAGGTACCTCATATAAGTGAAATCATGCAGTATTTGTCCTTTTGTGTCTGGCAGATGCCTTTCCTTTTCCTTTTCCTTTTCCTTTTCCTTTTCCTTTTCCTTTTCCTTTTCATTTCTCCGTTCTCCTTTCTCGTTTCTCCTTTCTCCTTTCTCCTTTCTCCTTTCTTTCCTTTCACCTTTCCTTTCCAAGTTTATTTATTCTGAAGTAATCTCTATACCCAACATGGGGCTCAAACTCACGACACTGAGAAAAAGAGTTGCATGCTCTTCTGACTGAGCCAGCCAGGCACCCTATGTCTGGCTTATTTCATTTAGCACAATGTCTTCAAGTTTTATCCATGTTGTAATATATGTCCGAATGTCTTTCTTTTTTATGGCCGAATGATATTCTACATATGTGTAGAACTAAAGGTAATCATATTTTGTTTACTCATTTGTTGATAGATACTTGGGTTGCTTCTACTTTTTGATTATTGCGAATAATGCCGCTATGAACACAGGTGTACAAATATCAATTTGAGTCTCCACTTTCAGTGTTTTCAGGTATATATCCAGAAATGGAATTGCTAGATCATGTGGTAATTCTGCTTAATTTTTTGAAAAGTTACCATACTGTTTTCCATAATAACTATACCATTTCACATTGCCACCAGCAATGCACAAGAGTTCCAATTTCTACTCATCTTCACCTACGCTTACTTTCTGTGTTTTTGATAATAGCTATCCTAAAGGGTACGTAGATCAGTCTTCTAGGGTAATGTTTGATTTTCTTGCTAACTAGTCTACTATACAGTCAGTTGAGAATAATTAACCAGCCAGTTCTTGAAGTTCAATGTAGAACAAAATGACCTGGTAATTTGGCTGTTTTATCTCCAAGGGCTTTAGAAAACTGTTTTTGTAAACTTGAACATCATATTGATTAAAGATACATATTTTAATTGCAGTTACAATCTTTAACTCTCTTAAGTGTAAAAATAAATATGCATATAATGTTCCAACAGCTTTATTTGTAATAATGAAAACTGAAAACAGTCCAAGATGTCTGAAAATTATGGTATGTGCATGTATGCATGTGCACGTGCACACACACGCATACACAAAAACACTACAGCCATTAAAATTTATATAAAGGTTTATGGGGCACCTGGATGCCTCAGTTGGTAGAGCATGTGACTCTTGATCTCAGGATTGTGAGTTCAAGCCTCACATTGGGTGCAGAGCCTACTTAAAAAATTATATAAAGCTATGTATGGCCACGGATAGATGTCATTATTACATTGTTGAACTTAAAGATACATTACAGAAGAGCAAATATACTATGATCTCATTTATTTTAAATATATTTTTGAGTATATATTACATATAAATATGTGTATGAATAAATATTTGGAAGGACATTCACCAAAACATTAATAGTGCTTTTCTTTAAAATGATAGAATCTCAGATTATTTTTGCTCTCTTCCTAATTTTTGTGTATTTGAAATTGTTTTCTGAGCATATGTCATTTTTCTAAAAATAATAAACCTATTTATCACCCAAAATTCATAATAAAACAAGCAGGGAATACATGCTGGTATTTAATTAAAAGGTTTGGCATCTGGTTTCCTAGGAGAATGTATTTCAGAAGAATACTTCTTGGTGAGGGAGCTGTTGTTGAATGATGGCTCATACAGAGTATGTGTATTTAAATATCCATGGAAGGGATTGTATATACTTCACCTTCATCCTTCCCTAGTTGTGCTTTCAAAGAGAAATTGTGGTAAGAAAATGCTATCATATATGGATATCATCTCTAAAATACTAAGTGGTCTTGGCCCTGGTTTACTTTGAAAACCTAGGAATGGAAAAATTTTTTATTTGTCTAAATCTGATCACAATTTCTCTTCTTGGGTTTCAGGAACCAATAAAATCACGTGCTCCACAGCTTCATTTAGAATACAGGTTTTATAAACAGCTCGGCAGTGCAGGTAAGTCAAGTCTGTTTTCTCCATGTACTTAGCCTATAGCTTAGCTGAAAGACCAAAAGTATGCACATTTTCTTGTCTACTGGACTTTTTTTTTTTTTTTTTTTTTTTTTTTTTTTT
>NW_026057582.1:103876868-103921924 GCF_023721935.1 Panthera uncia | reverse complement strand
TTTTTTTTTTTTTTTTTTTTTTTTTTTTTTTACCAGACCATGTATCTCCCCTGCTTGCTGGATAGGTAATTAAACACAGTCAACTAAAGCTACTTGCTCTCTGACTCCTGGAGGGCCATTTGATTGGGGATTTATGATGCCATGACTATGACCACAAACCACCTGAAACACACTGGTTTGAAGTGTTGCTTTATGGTAATTTCATTCTCTTCTCATTTCTTTACACCAAAAGAAAAGAGGAGGGGTTGGTAATTTGCAAACAATATTTTATGATAGTGAGACTACGTATCTACTTTGAGGATCTACTAAAATACATGTTCTGAAATACCATAACATTGTCATTTTATCCATTTGAAAGACCTCGCTTATGTTATTGTAATAACCTAAGACCTTTGAGGAGTTTTTAAAATTAAGTTTATATATTTTTTTAAACGTGCCTATTTTTTATCTAAAAAATCTAATTTCTGAAATATCTTACTGGCTTCCAGGAAAATATCTTGAGTAAGCAAATGTTACCAACCCTAAGGAGGTTGTACCTATGGGATATTGCTTGCAGAAGATGAAATTGTTCAGCACTAGTTTCATTGTTTGACATTAGTTAGACATTCCTCTACTTTTTGCTTTCTTCAGTGTGATGGTTTTACCTGAATGACTGAAGCATGTTTTTATTTCAAGTACCACTTATTGAAGGTACTATTGAAGGAATTTGAGTTTCACTTCCTAGAATATAGAGAATTATATAATAGCCACACAGTGTTATTCAAGTTGTCTTACACACTGACTGTGACAGTAATCAGCCATAGTCCTAACCTAGCAAGGCCACGATAGGCATTTGCCTTTCATTGAACCTAAAATGAGTTCTTACTCACAATAGCTTCTTAGTATATGTTTGTTCATTTAGTTTGCAGGACATATGTATAACTTGAGGCTTGTCTTTCCAGAACTAAACTTTCTTTTTAAGTTTATGTATTTATTTTGTGAGAGAGAGCACGCACAATGGGGGGGATGGGGCGGGGGGGGGGGGGGAGAGAGAGAGAGAGAGAGAGAGAGAGAGAGAGAGAGAATATTCCAAACAAGTTCTTTGCTGTCAGAGCAGAGCCCAATGTAGGACTCGATCCTATGAACCATGGGATCATGATCCAAGCCAAAATCAAGAGTGAGATGCTCAACCAACTCAGCCACCCAGGTGCCCCCCAGAACTGAACTTACTTAAAGTTAGCTGTTATGTTGTTTGTGTTTTTTAAATTTCAGGGTGACAATTATTACAACTCATTTATGATATTTCTATTAATTTAGATGAGCTATTTTAACAGCCATTTCACTAGTTGACCTTTATGCTTTTATGGAGTTTTATTCAACTATATATATATATATATTTATATATACATATATTTATTCAACATATATTCAACATATATTTATTCAACATATATATATTTATATAGGCATCAACCCAGGCTTTCTGAATTTTGTGGTAATATAATTGATTTTGAGCACTTAAACATCTTTAATGCCATATTGGGATATTTTTCAGTCTTGATTCTGTTACTGGTGATTACATATTGAATGTTCTTTAATTGTAATTACACATTCCATCCCCCAGCCCTGCAATAAGACCATAAGCTCCCGAGAACAAGGCTTGTCTCTTCTGCACCCTTGTGTCTCAAGTTTATCTCAAGTCCTAACATAGTTCTTCCACATAGTAGGTAGTTAGGAAGTATTTTTGTGACAGAAAAAAGTTAGGAAGATTTGATAAGTTTTTGCCTTTTTAGATTTTTGCCAAGTTATTAATAAAAATATTTCCTGAGGATGGCCAAAAAAGGAAATTTATTTTAAAAGTAAATCAGTTGACAAGAAAGTAGACAGGATTTGACCATGTCTTATTATAAATGTAAGCATGGGGGCCCCTGGGTGGCTCATTCAGTTGGGCGTCCAACTTCAGCTCAGGTCATGATCTCGCGGTTCATGGGTTCAAGCCCCACATCGGTCTCTGTGCTGATAGCTCAGAGCCTGGAGCCTGCTTTGAATTCTATGTCTCCCTCTCTCTCTCTCTCTGACAGCCCAGAGCCTGGAGCCTGCTTCGGATTCTGTGTCTCCCTCCCTCCCTCTCTCTGTCTGTCCCCCACTCGTGCTCTGCCTCTCTCTCTCAAAAATAAAGAATGAATGAATGAATAAATAAATAAAGGCATGAACTCCTAGTTCTAACTTACAAGCACAAACATTTCTCTCCCTATTTTTCTAGAGTGAGTTCCAGCTGCAAATGTGACTCATCACTAGTTAATGTTTAACCAGCCAGAGCTTATATGCCACTCTCTTCAGAACCAAGGTGATGTGGCATTGTAAATAAACAACCTTTCATGCCAAAGGCACACAGTGACCAAAATAATCTAATTGTTGTTTTTATGCACTAGGGTTTGTCTGTCATTATTCATCATACGCCAGTGATTTGCAAAATATTTGGGTATCATGACAAGGAATAGTTTAAAAAAAAAACGCATTGTGATTTAGATTTGTTCAAGGAATTAATCAGTCCTTTAAAATGGATGAATTTTTGGGGGAGGAATGAATGCTTTTAAATTAAAAAATGCTATGCTGACCATGTTGTGAGACTTTACATTTCTTTTTTTTTTTTCCTAATATTTACTTATTTCTTTTGGGAGGGGGAGGGGCAGACAGAGAGGGAGAGAGAATCCCAGTCAAGCTCCACACTGTCAGTGCAGAGCCCGACACTGGGCTCAAACTCATGAACTGTGAGATGATGACCTGAGCCGAAATCAAGAGTCGGACGCCTGAGCAACTGAGCCACCTAGGCTCCCTGAGACTTTAAATTTCTGAAATAGGAACTTTTATATTGGCTTGGGAGTGTGACCATTTCTTCCTTCTTAAGTATCCAGGTCTTAATCATTACCTTGGGTTTTTGACCCCATTGCCCTGACCATATGATATGATCTGGAAATTCATAATCAGTTCCCTATTCACACGAAGATAGAATGGTGGCGCTAGATGATTGTGAACACAATTTAAGCTGGAGCTCTTCCTGACTGTCCCTTCTTTGATCTCTACCATCTTCCCTTCCATTCCATTCTTTTCTCTTGTGGGCAGTCACACCTCATGCTTTGTTGGCTGATTGTAACTTTGCCATCAAGAAATTTCAAGACCTGATTATTTACTATGACGATTGGTATCTCCAAGATAATCAGGGAAGAAAGTAAAGAGGACCTTGAAACTGAGAATGATCATCTTGATCATCGTAATAGCTATCATTTTTTTTATTCATGGTAGAAATTAAATTATAAAATATGAAAGGATATTTTGAAAAGAAATGATGATCCATGCTCTTACTACCCTAACTCCGCTACGTTTCATTTGAATATCTCTTCATTTGCAGACATGTTTCATGGTTAATCTCAGTTACCTGTAACTACATCTTCTTTCATTTAGCATTACAGTATTTATTGTAATGCTGCAGAGTCTTTATGTTTCTAATAATTGTGTAATAGCCCATCTTCTTCATAGGCCATAATGTAGGCACCCACCGACTATTTTGTGTTGTCAGACATTTAGATTGTTTTTATTTGAGGAAATCCTTTCCCCTATTGATTTCTGATATTAGAGCTCAACACTTATATTTAGTTTCCCATTTCCCCCATATGATGGTGATTTTCAAATGTTTAAAGAGCTGTTAAATGGTAGGTTAGGTTTATTCCAAATGATTTAAAAGAAATTATTGAAAGAAATTATAGGAAGGATAAATTCTGGCTTTGTATAACAACTAGAATAGTGTGGAAGTAATCTAAATGTCATCACTATGGACCTGGATAAATAAATGGTATATTTATACCTGTGAAATTGGCTATTAAAAAGAAGGTAGAGCCCTATGTACTGATATGGAAATATCCCCCAATATATTTTTAAGTGAAAAGGTTTACAAAACAGTCTAGTGTCATGTTTGTATAGTATAATAAGAAATACGTATATAGTACAGCTGTGTCCACATGAGCATAGAAAATACCTGATTGGATATACAAAAATTTAATAATGATTACCTTTGAAGAGTATGATTAGAAATGGAAAGTGGTGGCACTCTTAAGTTTTTAAATTAATCCTTTTTTATTTTTGCATTTTTCCCCTGATTATGTATCATCATCATCATCATCATCATCATTATTATTATTATAACATCTAGTTTTTTAAAAGACTGCAGCAGTGCATTTCTGGTCTCCCTCCTTCCTCTTCTATCACCAAGTAACCCATTTCTGTCCCCATTTATCCTGGGCCACGTGTTAACAGTTTCAGGCATAAGTTCAACAAATGATAATAAAGTGCTACAATGTCTTGTTTCCTTTCTTTCCAAACACTTTCTTGTAGGAAGAAAAACAAATTGTGAACTGGAATAAGCTGTTTTATGCAGTAGGATTTCTCGTCTCGTAGGGGAAAGGCAGTTTTCAGGCAGAAGTTGAACGGTTATGCATTCTGGATATTTTGAGGGAGATTTGTGCATTGGATAGAAGGTTAGAATACGTGACTTTTTAAAAAAACTATTTGAACCTAAGATTGAATAAAATTTTTTTTAAAAATCACATGTTACTCTACAAGAAACATCCTGGTGCAGATATTTATGCTTGGTAACTTCCTTGGTTTCAAAAGATAGAAAAAAATTTTTAAGTTAATTACATTATAAATAGAACCCTGCCAAAGTGAATTTCCAATGGCCAAGTGAATCAAAATGGGACCATTACCTAGTGTTTTCACATAATGAGATGGCTGGGGATGGGGTAGATTTTTATTTGCATAAAGTGGTTGTACTCATTGAGTCTGAGATTACTGGAGGATTTCCAAAGTTACTACAAAGAAAAACAGTATTTTTTAAGTGTGAAACTGCAATGGTATGTAAGGATTAACTATGAAAAAGTATTATATTCTTCACTGTTGGAAAATAATTTCTTCAGTTTTGTCTTATTTTTGTTTCATTCCTTCTTAAATCACTGTGTTCTGATTTTTCAAAGCACAGAGGGCTTTGGCAGTGAGCACATTTATGCTTTTGTTTTCATATTTAGCTTCTATAGATTGTTCTGAATATATAAGAGTGGGAGTCATGGCTTAAAAATCGACTCTGGATTCCCTGGAACTTGCTTGCCCTCCTAGTTGCTTTAGTATTTGTTTGATACAATGGGCCGGCTTCATAAGAGAGAACAGTAGTATTTAATCATGATAATTAAAGGCTGCAACCTTTGTAGTCAGCAGGTGAAAGTAACCATCTTGTTTTCTTTTCATTTTTTTTAAATCATCAACGTTGTGGTAATTGTGTTATAGTCATTATGGGTAAGTCCCAAACTCATGTTCATGTTATGAGATTGTTTTTAGGTTTCCCTGTGCTCTCAGGGTCCTTTTACTTAGGAGAGTGTGTACATATATATATATATATACACACACATATATATATATATATATATATACATATATATATATATATATATATATACACACACACACATATATATATATATACATATATATATATATATATATACACATCAATTTTAAGATTTCCCAGCCCACTAATCCTTTATCCAGTACAGCACTTTTCCTGGTATCCTAACACAAAGGAATAGACTTGGTGGATGACACATTTGAGGCCAAGATGGGGCAAAACCAGAGGCCTAAACAGATAGGAGGCCTAAACATGAGAGAGGGGACAGTATGAGCCTGAAGATTCATAGCTACATATGGACTGGTCATATGGTAAAGGCCTAGTGTATGTTTGCTAAATTAATAAAAGATGAATAAACCAGAACCAAGCATGCAGCTAAAGTGACAGGAGAGAAAGGGAGGGAGAGGGAAGGTGTGAGCAAGGGCAGGAACAAATGAAAAAGGATGGGGAAGGGAGGAGTAGGCAAATGGCAAGAAAAGAGGACTCCAGATAGAGAAATGAGAATGCAAATAAATCAAATAGGGTGGAGACCTTTGACTTCACCAGAAGGAGCTATAAAGTTGCCATCTATTAATGTTCTCAGAGTTAACTATTTCTTAGGAACAGTGGTTTTGAATAATAACTGGCCTTTTTAGAGAAAGTACTAGAGTAGGGTATGGTAAATTCTCATCACTTCACTTGACATTTTGAAAGGCATAAATGTAATACAGACAGACACTACAATGGTCTCTTTGCTTCTGCAGCCTTCTTAATTGTATTGAGAGATCTTGAAGGTAGTGGAGGAACTCCCTTTGCTCTGCTTAAACAGTTAATTCCATTTCCACCCAGCAGCCTGCCTGGGAAAAATCTTAGGGACTCTGAGAATAACTGTCATGTCATAGTTGATCTAAGCCTGAGCTGCCATGTCCTGGATTTTCAGCAGCTATTCTAATCTGCTAATGAGCATTCTGCTTTGGCTGTCTTGTAAAGGAGATGTTAATCCTCAAATTTAAAAAGACAACAGGATACTTACTGCAGTTTCACAGTGTAACAAAGTCCAGCCAAAATCTTATTGGGCGAGAAAATAAGTGAACTGAAGTATCCAGTAGGTACTTCATATGGTTGGTTATGTTTCACTTTTCCCATTTTTGAGCACAGGAGAGTTTGGTAACTTACTTACCCAGTCACAGGGTAGGCACACCTGAACTAGGAATGTTTTTACACAGACTTTTTTCTTGTGTGTATACATACACATATCCCTAGTAGATTCCTGAGGACTTCCACCCATTATCCCTTACCTAATTATAATAGAGTGGTAGAAGATAGTCGTGAGAGTGTTTTTAACTGAAGCAAAGGCCCAGAACTATCCCCCTCTCCCATGAAAGAGTAGGATTTCCTGTTTCACATTGTGCCCTCAAATTTTATGCTTTAGAAGGCTGCCTTTGTTACTTCCAAAGCCTTTTATGGTCTTGGGCAATCTAGGTTTTGAAGCATTTCTTTCCAAAGTAAATTAATCACTTACGTTGAATGTATATGCTGTGTGTACAACGGAGAAGCTCAGTGCTACCCTATGCAAGCCATTTCACCCACTGAAACCTTTATACTGTGAATAAAGACCATGTTCATAGAGCTTATCAGACTTTACAATTTTGAGATTTCTAGGAGAGAATGGTTTTATATGTCATCAAGAAAAGGTAGGAGGTTTTTCTGGTCCCAGAAAAAGAGCTTTGAATCTAGACAACTGTTAAATTAACAGGAACATGGTTTTCCTTCAACAGAAGAATAAAGCACAGATCTGAAGAAAATCATCAGAAAGTGTGAGATTGACAAAACCTTCCTGTAATGTTGTGAACTTCCTTAGGAGTATATTGTAAATAAGCTGGTTTAAACAGGAAAATTAAAAATAAGAAAAGCTGAAAAAAAAAAAAAAGAAAAACTGCAGAGATATTGCAAAGATGGGAATTTTACTTAAAATAGAAGTGAATCATATAACAAGAGTAGTTGTGAACAAGTAACATACCTCAACGTTGATGTCAAGTATATAGGAGCCCTTAAGGAATTTAGAAGAAACTTTTTGGTCTCCAGTTGGGTAGAAACTTTTCATAACAAGAGAAGAAAGGATGAAATAATGAACTGGATAAAAGAAAGTGAAACCTGGACCTTTCTTTCCACGTGTAAGTTTTTCAGAAGTCTCTCTGCTAGAGTTATTGTAGGGGGAGGAGACATATACTACTAAATTCAGGGAAAACTGATCTTAATAAGTATAAATGGGCAGCTTTGAAATTACATTTTAAGGACTGGAGATTTAGACATTTAACATCTCTGATTATAGGCAATGTGAATAAGTGGAGACAGCTAAGAATTGGAGCAAGTAGCAAAGGTTGGCTCAGTTTTTCCCACTGATTCTTTGACTCAGCATTAACCATGTGCCCTGCTGTGCCTCAGTTTCTTTCTGATACAATAGGAAAAACTGCTTTGTATAGTTTTTAGGCCTGCTAGGGTTTAATGAGGTAATGTCTACAAAGGCCTTGCATTCTTAAGGCAGTTACTGTTTTACATTGAAAACTGAAGATCTTACTTTTCTGTAGAAATGGAAATATACTATGTATATTTCTCATAGCCTTTTTTTTTTTAATGTTTATTTATTTATTTTGAGAGAGAGAGAGAGCATGCAAGCGGGAAGACACAGAGAGAAGGGGAGAGAGAGAATCCCAGCACCGGGCTCAGTCTCACAGTCCCTCAAGATCATAACCTGAACCAAAATCAAGAGTCGGATGCTTAACTTACTGAGCCACCCAGGCCACCCCATTTCTCATAGCTTTAAAAAAATCTCAGAATGGGGGCCCCTGGGTGGCTCAGCTGGTTATGTCTGACTTTTGATCTCATCTCATGTCATGATCTCATGGTTCATGGTTTCAAGCTCTGCATCAGGCTCTGGGCTGCTGGCACAGAGTCTGCTCGGTATTCCGTCTCTCCCTCTCTCTCCATCCCTCCCCCACATGTGCACTCTCTCTCTCAAAATGAATAAACTTTAAAAAAAAATCTCAGAATGAAGAGGTAACAGTTTCATCTTTGAAGACTTTTTGATGGATTCTCAAGCAGTAGTGACTTAATATTTCCTAATCCTGACTCAAAAGAGCAGAATACAGCTACGGTGAACCCATCACATTTGTGATTTTGACGGTAATGTGTTTCTTTCAGAGGAGCTGCATGTGGTCGTGTTGGAATACACTTATGCTCACTTAGGCCTCCTTGGTGAGAACGAATACTTCTACTTGCACAACTCCCCTGCTTTTCCTGTCAGTTTGGAGGGGACGCTTGGCCACAGTGGTCTTTATAATACCTGGGAAAAGAACCCCAGGCAAAAAAGATCACATTGCCATACCTGTTTTTGTTCCGTAAAACCAAATTCAAACTATTATGCAAGACCCAAGCCAGCTGGTTCAGTTAATGTTTGGTCTTTATATAACTAGATTTGTTTATGAATTTGCAAAGAAAGTGGTGTTACTAGTGTTGAACTACTGAAACATTGTAAGTCAGGTTTATTACAGAATCTATGGACTGTTAGTGAATATCAGTGCCCCCAGAAAAGGAAGGATGTATGTAATTGGGCTATCCCCCTACTTCCAGTGTGGAAGATGAGATTTCTTATGAATCCAGATAGTATAAAGGAACAGATAGTAAATACTTTAGGCTTTGTGGGCTATCAGTCTCTGTGTAACTATTCATCTCTGTTCCTGTAGCACAGAAGCAGCCATAAACAGTAAGTAAATGAATGAGCTATATTCCAATGAAACTCTATTCATGGGCACCAAAATTAGAATTTTATGCAATTTTTGTGTATTATAAAATATTAGTCTTTAAATTTTTTCAAATATTTAAATATATAGAACCCATTCTTAGTTCTCTAATCATACAAAAGTACCTGGGCCAGATTATGGGCTTAGTTTGCTGATCTGTGCTCTAGCATGGCAGTGACCAAAACTTTTCTTTTTTTTTAAAGATTTTTTTTTTAATGGTTATTTTTATTTTTGAGAGAGACACAGCATGAATGGGGGGGGGGGGGGGGGGGGGGGGAAACAGAGAGAGAGGGAGATGCAGAATCCAAAGCAGGCTCCAGGCTCTGAGCTGTCAGCACAGAGCCCGATGTGGGGCTCGAACTCAAACTGTGAGATCATGACCTGAGCCGAAGTCAGACACTCAACCGACTGAGCCATCCAGGAGCTCCAGTGACCAAAACTTCTTACTCCTTTTTATCACTCCATTCAGTTTGCAGAATATGGAAATTACCTCAAAGAACTCTGTGCCACTCTCGAGGCACTGTAATGAGGGGACTTAGCCACATCTCTATCACTGTGGATTTTTCACAGTGTAATATGCTGCTGGATTGTGAGCTTTTTAAGGGCAAGAAACATCTTTTATTCATTAAAGTATTGCTTGCATATTACTTGATCCAAAGAAAAGACTCAACAAATGTCTGTTAAATTGATGAAATCCCAGTATATAAGTTCTTTGGACAGTATTTGACTGGCAGTGCAATCACCAACTTAAGTTGAAGCTTCTTTCCTTCATGCATACTGTCCTCTCCAAACTCAGGCTCTTCTTTATTTGCTTGTGATAGTAATTATTAACTGTATTAAGCAAGCAGAATAGAGATATGAATGAATAACTGAAGATATTAGAATGAAGTCCCCAAAATTGTTTCCGCAAGGATTTGCTATACAATCAGAGACATTTATATTCATTACTACCTACAAACAGAGTATCCAAGAACTAACTCCATGGTGAAAGTTTTAGAATTGAAGCCCGTGAAAGGTAGGAATTGTGTGTGGTTCTCATCAGTATAGTGGCTATAGCATTGCAAGTCTGAAGACCACAATAGCCCATTAGCAGCTAGAGAATGATTTGGATACAATCACATTGAACTGGTAGTCATACCTCATCAACGTTTTGCTTGGCTTCCACCCTCAACAGTTATAGTTCAGAAAACACAGCCTAGATCTCTTAACTCTGCTACCTAAAAAGGAGAGTAGCGTTAGAGGATAAATTTGCAATTATCTATGTGCAGTTTGCCCAAAGGTAACAAGAAGTTTTTCACTTAAAAAATTATTTTTGTAAATTCTGGAGAAAACTAATATCACTGAAGGTTTAGAAAAATATATAAAAGAAAGATTGAAGTTTTGGTCACCACTGTGGTGAGTCTCTATTCACAGCTATTATTTTGTATATTTCCTTGTTTTTTTTTAATGTATATATTTTTCATTAAAATGTTTCTGATTTATAGATGATTCTGAATCATTTATAGAATCATTTATAGATGATTCGTTTATCAAATGGAAAGGAATAAATTTCAAACAGTGCTGTTTCTTTTAGGCTTTTTTTT
The DNA here is from genome assembly GCF_023721935.1 of Panthera uncia. Classification (NCBI taxonomy): domain Eukaryota; kingdom Metazoa; phylum Chordata; class Mammalia; order Carnivora; family Felidae; genus Panthera; species Panthera uncia. The sequence goes on along the minus strand of NW_026057582.1, from coordinate 103,911,131 downwards.
TTTTTTTTTAATTCCAGGATAGTTAGCCTACAGTGTTATATTATTTTCAAGGGTACAATGTAGTGACTCAACAATTCTATACATTACTCAAGGCTCATCATGGTAAGTGTACTCTTAATCCCCTTCACCTGTTTCACTCATCTTCTTCCCCACCCCCAACCTCTCCTCTGGTAACCGTTCCTCTGGTAACCTTCTGTTCTCTAGAGTTAAGAATCTGTTTTTTTGGGGCGCCTGGGTGGCGCAGTCGGCTAAGCGTCCGACTTCAGCCAGGTCACGATCTCGCGGTCCGTGAGTTCGAGCCCCACGTCAGGCTCTGGGCTGATGGCTCAGAGCCTGGAGCCTGTTTCCGATTCTGTGTCTCCCTCTCTCTCTGCCCCTCCCCCGTTCATGCTCTGTCTCTCTCTGTGCCAAAAATAAAAAAAAAAAAAAAAAAAACGTTGAAGAAAAAAAAAAAAAAAGAATCTGTTTTTTTGGTTTGTCCCCTTTTTTACTTTGTTCATTTGTTTTGTTCCTTAAATTCCACATTTGAGTGAAATCGTGTGGCATTTGTCTTTCTCTGACTGACTTATTTCATTTATTAGCTTTATTATTTAATACAGATTTAAGAGATGAGGTACCAAAAGGGTGAAATGAGTTCAACATCAAGTTGAATATTGTGATTGAAAAATAATGGCAGGGTGTCTGGTGGGGTCTGTTGGTAGAGCATGAGACTCTTGACCTCGGGGTTGTGATTTCCAGCCCTATGTTGGTGTAGAGATTACTTAATAATAAATTAATTAAAAAAATTTTTTTTAAATTTTAGATAGTGCAAGCAGGGGAGGGGGCAGAGGGAGAGAGAATCTTAAGCAGGCTCCATGCTCAGCAGAGCCTGATATGGGGCTCTATCCCACAACCCTTGGGATCATGACCTGAGCTGAAATCAAGAATTGGCCACTCTACCAACTGAGCCACCCAGGTGCCCCGAAATTTTTTAAAAAATAAAATTTATTAAAAAAATTTTTTAAAATAAATGCATTACTGAAAGTATTGAAAATAGTTCTAGAAAGATAATAAAACATGTTAGAAAATAGATTGGCAAGGGCTCATTTTTGTGCTAGTTTATTTTTAATTTCCTGTATGGAGGCACTGTCATAATGGGGACTTGGTACCTAATTTGAGGCTATAGGCTTTGTTAAAAATTCTAAGTTATTTCTTAGAACACCATAGTTCAGTTCACTTGGCTGCTAGGATTGCCTAATAGTCAAATAACTAGATTGCCACCAGCTGTCACAGATCACATCTAACTACCAGTTTCTAGGTATCTTATTTAAAATGCTAGGATTTCGAGGGTGATTGTTTTTCTATGGAAGCCAACTGTTAAATACAAAGTCACATGTAAGGTTAGGAGCTAAAGATAGCACACAAGTGAAAATCACATACGATCAAAGTTAGCCTTGAAAAATCTCTTATATTGCCCATAGAGTAATAGTCCAACTGGATTTGTATATATGATCATGGTCAGTAAATATGTATTGCAGAGTATGGTTATATAGTATATACAATGGTACATAGTTTATCTAGTAAAGTATACATCTGCAAAAGATTTTATGGTAGTTTTTAATTCCTCAAACTTTGACCAAATATATGTATCGTTAAGTTTGAGTAAATAAATTTGGTTCTTAGGCCATTCCACATCTACTCTTTCTTCATTATACTAATTTTTATGAAAGGCTTGATCTAGTAACTATGCTAGCAGTTTACGTCTCTGTTTTCTACCTGTAAGTTCCCTAAGGGCAGAGTCTGTGTCTTTTTTATTTCTTCGCTCCCTAAAGCAAAGTGTAGCGTCATCTACACACACATAACTGCTCATCTTCCTCCTCTTTAACCATCATAAGGAAAATGAACAGTTATGTGTGTGTATTGGTCAACACTGTTTTGATTACCATTAACAGAATCTATTCTGAATAGCTTAGATCCAAAAGGAAATCTTACTGGAAGATCACAGGGATGTGTCTTGGCATAGGAAGGAAATATTATACAGATCTCACTAGGGATTGGTAAAAAGCACTGGAAAGCCTCTGGAAACCCAGACAAACTACTCTGTCTCTGGCTTTCTGTTCACCTTTTCCAGACTCTTAATGCTTTATTTGACTCTTCTGCTTAGGGTCATAAACTGTCTTGCCTCATTGTTTATTAGCCCTCTTCTTTTCTCCACATTACCAGCTTTCTCTGCTTCTCCTTACATGTGGTGGAAAAAGGCCTTACACATAGCCCCTGTTGATTTAAGCGCCAGCAGAGATGGACTGCAGACCTGTGTCCCAATTGCAAGTTCCTGGGAAAGAGACCGGCTGACTCAGCTTGGAAAGGCTTTCCAGTTCGGGCCTAGGTACCTTATTCAGTGGGTACGGAATCATGTAGAATTCACCATTCCACAGAGAGCAGGTTCTCTAAGAATGTGGCTTAAGAACTGGGAAAAAAACAGTTGATCGTGTGACAAGAGAAGGATGAGTTTACTGACCATATTTTTCTTTCTCTTCATTTAACACTTGCTTAAAATGCAAAACATTTTGCCTTAGGACATTTCAGCATCTTGAGATTCTCAAAGTAGAGTGTGAACACAGTAACTGTGGATCATCCTGGCATAGGGTAATGCATATTCCAAAAAGAGAACTGCCTCTTTCCCAGTTCATTGTGCCTGTGTTTATTGTACTTACCATACTCTTACTGAAAAAGTAATGCTAGGAGGGAAACCTGCTTTGGGCCTTTATTATCAGAGGCAGACCTTCTTATACTCTGAGGAAGTCTGGGATGATAAATTGAAATATAAAGCCGCATCTGCCAAACTTAAGGACTTGCTCTTTTCAACACGAGTGGCTCCTTTCAGCATGAGCATTTCACTTATTTGAAATAAGTTAACATTAGGACAGTAGCGGAGCCTCTTATTAAAAACAAACAAAAAAAGGTAAAGTCCTATCCATTGAGTAAAAGGTGAGGGGGATGTTTGAAAGTATCTAAACCTCTGAATATACTTTGCAGAAGGAGCGACCCCAGTGCCACTCTTGTTCTCTGAGGGAGCAGAACCTAAATATAAAAATGTCCTTGAGTTGGTGACTCAGCAGCAAGAACCTGAGATGGGTACATGGAAAGCATCTTCATCTTACAGTATATGGAATGAACTTTAGACAAGGAAACGTGTGGTGTGGTCTTCATCTTTTCCTTTAAAAGTGTGTATGTGTATGTGCATGAGTGTGTGTTTCCAAATCTATGCACACTGTCTAGAAAACATTTTAAAAGGACATTTAAATACTTTCATTCATGTTACAGTATAAGTCCAATCTGTGGCTAATGCTTAATTTTATGAAGAAAAAATAGAAAGGGTTGTTTTCATGTACTGGGCTATGAAGGGTGTAATTCACATCCTTAGTACTAATAATTGCTAGTCTTTAATGGAGCTAATTTAGTAGTGATAGTTCTATGAATGTTCATTCATTCTCCTAAGGATCCTAACCTAAACCTGTATTAACTAACCTCACTAGTTAGCGGAACAAAGGGAACTGTTATTTCTGAAGCACAGCATTTGGTACACTTCTGGACTAGGATAAATTCAATCATTGTATATCCTTTGTGTGTGTTTTTCATAGTTTAGAGAATTGGGATGTTTCTCATATTATGGCTAACAGTGTGCCCTGTGGTATAGTGAAGTAAAAGCAGAAAAGTTTATATGTAATGCTGTAAGACACTTGCTTATCTGTTAGAGTCAAACCCCATGTAGCCCTTCTTTGCCCCTTAAAATTCTAAAATATCTCTAAATCACATGAAGCATTTTGAGTAATTACCTTTAATTACGTATATAAGATCTGTCCCACTCCCTCCTGGTTGGGGTGGGGGGGCTTTGATTTTAAACATTTTACTGGTGAAGACTTGTGCCAGTAATCTCTTTAACTGCAAACAGAATGTTATGAGTTTATTATAGCAATTGGCCTGCACACACCTCACAGTAACACAAAGTACTGACACCTTTTGGTGCGTTGTTTTACAAAATGCAGAACTGCTAGAGATACTTGTTCAGTCTGAAGACAGAACTTGTTACTTAGATTTTGTCTTCTTTTAAGGAACTTGATGAAAAAATAGAAGGAACTTGATGAAAAAATAGAAGGCAAGTTTCCAAAAATAGACCCAAGTAACTTATATGTAAGTGGAATGATCTGGAGAATTGTGATCAGCTGCAGAAAATTCATACAATGCTTATACGGGTGAAGGTTGAGGAAAAGTTGATCAGTCAATAGAAGCTTGCTTATAAATCGACCCAGAACCTGAAGTTTCTGATGCCATTTTCTCCTTCAGTTCTAGCTCATACTTTACTTTTCTATCTTTATTCACACCTCTTTTGCTATGTAGCTGAATGTTTCTCTTCCTTCAGTATCCTCACAACCATTCTTCAGTCATTAAGAATGGCTTAGTGATTGCCCATAGAGAATGCTTTTTTAAGGAGGACACAGGCAGGAGAAGTTTCAGCCCAAACTAAGGGCTAGAGACCATCACAGGACTGGCCACAGCCCTCAGGCACTATCCCCTCCTAATTCACAATTTGTCAAGTTTAACAATTAAGAAGAAAAGTAACATTTCGTAACATCCTCAAAGCTGTGGAATACTATGGAATGAAAGAGATGAATCACTGACGTGAATTATTCCTTTGAGTTACAAGAAGGTGGAAGCATGTATTTACTGTCTTGGATTAAAACTTAACAAATTCTGGGGTCACTTGGGTGACAGTCAGTTAAGCGTCCGACTTTGGCTTAGGTCATGACCTTGGGTTCATGAGTTCGAGCCCTGCATTGGGCTCTGAGCTGTCAGCACGGAGCCCGGAGCCTGCTTTGGATTCTGTGTCTCCCTCTCTCTCTGCCCCTCCCCTGCTCACTCTCTCACTCTCTTTCAAAAATGAGTGAACTTGAAAAATTTTTTTAAGAAACCTTAAATTCCTTTCCAGTGTCTGTCAGTGTCATTGGTGAAAGAGAATATTTTCTTTAAGTTCCAATAATAGGCTACAAAAGATAGATAAGTCCTTGTATCTCCTTTCAGAATAGTAATCCAGTTGCTAACTAAGCCCGTTAGTATTTGTAGAATATAACTTACCTATAAAACATGCTTAAGACAAAAACCAACACAAACATTTTTTTAACATTTATGACCAATTGTATTTGTCATCTTTGAACAACTCATAAGCAAGTAATTTATATTCTTCCCATTTAAGAGTTTGTCAGCTCTGTACTCTTTTGTGCTTTCAATAGTCTGACACAGTTTTAATTTTTCCCTACATTTTCCTCTTTCTTTATATTTCATTTGGTTTAATTCATCATTCTTACCAGCCTATAGCAATCTTGTACTAATAATTACTGTAGTCATAATGCAAGGAGATGAAGCTGAGCATCAGCTGTGTCCAGAGCACTATACTGAGAGGTTTGAGGGCCATAGAGTTATGGGTCGTATGGTCTCTGCCCTTCAAGAAACTAGAGGAAAAGAATATGTAATGTTTGTTGAGCTTCCAGTATGTTTATCATGAGGTATTGTTGTGTAACTGTCAAGGAGCTCACCAATGTATATGAATAATTATAATGCAAACAAAAACAGTGGAATGTTAGGGTTTTTTTAAGGGACTACAGATAAAATGATACAGAAATTCTGAAGGGAGAAATGGCTACTAATTATGGGAAACAGGGAAGGCTTTATAGAAAGGGTGGTAGCTAGGGGCTGAACTTTCAAAAAGAGGTATGATTTACTTGGACATGTTCAAATACAAGAGTAAGGAAAGGCTTCCAAGTACAAAATAAGCTAAAGCCCAGAGGCAGCTATGTGTCTGTTCGTGCATTTATTAAAGAAGTATTCAGTGAGCATCCCACTTAGGATAAGTACTATTCTAAGCTAAGCCCTGGGGATACAGTGGTGAACAGGAGTAGGCACTGCCCTTAACTATTTTCTAAAAGTGAGAACACTCGAGCAGAAACAGCTATTCTGAAGAGTTGAGAGGAAGGAGAGAGTTGTAGGCTTCAGAAGTAAAGAAGCCTCCTTGTTTGGGGTGATGCAGATTTCTAAGTATCGAACCTCTTTTCTGCACCATTTCTTCTGTACCTAAACCAACCTCACTTATATCTCTCAAAACTCCTTACAGAGCTGAGCCACTAGCCACATGTGCCTATGAAGCACCTGAATTAGCACTTATAGGTAATCGAATATGCTGGAAGTATAAAATGCACACTGAATTTCAAAGATTTAGTCCCCCCCTTCCCCCGCCAAGAATGTAAAATACCACAGTAATTTTTAAATTGATTATATGTTGAAGTGTTGATATTTTGGATGGGACTTAAATAAAATATATTATTAAACTTAATTCCACCTAATTCTTTTTTTCCACCTCTTTAAAAATGTGGCTTCTAGAAAATTTAAAATCAAATTCGTGGTTCTCATTCATGGCTTGCATTGTATTTCTGTTCGTGCTCTATAATGCAATGGTGTGTTCCTAGTGTATACTTAAAATACTTCCTGTGAAACTATTATTAAAGATGTACTAAGGTAATATAGGTATATAATATTCAGATAAAATCCTTATTTTTCCTTTATTCCTATGATCTTTTTATTTACTCAGCTATCTCTGCCTTTTCAACTTTATAAATGACCTCTGCCATAATTTTTAAGGACATTTGTTAAACCAACTGGTGGTTCAGAATTTAAAAAAACTCTGGGGGCGCCTGAGTGGCTCAATTGGTTGAGCGTCAGACTTTGGCTCAGGTCATGATCTCACAGTCTGTGAGTTTGAGCCCCGTGTCAGGCTCTGTGCTGGCAGCTCAGAGCCTGGAGCCTGCTTCGGATTCTGTGTCTCCCTCTGTCTCCCTCTCTCTCAAAAATAAATATTTAAAAAGAGAAAAATAAGCTATGGGAGAGAGCAAAATAGTCTTAGTTTTTCTCATTTCAGAGAGCTTTTGCCTCTTTGCTTTTAGCTACCTATATGCTCCCTTCGCCTGTACGATTCATTCTCTCCACTCCAGCCTAATCGGCTCTTAACCATCAAGACTCAGCCCACGGCCCCTGCTCTGTGAAGCCTTTCCCATCCCATTCAGTCAAGGTTAGATGCCCCTCTTTACTGTTCCCCTAGCACTCTGTTCTCACATGTAGTATTTGATGAATGCACAGACTGACCACCAGACTCTTTGAACTTAATTGAATTTGAAACTAGAAGGAATATTATGGCACTTATTCCTCAGACTAGCTGAAAATCAGCAAGAAAAATGAGTTCACTTTTCTTCCTTGTAAGTCTGCATGCCTCTTCAGTGACCAGAATTATAAGGTCATCTTGAATGTTCCATCAGGTCACATCTGTTCTTACTGGAGACATATTTGGGTGAAGGCTCAAATGAAAAAAGAATGGCAGGCTGTAGCATCTGTTCCATTGACTGGTTGTTCTGTGGCAAGCCACTTAACCTCTGTGCTTCCATTCAGAAAGTGAGGGTAACACTTGGTTCTTTACTCTCCCAGGGCTATTTTGATACTTAAGGAATGGTATTACAATATTAAGAGAGTTCAGTAGTAGGGGGCATTCTGCTTCTGTGCTATGATTAGACTGTGTGCCTTAGTGTGTTTTGTTTTTTTAATCAGAGAACTTCTGGGAACAGTTTGTTACATGGGCCCAAGGTTAATGAAAACAAATGCTTATCTGTTTTTTATACTTTCTGTGTTATTCTAAGTGTATGCCAAGCTGCCTTCTGAATTCTTAAATGATGTATTAAATTATTAATAGGCTTCTTTTAAAGATTGACTCCTTAGTTGTTTTATTAGGAAAATACTATTTATGCACTTAAAAAAACCTTTTTTTTAATCTTTATTTTTGAGAGAGAGAGAAAGAGTGTGTGCGAGCAGGAGAGGAACAGAGAGAGAGGGAAACACAGAATCTGAAGCAAGCTCCAGGCTCTGAGCTGTCAGCACAGAACCCAGCGCAGGGCTCAGACTCATGAACTGTGAGATCATAATCTGAGCCGAAGTCGGAGGTTTAACCAACTGAGCCACCCAGACACCCCTGCACTTATGCACTCTTGATGTAACCTTACCTGGGCTTTTATAAAGGAAACATTACTCTTTCTTTATTACTTGAATTCATAAGGTATCAACACCATTAGTATTTTGTGATTGTCCATTAGGTTCATATATAGGCAATCTTTTATTGAATCTTTACAAAATGGGTTAATCTCCTTTCTAAGAAATGTGACTAGGTAGAAGTTACTGCCACTTTAGATGTCTGTGAACTTAGAGCACAGATGTGTACCTGTAGTAGAGTAAAAGAGCCTAAGACTTAGAGGCAGAAGCTGGGGGTTTAGGTTTGGCTGCACCACTCATTACATGACCTGAGCAAGTCATTTCAGATCAGTTACCTTACCTATAAAATGGGAATAGTAATATCTATATGTACTAATTGTTAGGATTAAATGGGAGAACCTATATAAAAACACTTCATAAACTTGTGATAGAGGTATGCTTTGAGGGAAATTTTATAATGGTAGCATGGAACAAATAATGGGGTAGGAAAGTCTCTTGACTTGGAAATATCAGTGGTAATTTGGATACAAAGCTTAAAGTTGCCTTCAGACACATTATGGCTAAATATAAGAGAGAAGATAACCTCGAGCTGGGGCTTTGGAAATAATAGATCAAGGCAGGTTCTGAAAGCATTTTTAAATTCTCCATGGGCCTAGATTTTTAAGTAATATGACTTACACTGAAAATAGGTCCAGGACTAGAGACACACGAGGGACCAACGAGGATTTAGACCTCTGGCAATTTGGCAATATATAATGAAATGTACAATACACATGCCTCTTGACTCAGCATATTCTCTTAAAGGAATTTACCCTCAAGATACATTTGCAGTCATGCCCAAAAATGTAGGCACAAAGCTTTTTGCCATATTATCTGCATATTTGTGTAGACTCTTTCATTTTCAGATGATAGAGTTCAGGCTTACTTGGGAGGGCGAGGAGAGGGGAAGAATTTCTTGGCTCACAGATCCAGCAATATTCTCACTGCAGGCCAGCCAGATTTAGGACCAACACTGTCCTGGGCTTCAGCTTATGTGACATATTTATCTGTCTCCATTTCTCTCAGCTCTGCTTTTTCTGTGTTTGAGTTTCAGATAGGTAGTCCCTATTTTCATTTGGTAGTCTCTGGCAGCTTCATTCAGGCTAAGCTCCTTCCAGTTTAGCAGTGAGGGAGGGGGTGAGGAGGAATTGTTCCTCCTTCTCTATAGTTCCACGAAAGTCCTAGAGTTGACTCTGTACTGACATGGGTCAACCACACATCCTTTTTTTTTATTATTTAATTTTTTTTAGTGTTTATTTATTTTTGAGAGAGAGAGAAACAGAGTGCAAGTGGGGGGTGGGCAGAGAGAGAGAGGGAGACACAGAATCCCAAGCAGGCTCCAGGCTCTGAGCTGTCAGCACAGAGCCCAAAATGGGGCTCGAAATCACAAACTGAGGTCATGACCTGAGCCGGTCGGACACTTAACCGACTGAGCCACCCAGGTGCCAGCAAGCACACATCCTTGACCCAATTCCTCCTGGCAGGGGAATAGAATACTCTGATTAACCTGGCTTGAGTCATATCCTTGGGGTGGCAATGGGAAAGGACTTGACCCTGCTTTAACCACATGAAATAACATCAAAGAAATGGTGCTTTCCCACCAGAAGAGTAAAATGTTATTAGAGGAAGAGGATGCAGGCCAGGCAAAAGCAGTAGCTGTTCACTATCATATCTATTTCTAATAACAAATAATATACAACCGAAATGTCCATCTGCAGGAAAACTTAAGCAAATATGATATATCATAGGGTCAGATACTATGTAGCTATTAAAATAAATGAGGTATAGGGGCGCCTGGGTGGTTCAGTCGGTTAAGCGTCCGACTGCGGCCCAGGTCATGATCTCATGGTTTGTGAGTTCGAGCCCTGCATCAGGCTCTGTGCTGACAGCCTGGAGCCTGCTTCGGATTCTGTGTCTCCCTCTCTCTCTCTGCCCCTCCCCAGCTCATGCGTGCTCTCTGTCTCTGTCAAAAATAAACTTAAAAATAAATAAAAAAATAAATAAATGAGGTATATTCATGAGGTGACAAGAAAAAATGTCTACTATATAAGATTAAATTAAAAGTGAAGTTGCAGAAAAGTATTCTTAATTATGTGTCTGTTATGTATGTGAATACTTTTTCTTCATATGTTTCTGTACTGCTTTTGGTTTGTTATTATATTTGATTTTTTTAATGCGTATATATTAACTTTTATAATTTAAGAAATAATGCCCCAAGTGACCCTTATTCTGTACTGGTGACTGGAATTGACAAAGCTCAAGAACTGCAGAGAGATGGGCATATGATAGGAAAGCTGAAAAGATAGTATTCATGGAGCTGATATAAAAATAATGGGAACCCAGGGAATGAATAGGACAGATGAAGCTGCTTGTGTAATACAGCAGGGGATTTATATCCTAGAAGAGTGACAGAGAATTGCTAGAAAAACTAAATGTTAACCAAAAAGGCATGTGGTTTGGAAGAGATAGGATAGGAAATACAGAAAATAACTTCGACCACCACATGAATGAAAGGGAAGAAGAACAGAGGCAGAGAATATAGTCAGCTTAATGGAAGAAGAGAGTGGTGAATCTGGAGTTGAGAGATCTGGTTGTATTACTTGGGTAGCCTCGTATGTAGGACAGATCATACAGCATCTCTCAGGGTGTCTATCTCATATGTAAAATGGAGTTTATTAGTATTTTCTTGTTTTCTTCACAGGACGACTGTGAGGTCCAAGTGAAATGGAAAAGGGCTACTTATGTAAAGAAAAGACCCTGCAATTCCAGGTTAGCCTGGAACAAAGTTAAGAATTTGTCTCTATATATAAATGGAGAGAGAAGAAAAGGGTAGGAAGATGTCCTCAGACTGCCTTTGCACATTAGACAACTCAGATGACTAATTTTGTTGGTCATTTGGTCTATTTGGATGGGCAGTTGCTTTTTTGAGAGAGGGGAAGAAATTTACATTTGTTTGTGTGTAGCTTTTGGTACTGTTAACTAAAATGAATAGGTCCACATAGTTCACCTGCATGTGGAACAGCAAGGTAAAACTACAGATGACTGTGTAGAACCATCATGGAAAAATAGACACAGAAGAAAGTCAGTGTAGAAATATTACAACTCTGAGTTACGTGGAATCTTCATAGTAGCGACTTGCCCAACAGAACATTTTTTAAAATATCATTCCTGTGAAATTCAAACAAGAACTACTCATTACTGTCACCTGTGTTAGCATGTACCACACATTTAAAATCTGATTAAGTTATTTTGCTTTACATATGTGTGTTTTAGCATTTTGAAGTAGGTATTGTGCATTCCAGATTCTCAGTGACATTTCATTGAATTGTTACTTATTTATTTATTTAGTACTTATCCTGACCTTATCTACCAGGCGCTTGGACCCATGCTAGACACTGACATACAAACATAATTAACACATAATAGTCACTGCCTTCAGTCTTCTGTTAGTAGGGAAGACAGACACATGGACAAAGAAAGTATAATGGGAGCGGGGCAGGATTGTCAAGGAGTTCACTGTTCTTTGAGTGACCTCATTTTTTTCTTTCATTCCTTTTAAGTGCTTGCTAGAACTTCCTTGACATTTTATTATTGTTGTTCAGGTGTGTGTTAAGAATTGTGTATCTCTTTTTAGCTTTTGAAACTCAATAGATATTCTATCTCTATAACTAAAGCACAGAAACTGTGAATGCATGTAGTACTAAAGAGAGCAGAGATTTTTCAGGGACTAGGTTTTTATCCCGTAAATTTAAAAAAAAAAATTTTTTTTATGTTTATATACTTATTTTTGAAAGAGAGACAGAGACAGAGACAGCACACAAGCGAGGGAAAGGCAGAGAGAGACACGGAATCCGGAGCAGGCTTCAGGCACCAAGCTGTCAGCACAGAGCCTAACGCAGGACTCGAACCCATGAACCACAGGATCATGACCGGAGCCGAAGTCAGATGCTTAACTGACTGAGCCACCCAGTCATACATTTTTACCAGTTCTGAGCTGAATTAGTCTTTTTGGAAGGAGAAGAGATCTCCCACCCCTACCTAACACATTTTTAAATTGTTTTTATCTCAGATACTAATAGAGAAGAAATCTTTTCTCCTACCTTAGGCTTTCTTTCCTGGCTCCTTTGGATAAATAAAACTCTGAATATGCTTTGTGGCTCAAGGCCTTGGTAATTGTGTGTATATGGTAGAAAAACTCTAAAAGTTCAATTTTTTGTGGCTCAGAAATGTGAGACTATTCGTCTGCTCTTGCCTTTCCTCACTTTCTCTTCCCCAACATACAAATTGATCTCATGTTAGCAGCATATATCCAGCAATAGTCAAGTTCCCAAGAGGCCTGTGAACAAGATGATTGTAAAACATTTTTCATTATAGGACAAAGTAATTCTGATTCCTTAATTCTGGGTCTAGCTGGGTTTGTTTGTTTTTTTATTAAGCCAGCATTTTGAGTAGATGTCATATGTGTACTGGTTCATATTATAAAGAGGCATTTTTCAGAGTCCGAGAAATGGAAAAAAAAAGAAATACATGTATTGTTTCATATCTTTGTAATGCATTGCTTTTCTAGAGTTATTTTCTCAGTTTTAAAGGCTATGCTTTTATTTTCCCTGTTCACTTCTAACTATGGAATATCATCCTGTTTATCTGCCTATTCTTTCTGCTTTCTTGTTAAGTGGACTTGTTTAATATTATCATTAATCCTGATGATCGTTCCCCATATGCAGTATTTCCCTGTATGAATAGTAATTCCTTGATGGCTCAGAGACACTAAGGAACATTCAGTAGTTGTGCTGGAAGGCACTACCATGGGACAGTTAAGTTTTGAAGAAGACAGTTAAGTTTTGAAGAGAAGTCCTATTTTCTTTAAATATTAAAAATAAAACTGTATAAACAAAAGAAGGGAATTACCAAAGTCATTATGTCCTTAAAGGTTTTCACTGGCCCTAACTTCAGAAGACAGTCATCCCCAACATGTACTTATCTTTTAAAGAAATATTAAGGTGTTATTTTTTACATCCAGATATTAATGTAGGTATGAGATTTATTTGAACTTGCTTCATAGCTAGGTAATTTAGTTTTTCAAAAAGAATCAAAGGCTAATTATTAAGCAATAATGTGATCAAATTACCAAAAGCTTCAGGGTGGTTCTATTTCAGTTCTCAGCCTGAGGTGCATTTAAAAATATCTCTACTTAGAGTAGTTACTGTTCATAATGTTTTATGGAATATTTTTAGGTAACAGCTTGGATGATAAAGAAGCCATTATCCTTGATTTGGTATGTTTAACCCAAGTTAAATTTATGACAGACTGAAAATTAGCTGTAGTGTCCACCCCACTTCCTGTTCTGTACCACTTGATGTATGTATGAGCCTCATGTCTGGCAGGATTTATAAGAATATGTTATTGATGGATGGGAAAGCTGTTTCATAGTACCCTGCGAAAATACACAAGATAACAAGTGCAGGGTGTATATAACCTTGCAGTTTTGGTTTGTAAGAGATGTAACCTGGGGGAGCACCTGGGGGCTCAGTTGGTTAAGCATCCAACTTTGGCTTAGGTCATGATCTCACGGTTTGTGAGTTTGAGCCCCACATCGGACTCTCTGCTGTCAGCACAGAGCCTGCTTCAGAACCTCTGTCTGCCCCCTCTCTGCCCCTCCCCCACTTGTGTGGGCACACGCGCTCTCTCTCTCAAAAATGAATACACATTAAAAAAAGAGAGAGAGGTGTAACCTGTGGCTAAAGGACATCTAATGAAACCTATTAGAAATTTCTCAGAAGAAAGGTATTCAGGATTTACTTCTTTAATTCCTGGGCTTTTATGTAGTTGACCGATTTAGGAGGGAGATCTTATTAGTGATTTATTTCCAGAGCAGATGAGAAGTTATAAAACTACCTTAGTTTCTGAAATACCATGGATCAAAGAATTCAGTGCATAGCTGCCTTGCCCACCTCTCTCACTTCATTCCCATTACCTCATAATTACTTCTAGTAAGTACCGTTTTACCACATGTATAGCTTTTGTTGCATTTAAGGCTGTGTCCTCATCCCCTATCTTATTAAAGGACTTCACAGTATAATATTGATTGATTAAAAATTTCATAAACAGTGGATTCGACATGGCTCTGCAGAAGAGTGAAATAGAATATATAGAATTTCTTACTTAAATGCAACCCAGGAGGGGTGCCTGGCTGGCTCAGTTGGTGAGCGTCTAACTCTAGATTTCAGTTCAGGTTATGATACCAGAATTGTGGGGTCAGGCTCCATGCTGAGCATGGAACCTGCTTAAGATTTTCTCCCTCTCCTTCAGCCTCGCCCCTGCTCACATTCTGTCTCATATAATTATATAAAATTATATATAAAATATATATTATAAAATTATATATAAAAAATATATATATAGATTTATTTAAATGCAGCCCAGGATAAGTCATTACTGTGTGCTAATCTTTGACCAAAGACACAGACTTTCAAAGTGGGCTTATGTCTGTATCTTTTACCACCAACATTGGCCACTTTATGGGCAGTCATGTGAAAAACTAGGAACAGAATGGAACTTGCGTGGGCATCTTTCTGTACAGATAGTTCTAATAAATGATGGCTATGTCTCCCAAAGAGACTTTTCTATTTGGCACATTTTCTGTAATACCTAAGAAACTAAACAGGCAAGTCTTTTAAATAGCCTTAAAATGATTCCAGTCAAAAGATACTGAGTCCAGATGTTCTGATGTGAAAGAACTTCTGAAAGAGACTGTTTTCTGAGTCCTAATAATATATTGGTCATAACACATAGCAATGCTTTTTTTAAAAATTTATATCCAAATTAGCATATAGTGTAACAATGATTTCAGGAGTAGATTCCTTAATTCCCCTTACCAGTTAAGCCCATCCCCCTTCCCATAACCCTTCCAGTAACCCTCTTTCCAGCTGAGGTGGCACTTCAGAATCATTTGCGGAACTGTGCTTACATTTGCTACCAAAAGTTCTGGTTTAGTAGTTTTGAAGTGATGTCACTGCATCTGTTTTTAAAAATTTTTGGTGCTGTTTCTAATAGACACACTTCTGGTTGACTACCACTCTCAACTTACTTTGTAATTTGAACCACACATATTCTGTATAACCTGGAGCCACGCTTTCATTCATATAGGTTCTGTGGCTTTACAAAGAGAAACCTGGAAGGTAGCTAGAAGGAAACCCTAGCTATTGTCAGAATTTTAGTTTTAAGAGGAAACCAGTCCAAACCTCTCCTCTTTACAGATGAAAAAGCAGAGACATGAAGGAATTTTCAGGGTTGCTAGCAGAACCAAATACTAGATCGAAGACTGATTTGAGCCTTTTCTCCAGTAGCATGTTAGACTAGTCCCATCTTTGAGAAAACTTCATAGCTACTTAATAATCTAAAATTGTCCTGAGCATTCAAAGCCTGCCCCAAGATATGGTGAGGTCTCAGGGTATTTCATACAAGGAGCAATAATGCAGCCAACAGGAATGCCTCACATCTTCACATCTTTGTAGGAGAAGTAGATTCCTTATGGGTGGAGTTATGAGTGATAGAACTCATAGGTAGAAATTACAGACATCACCCAGAATGCTTTTGTGACTTCTTCGTAAACATGGAAATTTCTGACAAGAGATGCCTGGATTTATTACTAAAGATTGTCAAGAACAAGATGATCATTTGTCTCATTTAAACCGATCTTTAAGTATTGGAAGCAAGCCTAGGGAATTATGTCAGTATTATATATCTAAGCAGACCTTACTTTTAGCTTACTTATACTTCAGAAGGAGGATTTTGTGCCCAGATTTGCAATTTATCCAACTAAAAGAATAATATGTTTATTAATTATGATTAGATTTGACCATGAAAAAAGGTCCAGATAACAGTTTACTGAAGATAGAGATTGATTTTTCTTTTCGATTAGAAAAGGGCAGGGAAATCCAACATTGGTTACTTCACAGCCATTAGGGACTCACGTTTTTTTTTTTTTTTTTCTTTTTTGTTCCACTCATTCTTGCCACTTTCTGATATCCACAAGGTGTCTGATGGTTCTAGATGGCTTCTGGAGCCTAAGCCATCATCAAAGCGGGGCATACCTCCAACTTGAGTCAGCTCCCATGAAAGAGCTTTTCTAGAACTACCTCATCCAACAATTTCTGATTCTGTCTCACTAGTCATAGTTGTTATCAAAGGAAGCTAGAAAGTTACAACCAGGCCGGTGGCTATTTGCAGTAATTAGAAGTTTTGTTATGAAGAAGAAGAGAATGGATACTAGACAGGTAACTAACAGATCTGCCACAGCTGTTTTGAAGAATGTACTACTTTTTTAAAAAAGAATATAATATTTATATTAGGAAAATCAAATTTTAGTGACATCAGAAACCATTATATAGCATTTAAATTTGAAAGATCCCCAAACTACCATCTACCATATGTCTGATTAGTAAAAGCAGTAATCCTCTACAATGGTGTTCTGCTTTGGATTTTTCAGCAGGATTCATTAGGAACAGCTGTTAGGTTTTGTATATTTTAAAGAAACTGAAGAATGAGTTCAGAACAACAGGGAGATAAAAGACACTTTAAATTAAATCTGATTTCTTTTGGAGATAGAATCAAAACAACCACAAGGACAATTCAGTGGATATTTATGGAGCTGACAGGAGCAGAGTATGCTGTATTAGGTGATACAAGCTGGGGATGAGCATACTAAAACACTCAAGTTTCTTAGTACCTAGAGGAACAAGGTAGACTCCAGTAGCACATGAAACAGTTAAACACATATCATAGCAACGAAACACACCAACTCCAGATAGACAAGATTTATCCTGGGGACAAGGATGGGCATCTTGGGTTAAAGGTTTAAATAGTAGATATTGTCTTAGTCTGTTTGGGCTGCTGTAACAAAATACCAGTAGACTGAGTGGCTTATAAACTCAGAAATTTATTTCTCACAGTTCCAGACTAGAAGTCCAAGATCAGGTTGCCATCATGGTCAGGTTTTGGCGGAGACCCTCTTCAGACTTTGTTCTGTGTCGTCACATGGTGGAAGGGGCTAGGGAACTCTCTACAGTCTCTTTTACAAGGGCACTAATCTCATTCATAAGAGTTCTGCCCTCATGATCTAATCACTTCCCAAAGGCCCACCTCTTAAAACCATCACATTGGGCATTAGGTTTTCAACATATGAATTTAAGGATGATGGGGAGACACAAACATTCAGATTATAGCAGGTAGAATCACCTCTGCTTATCTCCTATCTATACATAGAAAAAGAATGAGAAGGAGAGATTTTGTTGTCTAAAGAACTTGTAGGGGCGCTTGGGTGGCCCAGTCGGTTAAGCGTCCGACTCTTGATCTCAGTTTAGGTCATGATCTCACACTTTGTGAGTTCGAGCCCCGCATCCGGGTGGCACGGAGTCTGCTTGGGATTCTTGTCTCTCCTTCTTTCTGCCCCTTCGTTGCTTCTGCTCTCTCTCTCAAAATAAATAAATAAACTTAAAAAAAAAAAAAAAAGAACTTGTAGGCAGAAGCAAGTAGTAATCTGTAGCATATATAGCTGCAGAACATGGTATACATAAATGTGTGAGATGGAAGTGTTTCTGCTCTATGAGACCAGATTTTTTAAAAATGTTCTGTAGTCTCATTCATATCCACTGTTCACATGGTGCCATTTAACACACGTTTACTGAATGCCTCATATTTACAATACGCTCTAAGGGAGAAATTCATTCACAAGTTGACACTTAGGTGAGAAAGTGTCTAGATTTTAGCATCTTAGAGCTATGAATTTCAAATCTAGGGAAAGCCCAGCCTTGTCTTTTATTTTTCCTTTTCCTTTCAGAATTACTTACCAGTAACCAAATGCTGTCTGTTGACTTTGCCCCAGCTGATAGAAAACAGGAAACTACAGAGACTCCCTGTGAGAAGAGAGCCAGGCTGTACCCTCTGTGACCTCAACCTTTCAGTCTGAGTTCTCCTTGGGACAGCAGTTGCAAACAGCTCCACGTGGCTTTGGCAGTTAGCATAGAGAGCGCAGATGAAAACAGCTAATGCAACAAGGCCTGTTAGGCTGGCCTGTGAGCTCAGTGACCTGTCTTTTAACCTTCTGTGCTAGTGTACTTTTGGGCCTCCTTGGGGAAGAATAGTTTATGCTCTGATCCAGTAATGGATCAGGGACCGTTCGCTGTCTTCTGTAGCAGTGGGAATACCTTTGTCACTCTGGTATTAAATAGCTGCTTGTTTGAGGCTATTAGGTGATGACTCACCTTTCCTACGTGTTACTAGTTCGCTTTGAAGCTGCTGTGCTCAGTTTAGGTTCTCCAGGAGTGACTGAGAGAAAATGGAGAAAATGGTAATCTCACAAATTGTACTTTCTTTATATCTACCCAGTGCTGATGCAGCTGTCTCACATTTTGGGTTTTGTGTCCCCCACTCTACACCCTATTTCTCCTCTGCTTGCAGGTGAAGGTCTTCCACAGGTGTATTACTTTGGACCATGTGGAAAATACAACGCCATGGTGCTGGAGCTCCTTGGCCCTAGCTTGGAGGACTTGTTTGACCTCTGTGACCGAACTTTTACTTTGAAGACTGTGTTAATGATAGCCATCCAGTTGGTAAGTTGGCATTGCTGTTCTGCAAAAGGATAGGTGGGTCCCCCAGCTGCATTCCTGTGTCCCCTTTAGGGCTCTCCCAGATGTCGTGACACATATTGAGTGCACACTCAGGGGTTTGATGGCATTCTAGGAAGCAGGCTGGGCCAAAAGGGTTAACCTAGAGAAGACATACTGCGTCTTCTGTTCGCTCTATTTTAAGAATTTGCACCTTGGAGCAACACCCTGCCCTCAACTGAAGTGGAAGCATATAATTTAGTTTGGGGAGAAAGAGGATGATTAGGTGAAATTGTACAAATGCAAGTGATTTCCTTGATGTTTTATTTATAGGTTTTAAACATATGGCTGTAAAGTTTGGTCCTCTCCCCTCACCCTTGCAGCCAGGAAGGGATTGGCCACGTAACCCACTGCCCTAACAATCAGATTCCAAAATCGTGTGACCAAGAACCTGCCTTAGCTCTCTGGCCTCCGGTTCTTACAGAGACTGGCAGAGCTGAAGAGACAGCTCCCTCAGCTCCAGCCAAATTACACAGCAGTGCCAGTTCAAGAAGCAGTTAAGACAGTTCCCTTGAGAAGTCTGTCAGCCTCTCAGAGGAAGGATGCTCATGCATCTTTTATTGGTCTCAAATGGTGGTGGTCTCACCCACTTTACAGTAAAAGCTTGGAAATGTTAGAAAATTGACCTTGGCTTTTGAGTCCAAACTTAAGATGCCTCGGCTTCCCTTTGTATGCTGTATATAGAAATAAAACAATGAAATTTGAAATAATTTTATGGTTATTATTTGGGGCTATATTTAATTTCACATAAAAACTGCGCTTCTACCTCTGCTGCTGATTAGCTCTGTAAAATCAATGCAATCTTTACTTCTCTGGACCTCACTTCCCATGTTTTTGCAGCAGAAAGTACTAGGTTGGGGAGGCCTGCCTGACTGAGGATACAAAGGTGTGGGCAGAAGGTGAATGTGACAGTGGCACCTGTCTTCAGAGGTTGCCGACGTATTGTGATAATCCTGGCGGGGGATACATCGAGCCTCTCAAATGTGTGCTTTCTGACGTAGCATAAAAACACCTAATTCTATTCATCATTTACAAATTGTAACATTATGAGCTGAACTGGCTGTCTCACTTTCATTTAACTTGATACTTGTTATGTATGTATTTGTATCAGAATTTTTTCTGGTTTACAAGCGTGAAGTGACTGGGTGGTGAAGAAGAAATGAGTTTTACTTTCAGTAGTTAAAACCTTGGGCTGATAAAAGAAAATGTTTGGATGTTTGTTTGTTTGTTTGTTTGTTTTTTCCCAGTAAACTTCTTTAGAGTATTTTCATCATTGTGTATTCTCTTTTAGCTTTCTCGAATGGAATATGTGCATTCAAAGAATCTCATTTACCGAGATGTGAAGCCAGAGAATTTCCTGATTGGCCGACAAGGCAACAAGAAAGAGCATGTTATACACATTATAGACTTTGGACTGGCCAAGGAATACATTGACCCTGAAACCAAAAAACACATACCTTATAGGGAGCACAAAAGTTTAACTGGAACTGCAAGATACATGTCTATCAACACGCATCTTGGCAAAGGTGTGTTTATTTTCTGCTCAGTGAAAAGGGGCGGGTCCTTAAAATAACTTTTTATTCCAATAATACTTTTGTCCCCTTTGTGCATTACAACTTGTGGTTCTTCTTGCTTCACAAGGCAAGTGATTTTTATACTTGAGAAACTAAGATGGTGAGTTAGTAACTTTCCTAAGTATCCTGTTGACAACTTAAAGATTTTTCTTTAAGTAAAATTCTTTACTTTTTTAATGTTTATTTATTTTGAGACAGAGCAAGCGAGAGAGCGTGCACGAGCAGGGGAGGGGCAGAGAGAGAGGGAGAGAGAGAGCATCCCAAGCAGGATCCATGCTGTGTGCACAGGGCCCTATGCAGGGTTCAATCTCATAACCATAAGATCATGACTTGAGCTGAAACCAAGAGACAGAAGCTTAACCAACTGAGCTACTCAGATACCCCTATTTAATTCTTTATACTATGTTTCCAAATGCTTAGTTTTTTAGCAGTGTGGGCACTTGAATTGTTGTATTAAAATGATAGCATTTGAGTAAGTCTAATGATGAATTTGGTGTTTACATATGAATGAATGACTCCATGTATGACAGTCCTGAAAAGGACATCAGATTGATTGGTATCTGAACTGGGGAAGAATGTGTTACTAAAACATGTGCTAGGCTTCTGTTCACTGTGCATAATTCCATGAATAATTCTTTGAGGAAGAGCCTATGTCTTACTCAATGAAAATAGAGGAGTTGTACACTGCATTCAGGATAGACAATTTGTGAAAGCTCAATCAAGGCAGAAGGCCTTACTTGTTAGAGGAACTAGTTCAGGGGAGAATATTTGTAAGAGAAGCCTAAGGAACAGTGGGAAAGCCAAATAGGCCCTGGGCCCCTCACTAGCTTCTCCAGAAAAGCTTCCGTTTTTATCTATTTTATATATTTGGCTTCTGTGGAAGATTCTATATGAAGAAAACATTCTAAAGTGATTGTAAAACTATGTTTGAAATTCATCACTCTTGGGGCGCCTGGGTGGCTCAGCTGGTTACATCTGACTTCGTCTCAGGTAATGATCTCACAGTTCATGAGTTCAAGCCTTGCATCAGGCTCCGTGCTGACACCTTGGAGCCTGCCTCACATTCTGTGTCTCCCTCTCTCTCTCTCTTTCTCTCTCTCAAAAATAAATATTTTTTAAAAAATACACCACTCTTGAGAGTAGACATGTGAACAGAATATTATCAGGTTCCATACTCCTAGACATACTAATTATATTGGGTGTTTAAATATTAATGAATTGTTGTGCACTAACAAGTATTTTAAAGACTAAATGACTAAAAAGTTGCCTTATTGACAAAACTGCCTAGGTTTTCAAATGAGGATTCTAGAATGTGTTAGTGAAGAGTAACTATCATATTGCAAAGTGATACAACTGGAACAGAAATCCTGAATGCTATCAGGATTTTTTCAGTAAACGTATGAAAATCCTCACTTAACTAAATGTAATACTTTAAAATTAGACTAGAAGGGCTTCTGCCACTTATTATCTGTGTCATTTTGGACAGGTTACTTAATCTTCCTGAAACTTATCTGTAAAACGAGAGTAATATTTCACAAGGATGTGTTTGTGGGTTGAATGGGTAGTATGTGTAACATAGTTCTCTTGCATAGTGTTCAATATCCCCACTTGCTTCCTTTTTACTTAGATAGACTGTGTCGTAAATAGTAAAGTCATGATTATTTGGTTTAACTGACAGACTCTAGAAGTTGTTCTAATTCCTGCTTCCTAGGCACAGCAGTCCATGTTCTGATTTTATTATTCTTGTCAGGAAAGGCAAGAAGAGACAGAGATGGGTCTCTGTGTTATGTACAGATAATGGTTTACAGAATATGTACAGATAAGGTACAGATAATGGTTAAGAAAAAGGTTTGCAAACCCTGGCTGTTGCCCTTAAATCTGTATGATTTTGGTTCAGTAACCTTTCCTCAGCCTCAGTTATCTCATCTGTGAAATGGGTATGATAATAATACATTATACTATAGGATACTGAGAGATAATACATATAAAGTATTTAGCACAGTGCCTCATAGTAGCAAAGACTCTAAATGGTAGTTATTTATTTATTCAGCAAAATACATTTTAAGTGTATAAGATCGTCATACTGGTTCTTTCATCTCCTGGTGTAGCCATTCCTGCTGGAACTTTGAGTTTATCTCCAAACTTGAAATTCCTGAGTTCTAGAGTTTTTTGGGTCACATTGAACCTATCCCCATATTTTTGCCCTTTCCAGATTACAGAGAATACATATAGATGGTTATTATATGCCCTTTAAATTCTGGCCAGGGTCTCAAAGCAGAGAGGTATTCCATAGGACCTTGAATCATACTGTTTTGTTTTGTTTTGTTTTGTCTATTTATTTATTTTGAGAGAGAGCGAGCAAGCAAGCAGGGGAGAGGCAGAGAAAGGGAGAGAGAATTCCAAGCAGTCTCCGCACTGTCAGTGCAGAGCCCTGTTTGGGGCTCGAACTCACAAACAGTGAGATCATGACCTAAACTGAAATCAAGGATGGAACACTATTTTTTTTTTAATTTTTTAAATGTTTATTTATTTTTGAGAAAGAGAGAGAGTGCAAGCAGGGGAGGGGCAGAGAGAGGGAGACACAGAATCTGAAGCAGGCTCCAGGCTCTGAGCAGTCAGCATGGAGCCTGACATGGGGCTCGAAATCATGAACTGTGAGGTCATGACCTGAGCTGAAGTCAGACACTTAACCAACTGAGTCACCTAGGTGCCCCAAGAGTGGAACATTTAACCGACCATGCCACCTAGATGTCCCCATATTGGTTTTTAAATGTGTAGCATTCTTTATGTTGTAATGAAGAAAAAGGGAAGTGCATCTTCAAATGACTTGGGGAGAATTGCCTGTTTTGTAAGGGAGAACAAGGGAAGAAGCCTCCTAAACCTGACCATATCAGATTAGCCACTTTGTATTCTTAACGACTGAAGTTAGGGTAAGAACACTGGGTCATCTAGACCCTTTCCTCCAGCAAAATATATTTGACCTAAAATCAGAGGAGTGATACATGTAAACCAAGCATGTCTTTCTGAATGGTTGAAGGCAGGCCTTTATGGTGTGAAAGAATTCTGTGTCCTACTTGTCCCACTTGTATTGAAACCTGTCTTCTTTGAAAAGGAAAATACCCTTCATGAAAAAAATGAGAGCATGTGGAAATTCTGAACTAAATGAATACGGTTTTCAGAGAAGTACACAAATAAAGCATGACTCTGGTTTTCACTTTTTTGAAAGGATTAAGTTATCATAGATTAATTACTAATGGGTTAAATTATCATAGATTAATTACTTTAGAATTTTAGAACTGGAAAATGACTTTTCAAATTATCTATATCAGCCAACTTTCTTTTCTTGTTTATTTTGAGAGAGAGAGAAAGAGAGTGCGTGTGCGTGAGCTAGCAGGAGAGGAGCAGAGAGAGAGGGGAGAGAATCCCATAGGTTTCCCACTGCACAGTGGGCTTGACACAAACCCAGACATCATTACCTGAGCCGAAATCAGGAGTCTGATGCTTAACCAACTGAGCCACGCAGTCACCCCAACCACTTTATTTTCAGGTGAGGGGACTGCAGCCCAAAATAGGTGACTTGGCCATGCTGAATTTCACATGGATCGAATGAATGGAAAGAATGGGCCAACAGCTAGATAACCTAATTCGGGAGCCATTATTTTTCCTATTATGCCATATTCCACAACTATTTTTCATGGTGCTCAGTAGTTGGAAAATCACTTTATTAGTTATTCTAGTGGGTTTACATGTGTTTTTGTTGTGTGTGTGTGTGTGTGTGTGTGTGTGTGTGTGTGTGTGTGTGTGTGTTTATTTAAAAAGTACTCATTTTATAATGGGCTTTGCTGTGGAGAGAAGTTGGGCGTTTTTCAGGATTAATCAGTATTGAAAATGTGGAGAGGTTTGCCCTCTAGTGCTCAACCAACAAAAGTGCAACTGTCCAGTGAATTTTTATTACCAGGGGGCCTCTTCTTACAGGAAGTGGATATAAAAATGGAAAGGCAATGTGTAGGTGTGATACAGTGTGAGAAACTGCAGGGTGTGGTTTCTTTGTCTGCCCTGCTTTATGAGAGGCCTCAACTCACCCTGCTTGTTCTTTCTTTTTTATTTGTGTGTATTTAGGTCCTATTAACAAACTCTTCCAGTCTAATGCCTTTATGTTTTCAATTATATATAAAATTTGGTGGCAAACCCCAGGCAAGCTGTGTAGACAAAAGCTTCTGTTGGTCTTGCCATTTTACTTCATTCTTTTTAAGATTATTTCAATTGATGTGCATCCACTCAATTTTATGTTATTTATCTCTCTTGTCAGGGTGCCTCTTTTTCGCATTAGTGACCACCTTGCCAAAAACCGTTTTCAAACTGAAACTTACCAAGTTGTCTTTTCTTTCCTGATCCACCCTGTAGAGTTCTATTCACTCTTTGTCGTGCACATTTTCCCATAATTGAAGGCAGCCATTAAACATGTTGTACTTCTGCATTTTGAGCTGAGTAGCTCTCCTCCCTGCTTCCCTCGTAGGTTTTACTTTTTGCACAAAGAAAGCACAATCAAGTTTAGAGTAGCCCCTTAGTCTTGTCTTTTTAACTTCTCTTGATAAAGCCCTCAACCTGATTCTGAGAAATAAACACATAAGATATCTGGGATGAGCCATACTTGGCAAATTAGGAATAGAGGCATGTACTACTTACATTCAGTCTGACAACCCAAGAATATATAAGGACGTTTTTTGAGATGAAATTACAGTATTTTTTATTATCTATTCTTTAGTTTTTTACTATCTTAGTCTTCCCAAATGAAAGAAACTAAAACCTAGCAATTTGTTTTGCCTGATAAGCTCCCAGAATGCGGGGATCCTGTTTTATTTTTCCATATAGGGCACCTTAGTGATAAATTACAGGGGAGGGGCGCGCGTGTGCGCGCACACACACACACACACACACACACACACAGAACACACACAGAATCTGAAACAGGCTCCAGGCTGTGAGCTGTCAGCACAGAGTTTGATGCAAGGCTCAAGCCCACAAACTGTGAAATCATGACCTGAGCCAAAGTCGGATGCCTAACTCACTGACCCAACCAGGTGCCCCAAATTTTAAATATTTCTTAAGGTAGCTATGGAACATGGTATAAATGGCATGGAGCTGAGAGATGATACATTGATGTTTGTTTATGTCAAACTATATTTTAAGTGTTAATTTTTATGATGAATTAAGAGCACTAGACATGTATGCTAGGCATTCCACAGCTTGTGTCTTTGCGGACCTGGCCATTAGGATGGACCATTTAAAAGTTTTAGCTGCTTTATCTTCTCACTTTCCATCATGGTAACCCAAAGGGTAACTGTAGCCCATATACCGGAAATAACATTTCATTTAAATTATCTTACTTTCAGGAAGGTGACAGCAGTGACCGAGGGGCGGCTACTCACCATTTAGTGATTTAGATTTGGTTTCAGTTTAGGATTTGCTCTTTTCACTTGATATTTACTTGCCAGTGACAGCTCTAGGCAAAGGAAGCACACAGTATTTTTTGGTTTTGATCTGAAATACTATCCCTGGTTTAGATATACAAAGAATTAGTAAGCAGCGTCTTTCCAGAGCAGAAGGGTTTCTGAAGGGATTACTTGGTTTTGAACCCCTTTCTGCTTTAATAACTGCAAACATAATGTGTGATCTGTCTTCCCTTTTAGAGCAAAGCCGGCGGGATGATTTGGAAGCCCTGGGCCATATGTTCATGTATTTCCTTCGAGGCAGCCTACCCTGGCAAGGACTCAAGGTATCCTTGAAAGTGCTCAGTGGAGGGCTTTGTTTCAATACTCAGTTGTTAATGAAGGGGTTGCTGACTTGACGTCTGCAAGAAGCACAATTGGGAAGATTGGCTGCAGAGATGAAAAGCAGGGGCTGGTTATATTGTCTATACTGTAGATGCTTCCCTGGGCTTTGGGAGCTCTGTTTTGCTCACATTTGTCTTCTTCCCCTTGTGAATCCTTCTTCCTTGTTTTAGGGTTTTCCACAGTCTCTTCCCTTGTTCCCTCCCAGCCTTGGCACTGCTGCTTTTCTCTGTGTCACTTTCCTCCTCCACTACCATTATGTAGCAGGAAGAGTGTTCCCAGTGTACTGGGGAATTTCTGGAACAAATTGATGACAGCAGCTGCTACACATTTTACCAGCAAGGCCAACAGAGCTGGGTGTGCCCCTAAGGAGAACTGGAAAATATTTATTCATCCTATCGAGGCTAAGGATCCACCTGAACTAAAATAAAAATCCAGGTTTAACATTGCTGTTCATGTGTTTTATTCAATAAATGCCTATGCAGACAATAGCCATTCCTCATGAAACATGTAGTTTAAATAGCCTTCCTTAGGTATCGGTACAGTGTATTTGTGTCAGAGTTAACTACTGATAATAATTTTAACCACTGTAATTATTCTGTGCCTCTGGCTGGTTAGACTAGGAAATGGTGAGCTTCTAACCCATTTTAAGTCCCATTTTAGATAGTTAAATGTGAGGTATATTTTTGAGTTGTGATTTATTTCAACATGTTAGTATGGAAAGAAACTTAATCAATAGATTTAGGTACTTACACACCCCTTGGCCCCCTCCCTTTCTCCCTCCAGAAGGGCAGAATGATTCATTTCCTGGGCTTTCTAGACCGTTGTCCTGAAAAGTAAAGCTTCTGCCCCTTCCCTTTGGGAAGATTTTATTTCTTTCCCCTTAAATTCTCCTCCTAACACTTCCTAGTCTTCTCCTAGTCATATGTATCTTTTCATTGGTATAGATAGCTGTCAGATAGAGTTTCATATTCTATTTACTCATTACATAGCCAAGCAATACATTTGTGTATTAATTGAAACTCACTCACAGTCTATGAATCATTTTAGTGTCAGTTATAGATCTAAAATTTCTCCAACTTTCTTTTCTTTTCTTTTCTTTCTTTTCTTTTCTTTTTATGTTTTTATTTTAGAGGGAATGCAGGCATGCAAGCATGGGAGAGAGGCAGAGGGAGAGAGAGAGAGAGAACCAAGGCTCAATCTCACGACCTTGGAATCATGACCTGAGCTGAAATCAAGAGTCGGACTCTCAACCGACTGAGCCTCCCAGGCAGCCCTCTCCAACTTACTATAGAACACTATTGCTTAAAACTGGGTGCAGCAGCTAGGGAGAGCCTCACAAGAATCCCTTGAGGCTACACTGTTGGTCCAAGCTCCAGGAGCCTTCTGTCTATAATCCTGAACAAACTTGGTTTGCTTTGAGCTGCTGACATATATGAAACCTACCTGTTAGCCTGTTAGCCATGCCTCTATCATAGGTAACACTTTTCCCTCTGGAAGCACATTGTGGAAAGGCATTTTCTTCTACTACTTATTCTTTTTTTTTTTTTCCCTATTCAGATTCACAGTAAATATTCTGTGGAGCCATCTGTCTGCCCCCCCCCCCACTTAGATTAGCAATATTTTTAATCTTATAATAGAACTGATCTAAGAAGGAGAAGGCTGAATCACTTTTGAACCCCAGTGGTCATGGGAGATTACTGAGCTTCTGCAGTTTTGAAAATAACTGCTGTATGATATTTTTATTTCCTTTTCCTAACCACTCATCTCATTACATTTGATGGTGCTTACCTGAGACTACTAAATATATTTGCAAATAAAACCTTCCAGAACAGAGCAGACGTTAAATACATCATCTCTGTTACATTTCTTATTTATTAGAAAGAATATTGAGCCTAGCAATTTCTACCAGTTTGAGTGAAGCAACCATTGCATCCCCAGACATATTGGACCTCCCATACTTGGTACCTGTTTCCAAATAACTTTCTCCCTTTGCTCTACAGGCTGATACATTAAAAGAGAGATATCAGAAAATTGGTGACACCAAAAGGAATACTCCCATTGAAGCTCTCTGTGAAAACTTTCCAGGTAGGATGCTAGAAGGACATTCCAGCCATTGTGACTAAAACTTTGAAGTAGGTAGAGACAATGACTTGGTGTCTCTAGATAAGGGCGCTCTCTAGAAAATTCACATTTCCTTTTATTGTCATTTAGACCAAGACAGGTTTTATCACTTTCATTTGGGTCATAAGGAAAACACAAATATTCCTGACTTGGCTCAGAGCTTCTCACCATAGGAAGCATTCAGTTCATGAGCATGGCCTTTCACCTCTTTCCTACAGAAGAGATGGCAACGTACCTGCGCTATGTCAGGCGATTAGACTTCTTTGAAAAACCTGACTATGAGTATTTACGGACCCTCTTCACAGACCTCTTTGAAAGGAAAGGCTACACCTTTGACTATGCCTACGATTGGGTCGGGAGACCTATTGTAAGTATCCTGTTTTACCTCATCACTTCAGACCAGCACTACCTCGCTTGCCAGACTTTCTGCTTAAATCTATGGAAAAAACATTCCTTTGACTGTAGACCTTACGTATGCCAGCCTTTTCAGGGTGATGCCATAGGTTACAATTACCAGAGTTAGAAAGCAGGAGCAACTCCTTTATATGTTTTTAAGATTATGAACAGTATAGCCTAAGATACCAGAACTTAAGCCAGTTCTTAAGAAGAACTTTTGCTTGAATGATCCAGAAGCTGGTGCTACGTAAGCTGGTCCTGCTTCTGTAGAAGTGGAACCCAGCACCATAAGAAATTTTTTTTTATTATTCATTTTATTAAAAAATTTTTTTGTTAAATTTTATTTATTTTTGAGCATGAGCGAGGGATGGGGAGAGAGAGAGGGAGACACAGAATCTGAAACAGGCTCCAGGCTCTGAGCTGTCAGCACAGAACCTGACATGGGACTCGAGCTCATGAACCGCCAGATCATGACCTGAGCCAAAGTTGGATGCTTAACCGACTGAGCCACCCAGGCGTCCCTGTTTATTTATTTATTTATTTTTAATTTATTTATGTGAGAGAGAGATGGAGTATGAGCAGGGGAAGGGCCAAGAGAGAAGGAGAGAAAATCCAAAGCAGGCCCTGCACTGTCTGTGTGGAACCCAACTCGGGGCTTAAACTCACAAACCATGAGATCATAACCTGCATCAAAACCAAGAATTGGATGCCTAATGGATTGACCCACCCAGGCACCCATCATGAAAAACTTTTGAATTAGTTCTTCTGGCCAGGAGTTCACAGTACCTGAGAGCAAGCTAACACATCACTGTAGGATGTTTTCTTATTTTCCAAGGTAAGCTGCTCTCTAATGAGCTATTGAGGACCAGGTGGCCTCCCTTTTGCAGATAAGCAAAGTGAGAAGACTTAAAACTGACCATCATGACTGAAAACAACAATTAACCACTGTTTTATTAGAATTGGAATGATGCTCTCCTTTGCAGAGTCATTAAGTCAGGCCCATCTTCCATTTGACTTTTTGTTATATTTTTCCAGCCTACTCCAGTAGGGTCAGTTCATGTAGATTCTGGTGCATCTGCAATAACTCGAGAAAGCCACACACACAGGGATCGGCCGTCACAGCAACAGCCTCTGCGAAATCAGGTATGTGCTGGACCTTCCTTGTTTCAGACATTCTACTTCTTACTAAAACCAAAATTTTTCGGCTTCTCTGCCTAAGTGTATATACTGAAATTAAATACAAAGGACTTGCCTTTGCTCAAGCATGTGGGGTGGCATTCCAGCATCCCTGGGTGCTATAACGGTACTGAGGTGTGGTCAGGCACCTGATATGAAGTATCCAGTCAAGAGAATTAGGACTTGTCCAAGTCTGTTGGCTGAAAGGGGCCATCTGCCACAGGCCCGAAAGACCTCCTGAACCACACAGGATCAACAGGGTAGCCCATTTTGGGTCTCATCTGTAGTCCAGTGTGGGGTACTCTCACTGGTGCTGGGGTGGCTTTTGGTCGTCTTTATTTATTTGTTTAAAAAAATTTTTTTTAATGTTTATTTATTTTTGAGAGAGACAGAGACAGAATGCGAGTGGGTTAGGGGCAGAGACAGAGGGAGACACAGAATTCGGAAGCAGGCTCCAGGCTCTGAGCTGTCAGCACAGAGCCCGACGTGGGGCTCGAACTCACGAGCTGTGAGATCATGACCTGAGCCGAAGTTGGACACTCAACCAACTGAGCCACCCAGGCGCCCCGATTGTCTTTATTTAGTTTTGTTTTTGTTTTCTGATTAAGAAGAGTGGGTAATTTGGACTTCTAGCTGACCTGGGCATAAACTGGCACCTCTGTTCCACCTCTCCTCCTGTCCCCATGTGAATTCTAGAGCTGGCCAAGTAAAGTGAAGATTCACCTTTGCTTTAGGCCACTGTAGAGGAGACCATGCCATCCATCCTTCAGTGTTCATGGTTTGAGAAACTAATGGTCTATGTGAGAGGCTTCTCTCAGCCTAAAGACAGAGGAGGCAAACACACAAAAATCAGCAAATTTGACAATATTTGAAGAAAGACGTCACTGATTGGGAAGGAAATATGACAACTTTCATCTTTATATCATATACAATTGACCCTTGAACAGCACAGGTTTGAACTGTGTGGGTCTACTTATATACAAATTTTTAAATAAATATAGTATAGTATTGTAAATGTATTTTCTCTTCCTTATGATTTTTTAATAACATTTTCTTTTCTTAATCCTTATTTTAAGAAAACAATATAATGAGTATAACATACAAAGTATGTGTTTATCAAATGTTTATGTTGTTGGGAAGGCTTCTGGTCAACAGTCAGCTATTAGTAGTTAAGTTTTGGGGGAGTCAGAAGTTATATGGAGATTTTCAACTTCACAGTGGTTAGTGCCCCTAACCCCCACGTTGTGTTGTTCAAGGGCCAGCTGTACGTTGCTAAGAGAAAACTGAAGACCCCAATAGATAAATAAGCAAAGGATAATAAACAGATACACAACATGTTCACTCATTATCAACTCTCAAATTAACTCGTAACCCTGACCTCACGTTTTAATATTCACAGACATATTTATAATGAAATGCAAAAATGCTTATTTCAGATGCACATATGAGAAAGTACATAGGTTAACAATAGCGTATAGAAGTACATACACACAGGGAACATCTGACAGGCTTAGTCAGAAAAGCACGTGATTCTTGGTTTCACGGTCGTGAGTTTGAGCCCCACGTTGGGTGTAAAGATTACTTAAATAAATAAAATTTAAAAATTTTTTCTAAAAAGAAAGAACACACATGTACAGTGAAGTACATACACAAATATGGATAGACTCACCAATAAGCACATATTCTTGGCAAAATGTATGTCTTGGTAAGAAAAAAGTATAAAGGAGGGAAATCTGTGTATTTAGTAGCTAAGAGAGAGTAGACAGGCAAAAAGGTGGGGTTTAGCAAATCACATACACTAACTGGATCCATAGTTACATGCTTTAATCAAAGTAGTTGGCTAAGAATTACAATTTGACTGGCTTCTGATTGACACAGAATACTGTTGATTCTGTGGTTGTTCTCTTCTACCTCTCTTGTTAAAAGTGTAGCTGAGTGCACACTTAAACTGACACTCTGAGACGTGGCTCTGGACTTTGAAAATCCAGAATCAATTATTGGAATCCATTTTAAGAAAACAACCCACGATATAGATTAAGTTATGTGCATAAAATTGTCACAGTGTCACTTGAAACAAACGTTTTAGAAATAATCCACTTATTATAAGGGAATGGTTATGGATCCAGCTGAAATCTTTTAGCAAAAAAACTGGGTTATAATAAGGTAAATTGTAGTGGGCTTATTCAGTAGAATATTATGTAGCCACTTAAAATAATATTTAGGAAAACTTGTAGCAACCTGAAAATGTTTATGGTTTGTAGGGTGAAGAAATCAGAGTACAAAATTAGAATGACAGCATGATTTCCCCTCGGGGAAAGGGCAAATGAAAAAATCAGTGGAAGGAGATAATGCCAACATATTAGAAGAAACAGATAATATTGTAGGTAATATTTTTCCAGACTATCCTATGAAGAAGTTACATTATCCTATAATGAAAAATGCACTTAAATAGAAAAGGTATGGAAAGAAAAAAAATCAGTAGTCAGTAGTGAAGTCCACATAATCAGCATATGTGCCCGAGTACTCATGTTTTCAGAATATTTCAAATTAAAATAGGTATTTCCTATAGTTTTCCATGTCTTTTCTGCTTCAGTGAATTCTTAATCAATGCTGCTGTTTTGATTGGATTTTTAAAGTATGGGAAAAAGAGATGTTGAAAACCTGGATTGCCAGGGTGAAAAAATTAGTCAAAGCTAGTATCTGAGTAGAAGTACGCTGATTTTCAGTGTACTTTTTAAAAAATTATTTATTTATTTATTTATTTATTTATTTATTTTGAGAGAAGAGCAAGCAGGAGAGGGGCTGAGGGAGGGTGGAAGGGAGAGAGAGAGAGGGAGGGAGGGAGGGAATCCCAAGTAGGCTGTATGCCCAACATGGGGCCCTATGTGGAACTCAGTCCCACAGCCCTGGAATCATGACCTGAGCTGAAATCAAGAGGCAAACGGTTAAACTGAGTGAGCTACCCAGGTGCCCCTCAGTGTACATTTAAGTGAAGGGTCTTTAAACTAGTGTGTATAATTAGGAAATCTTACTGCAGTGCAATAATAAGCTTCTTTCTGAAGAATTGAATCTTGAAATTCTCTCTGATTTTTTTCTTTTTAGGGTTTTTAGTATCCCTTGGCTGCTAAGGGATTGAAATTCCCCACATTAATGCAAATTTTATACCTCTCTCCCAGCAGGATTCTGAATCCTTGCTGGGTTGAATTCTTTCTGCACTCTGCCCTGTGGGTAAATGTATTTCTAGTATCTGTTCAACCTTTACACTGTGTCTTAGTCTGTGTCTCTTTGCTTTTATTCCATCTTTAGGGTTGTTTTCTTATGTTTTTAGGGTTTTGTGCTTGTTTTTTCAGAAAAATTGCGGCCAAATATGTCCTTTACATTACTCCAAGAATTGAAAGAAGTATGTTATTTTTTGGATTGGTACTTTTCAAGTTTTGTAATCAGCAAAAGAAGAAAGTAAAATCTCTCTTTGAGAGATCCTGACAAGTATTAACCTCACTTTAGGGGCAGCTAACTTTTTCTCAGCAACTTTGACTACATAAGTCTAGCTGGAGACCTGCTCTGTGAAAGTATGTCCTGGGGATACCAAGATAAGTAGGGAGTCGTTGTCCTCAAAGAATTGCCACGTAGATCAGCCAGGTAGCCAGATAACCGTAACGCAAGGCAGAACAGAGAAGTTCCCCAAGTTTCAAATTACCATCATCAGAGATTGGAAGAAGAAGACATTTCATCTAGTTTGAGCGTGACAGAGTTTCATGAAAGAAGGTGCATTTGAAGTGCTCTTGGAGGAGTAACGTGGACATGAAAGAGGCATTCCATGCAAAAAGGAAATATGAGCAACAAGAAGTTGTTTAGTTCATTTTCCTAAAATATATGGTGTGAATAAAGGAGACAAGGCTAGGAAAATTATCTTGGAGCCATTTGATGAAGTTCCTGGAATGATGGGCTGGAGAGTTGATACTTAGTTTCAGTAGGGAATAGGTAGGTACTAAAGGTTTATGAACAGAGCGGAGTGATGTGATCAAAACTTGGCTTTAGAAGTTTTTTGGCATAGAACATAATAATGGCTTGACAGCCAGCCTGGAGACAATTAAGAATGCAGTGCATCCACTTCGGAGGTTAAGGGGGCCTAGATGGGCTGTAGCAGTGAAAAAATGATATAAGGGTGTGATCTGCGAGACTTGGTAGCCCACATGCATGTCAAGATGGAGGGAGAAGGATGAGTCAGAGTAGTTGCTGAGATTTTGAAGCCTGAATAACTGGGGGGTAGGTGGTACAATTACTGGAAATGGGAAAGTTGGGGGAGAAACTTCTTTGGAGTTTGATTTTAGGCATCTTGAGTTTTTGTCACGTTTTGTTTTGTTTTGTTTTGTTTTGTTTTGTTTTGTTTTGTTTTGT
>NW_026057582.1:103815609-103876858 GCF_023721935.1 Panthera uncia | reverse complement strand
GTTTTGTTTTGTTTTGTTTTGTTTTGTTTTGTTTTGTTTTGTTTTGTTTTTGAAAGAGAGAGAGCACACGTGCATGTGCAAAGGAGGGGCGAAGAGAGAATCTTAAGCAGGCTCCACACCCAGCAAAGAGTTGACTTGGGGTTTGATCCCATCACCTGTGCCGAAATCAACAGTCAGATGGTCAACCGACTGAGCCACCCAGGTGCCCCTAGGCATCTTGACTTTTAAATACTAGCAGTGTATTCCAGCTGAAGGTGGCCAACACGCAGAGGAGGACTTTCAAAAAAAAACAAAAAACAGTGACATATTTGGAAGTCAGAGCATGGAGGTAACATTGATGATAGTGCCAACAGAGTCTCATTCTGGGTAAATCTGCTCTTCAGTTGTGGTGGAGGAGTGAGACTGGAGATGAACAGGCTGTTTAGTCCTATACTTAGAGTAGGAGGAGAAAGAAGGGGAGCTCAGAACTTGATTTTAGCTTAGCCCAAGGCTTTGGCCATAGGACATTTAACCTTTTGGGTGGGGCCTCAGCTTTCTTAAATGTAAGCCTATAAATAAGGGTAGAGATTTTTGTTGCTTTGTTCATTGCTATCTCCCTAACACCTAAAAACAACGTCTACAGTAGTAATTGTTTAAATGAATGAGTGAATGAATGAATGAATCTGTCAAATGAGCATAGATGAAGTCAGATGTCTGTTTAAAATATAGATTTTTATTTAACCTTCCATGAAAAATAAATTGCAAGCTTTTCTTCCTACTTGTTTTCTGTTTCCACAAAGATCCATTCTGCCTCCTTTGGCAGCCCGAGTAGGGCTAGACTGTCCTGAAGATGAAGGATGTTAAAAAAATAATAAAATAGGCTCTTGCTGCGAAGTAAGTTCGGGCAGTTGTATTCGTTCTCTTCCATTACAATGAGAATTTTCAGAGAAAATAGGCTTTGCTATTCTAAATTGTAGGTATATTGAATTGAGTACTATTTGGTTCCTAGATGCAGTGATAGATCTCAAATATGGTTCCCAAAGAACTGCATTTAAACCCACCTACATAGGGGCATCTGGATGGCTCAGTCGGTTAAGCATCCGACTTCGGCTCAGGTCATGATCTCATGGTTTGTGGGTTCGAGCCCTGCGTCATGCTCTGTGCTGACAGCTCAGAGTCTGGAGCCTGTTTCAGATTCTGTGTCTCCCTCTCTCTCTGTCCCCCTCCTGCTTGCCCTCTGTCTCTCAAAAATAAATAAACGTTAAAAGACATTTTTTTAATGAAGAAAATACTAAACTCACCTACATATACTAAATCTGTTTTTTACAACTATGTTAATATCAGATGTTTAAGAACATTTTTTTTAATGTAAATTTTACCCAGCTAGGGAACTATAATCAAATCATGAGTTTGGATAGAACAAATACTGATAAAAGCTAGATCAATTTAGAAAATTACCAATGGATTTGTCTTTTCTGTTATTTTCCCCTTGGTATTTGTCCTTTCCCAGGTCCAAAGATGGTAAATCTTACCATGGCTGTGGTTCCTCTGTAAAGAACCATCCATTAGGAAGGGGTTGAAAAATAGTTCTGCCTCTTTCTACCTGGCAAAGCTTCCCTTTGCATTCTCCGATCAAATGTGATCAGGAAGTAAGTCCTGGCGGTATCCAGAGATCTAATTTGGAGTGCAGTGTATTGCACTGTTGAAGGTTTTATTCATTGTGTTTGCTCAGTGTGCTAGATGTAGAATCTTGCATTGACTAGGATGTGCGTGCAGGAGTATGCTTCCTGCTCTTTCTAAATCTAAGCCTGTGGCAGTCCTTACTCAAGTAAATGCTATACACATGGCTACCATGGTTCAGCAATTTTGATAGTTACATAGGTTTCTTTGGGCATATGAAGAAGGGGTACTTGACCTAGGAGGTTAGGGAGAACAGATCTGTTTTCAGGTTGGAAAGAGTCACATTGGTCATCAAGAACTGTTAAACTCTATCAGACATGGTATCCTAACATCATAATATTGAATAGCACTTACTCATTTTTATATGTACAATATGTGTTCAGGGGAAATAATTTTATTTTTGTAGTTTTCTACTCGGTGAACTGTTCATTTACAAATTATCAAGTTTGGCTGAGCAGGAAAATATGAATCAAATGTCAGAAAAGCCGATCTCTCATCCATCTAAAAGAACCATATTTAAACTAACTCAGTACCTTATAAACACACAAGAAATGAGCAATAAAACTGGAAAGTGTCGAGTCATGTTGAGTTTTGAAGGTGTTCCCCCAGTAAAAGTGTTTCAAGGGCACCTGGCTGGCTCAGTGTGTGGAACATGCACCTCTTGATGTTGAGGTTGTGAGTTAAAGCCCTACGTTGGATTTAGAGATTACTTAAAAGTAAAATCCTTTAAAAAAAAAAAATTAGTTCAGATTTGTTTGTATCTTGACTCCCAAGAGATGAGATTAAAGGGATGTAAAGCCTTAGAAAAGTATGTTGTGGTTTAGTGCTGTGGTGCTTACTGGAAGAAGCTTGTTATAAACATAGCTTTTCCAAAGGAGAGATTAAGCCAGGTTGCTAAGTAGCCAAGATGGCCAAAGATCTTGCTAAAATGAGTATCTTTATAGATTCTTTTGAAAGTCCAGTGGCTTTGGAAAAAACAAAAGTTGATTAATTCTCCATTCACTTCTTTTGACATAATACTACTTCGTTTTCAGCAAGGTTCATAGTTTGTTAGTTGAAGAGGCAGATGAGTGTGCTCAGAGAAAGTTTACGTCCCTTTGACCTGTGTGTAATTTCCTAACTTGCTGCCTGCTGTCTAGCAGGAACTTGGGTACAGAGATTGTACTTTCATCCTGTCACCCTCCAGCATAGAGCCCTGTGCAGAATGGGGCTGTCCCTCCTCATTTCTGGGACCTTTATCCAAAGGGAGACATCAAAACAAGGAAGTGTAAAGAAAACTGAAATTCAATCATTTTCTTACCTTCTCCCATTTGTCACCTATTTGCTGCTACTCACCTCTGCTCTAATCCTATATTCCATATTAAAAGTTCTCTTTGTGCAGTGGTCCCTGGCTAGCTTAGTCAGTGAAGCACGTGACTCTTGATCTGAGGGTCACAAGTTCAAACTCCATGTTGGACATGGAGCCTACTTAAAAATTATAAAAGTTTTGTGCAGTCTTCAATATTTTGTATTTCAGCAGACATCTTGTGTTGTAGGAAGGCGAATGTGGAGTAGTCCTACCTAGATAAGTCATCCTTCTCTAGTTGTGGCAGGATGGGGATTGAAGGGTGGCTTCTACCCTTTTGAATAAGAATAAGCAGGGGCGCCAGGGTGGCTCAGTCAGTTGAGCTTCTGACTTCAGCTCAGGTCATAATCTCACAGTTCGTGGGTTCAAGCCCTGCATTGGGCTCTGTGCTGACAGCTCAGTCTCGAGCCTGCTTCAGATTCTGTGTCTCCTTCTCTATCTGCCCCTCCCCTGCTCACACTCTGTCTCTTGAAAATAAATAAATGTTAAAAAAAATTTTTTTATAAGAATAACCAGGGTTTGAGTAGTGTTTCAGACCTCTGGAATGGTTCCGTGATTTTTCTCAGAGCTTCGCAGAATTGACACTACTATCTCTGTGGGCCTGCATTTATTGAATTTGGGAATAATCCCTCCCAGGTTATCAGTGATTTTCCAACATCTCTGATCTTCACTATCAAGGTTGTAGAATACAAGAAGGCATTGTTTACACACACAGCAGGTTGCGTGGAATCATCCTTGTCTGGCACAGAAATTTGGTTCTATTTCATGAACTTAACAGAAGAAAATTTTTTAATTTTGTTGAAGTATACACTTCAGTAACCTTGCCACCTTTTAAAAATTTCATACCTTGGGGCGCCTGGGTGGCGCAGTCGGTTAAGCGTCCGACTTCAGCCAGGTCACGATCTCGCGGTCCGTGAGTTCGAGCCCCGCGTCAGGCTCTGGGCTGATGGCTCGGAGCCTGGAGCCTGTTTCCGATTCTGTGTCTCCCTCTCTCTCTGCCCCTCCCCCGTTCATGCTCTGTCTCTCTCTGTCCCAAAAATAAATAAAAAACGTTGAAAAAAAAATTAAAAAAAAAAAATAAATAAAAATTTCATACCTAAGGTCAAATATGCTCCAGAAAAATTTCTTGAGGTATTTCTTGCCCCATTTTTTTCTCCTTACATCTTACCCCTATTACATTAAAAAAAAATTTTTTTTTAGTGTTATGTGCTGCCAAAGCAAGCACAAAAAAATTGTTTTTCATCTTGGAAGTGTGGTAAGACAATGTAATCTAGTGTATTCATTGCTAAGTTTTTGGTACTACTCAGTCTCTATTTTTGCTAATTATAGCTTAAGACTGTAATTATATAATGAGGCCTAGAAGACCAGCATGTGAAACCAAAATGTTCTGTTTAGGTGGCACCTTATAGAGTACTTTGGAAGCCATAAAGTGAAATGGAGAAAGTTCTTTATAAATATAATCAAAATTAACTTTTCAGAATAACTATATAACTTTATATAATGAATGGAATTCAATGATTTATTTGCTGCAACAGGAGAAAAATGTTTGCCTGCCTTTTGTTTCAGAACAGGAGCTTTATCTCTGATAAGTATTGGAAAGAATTTTCAAGCCATAGATGGTATCTGAGATGTTTTCAGAGAGTATTTTCCTGCCCTCTTGTGTCATTGTCCCCAATGTCTGTCCGTTAACCCCTGCTAGATGACTGCTGGGAGAGATTCGTTTCCTCTGCCCTAAATCACGGGTGGTGGTTTTGACTTTTTACACCAGGCTCCTCGGTGTTTCCCCTTAAGTAACTTTTGTTAGCTTTGTCTTTGATTTATGTTATGCTGGATCGCCACTTTCTTATTTCCATGTTCATCTACTGGATAGTAAACCAAGCATTTCCACACAGGTAATGCAATCCCAACAGAAGATTTTAAAGCGTTCCCCCCAAGGAATTTCTACTGCTTGAGATTCCTGCTCCTGCCTTTGGGGATTTACACACTCCATGTGGACCTTTGCCTTTCAAGTAATGCAGAGAAATTGATATTGCTGAGTGACTCTTCTGTCCATCGAAGCTCCTGATTGCCTTTTAGATAGACGTGTGTGCATGAGTGGTCTTTGAGAGTGAAAAGTTCACATGCCGATCTCCTCTACTGGTTTGCTTAGTAGGACTATATCCTGTGCTGATTCTGCCCAGTCCTAATCCCCTGTACACAGCATTGCCTAGAATACCTATCAGGTACACAAGCAGAACACTGTACTTGTCAAGATTCCTCAGTTTCATCTAGTTCCTGGGCACGCAGTTGCTTTCTAAAACTGGCAAATGACCCTTTCTCCTTTATCAACTTATATATACCAGTCTAAGCCCTTAAATTCTAGAAGGGAATAGCCACAGAGTTTAGTATTATGATGAAAAGTAATTCCCAAAGTGATGAACCGACAACCACAGGTTCACATCTGTCTCTTGGTTTTGTTGCTTTCAGTGGATATAGAAGTCACTGGAGGGCAGTAGTCTGGTGCAGTGTGCTCTTCATTCATCACAGTGGAAGCATTTAGGAAGCAGCCTGGAATTGTTAACATTGTT
The DNA here is from genome assembly GCF_023721935.1 of Panthera uncia. Classification (NCBI taxonomy): domain Eukaryota; kingdom Metazoa; phylum Chordata; class Mammalia; order Carnivora; family Felidae; genus Panthera; species Panthera uncia. The sequence goes on along the minus strand of NW_026057582.1, from coordinate 103,871,287 downwards.
TTTCTCTTTTTAAAAGATAAATAACACATTGCTTTAATGATGGAGATGGAGTATGACTTTAGGCCTTTGGAAAATGTCTTGCTATTTTTGAAATCCAGCCATAAATGTTCATTCTTTGAATAAATTATGTATTTAGCTAGAATGAATATAAATAACTACATAGTCCTGTGAATCAGACAGTAGCATCAAACCAGACTTCTGATATGTGTTTCAGTAAAAAATGGAAATAGTAGTTGATCAGCTGTCCAGGTTTTGTTAAACTTAAAAGCATATGAGTTTTATACGTACATTTCTTGCCATTTTCATTCAGTTTTATCTGCCTTAAAAACAAGCGCAAAACAGAGCATTCATGAGAAAAGTAATCACATTAAATATTTTATCATGGAACTCAAAACAACACCGAATGGCTTATAAATGTGTGGATATTGTTTAAACATTTAAAGTTTTTGAGAACTGACAGTTGTTCATAGTAGTTTAGGAGCTTAAGTAAAGTCCTAGAGAGAACTAAAGAAGCTATCACTAATACAAAATAGTTATTGATATTACTTATAGTATTAGAACAGATTTATTCTCAGGGCACCTGGCTGGCTCAGTTGGTAGAGTGTGCAACTCTTGATCTTTGGGTTGTGAGTTCGAGCCCCACATTGAGTGTAGGGTTTATATAAAAAAAATAAAAGATTCAAAAAAAAAAACCTGATTTATTCTCAAATCTCTAGTAATAAGAAGATATGAGATTAAGTGCTCTGAGAATATGGATACCGTCAATAAATTTATAAAAACTAAGAGTATGTTATGAACCACAGTCTTATTTTGAAAAGTGAAACATCTGAACCTCTGTTGGCAGAAATAGTTGGAGGGACAGATATTTTGGGTTCTTTTGATTCTCAAATGTGACTAGAGGTATAGAGAGCCAAACCCCTCTTTGGTTAGAGAATATAGCAAGCAAATTAATACAAGCTGCCTCCTTACAGAATATGCTCATTCCATGAGGAATATCAGAAAACATGGCCAAGATCCTTTACAGTGCTGTTACCCATGCGGCTTCATATTACATTAATAAAGATGAGTAAGTTTTAGCTGGTATATGAGGCTTGGGTTTGTTGTTGTTCTTTTAATGTAAAAAGTTTTTTTAGTGACTTACACTTGAGCTTTACACAACTCTTGTCAATGAGATACAGAAGAGGGAGACTGAGTATGAGTCTCAAACCACCACTTCTTTCTTTTTCTTTTTTATAAAATGCACCATTGATAGTTGTGAACATCTCTAAGATTTATTGCATCCTTGCTGGTTTTCGTGCAGAGCAGCAATATCACATCCCAACCCCTGCTGCTGTTTATATCAGCAGCAATTAAAATTTGATTTACCCATCCCTCATTGCTGCCTCTCCAACTCCTCATTTTTCATTTTGTAGAGCCTTAGGACTGTTACAGCTGAGCATCATGATGTTAACACCTCCTCAGCCATCTGGTACAGGGGAAGAGGCACCTAAACAGATTCTTCAGAACAAAAATCACAAATGAGCAAGATCAGAATAGTATGAGATCTAAAAAACAGGTAAAGAAGGAATGAAGAGAGCCTGAATGACAGCAGAACTGAAAGCAGAACTCAAAAAGGTTTTGGATTGAAAGCCCTCCTTTTTCTGGGGGAAAGATCTGCCTTTTGATTTCTCGAGGAAAATAATTCATAGTAGTCCTATCTAAAACTATTTGTAATTCCAGACTAGAGGCCATTAGCTAGAGGAAGCAGGAAAACATTGTAGCCTTACCCACCGCCACCCCCCTCCCCAGCCCCGCCATCTTTTCATGTTCTTGACCTGTGAACCTGTTTTGAAGAGATACTTTTTTCATTCTCTTAGATAAGAAAGTATTTTCCAGCCACTGCCACTGCTCATTTTATTGTATTTGAAAGTCTTGTGGAGGTTTATGTTGAGAGTGGTAAACTCCCTAAAAGCCATATTATCTTGATTCCTAATGCTAGGAATTTTCTGTATTGACTACTGTCTATTTAGGTAGATCTTTAATCAGTGAAATGATTTGTAAGTATGATTGTTCCTTTGTCCAATAGCCTTAACATTCTGAATTTGGTCTGCTTAGTGGCTACTGAAATTTTACTAATATGGAAGCTAAAATTGATTCCAGCTTTTTGGTGGTTCCCTGGTGGTCCCCCCCCCCCCACCCTTTTGGTGATTATTGTTTTTCTGTGTCTGGGTGAGGATGGTGTGCTGTAGAGTGTCATGTGTTGGCTCATTGGGCTGCAGTGAATGTAGCCAAGCTAACTTTTTTCCAGTGCTTTGCAGCGGTTGTTAGTTTAAAATCCAAAACGAAAACAAAACCCTCAGGGACACTAATGTACTTGATTTTGTTATTGCTTGCTGTTGCTTCACCTTTCCTTCCATATCTTGCTCTCATGCTTCCTAATGCCTGAGCAGACTGCATCGTCAGAGCGCCGAGGAGAGTGGGAAATCCAGCCCAGCCGGCAGACCAATACCTCGTACCTGACGTCTCACTTGGCTGCAGACCGCCATGGGGGATCAGTGCAGGTACTTACTGCCTTTATTGCCTTTTCTTGGCCTTCTCAGCTGGGCTGGTGGAATGTTGACTTGCTTCTGAAACTTTGGTTCCTTTAAAAAGGAAACTTACTGCAAGGTTGAGCTGTTTCTATAGTTAACTGAATATCTATGTGCTAATTTTCTGCCTAAGTAGACTTGGAAGAATCACTGGATGAGATGATTGTTGGTTGTCATTGACTAAGAAACATCTCTGTGGTTTCTGATACTGATTTCTGGTTAAACTTGTCCTACAACCTTGATACAACTCATGATAAACTGTAAAAATAACGTCAAGGTACAAGTATGTTAGTGTCAAGTATGTGAATTTTAAAGACTTGAAATGTATAAAGTAAGTATTTTTTGGATAGAGGACTGCATATGTAGCTCATTTCATGATGATATGTGCCTTAGCACGTAACGTGAGAATGCTAATTGGTCCAAGCCAACCATTTTTGAATGCGTACCCAAGAAGTTGGGCTGTTTCTTTTTTCTTTCTGGAAAAAGTGTGGTCTTGGGGAATTATTTCTGATTTCATTTGGACTATTTTGAAGCTCTGTTGTCTCTAGTACATAAGAATATCTTGCGTCTCTTTACTTTTCTTATATGTCACTGTTTTAATAATCTTAAATACATCTTTCATACTATTAAGTGACACCACCAGTTGGGGCACACAGGTGAACTCAGAGCTACCAAATCATATAAAGGGATAGACAAACCTTTTACATGTAGAAATGCATTTTGATAGGCTTGATTGTCTAACATATGCTTTTTTATATGAAGTGATGCACTGAAGATCATGTTATTCACAGGAAGTCAGGAGACAGCTGTGGTTCTGTAGAAAAAAACAAAAAAAAAATCAGAAAAACAGGAACATCTAGGTAAAAAAAGTCTGTGTTCTAGGAAGCCACAGAACCCTAGATGCTCTCTCCCACCCCAGCAAAGACCAAAGACTTATTCTTTGCTAAGGCCAAAATAGAGGGGCTATGGATAAGAGGAAATGAGGCACATTTTGAGGGAGGGGTGCTATCCTGAAGAAAAGGTACAGACGCTAAATGAATGTGTGATCCATACTTAAATACTTAAAAGTACTGCAAAGGACTGTAGTCTTTGCAGTCTCCCACTTGTGTAATTATTTTTAAGTTTATTTTTTTAACTTTGAGAGAGAGCGAACAGGAGAGGGACAGAGAGTGAGAGAGATTGAATCCCAAGCAGGCTCCACACTGCTAGCATGGCACCTGATGCAGAGCTCGAACTCACTGACCATGAGATCAGGACCTGAGCCAAAATCAAGAGAGAGATGCTTAACCAACTGAGCCACCCATGTACCCCTGCAGTCTCTCACTTTTAAGTATAGGCAACAGATGGAGGATTATCAGATTTCTGAGGAAAGCCTTTAATAAAAAAGGGACTGAAGCAAACAACAACGTAACAACAACAACAAAAACTTCATTATTAATATCCCCACAGACAGAAGATATTGCAACTATGAAGTAAGGATAGGATGCTATTTTAAAAAGGAACATTGTAAGAACAAATTAAAAAGAAAAAACAGCTCTTGGAAACTAAAAACATAACAAAAACTTTAAAACTGAAGAGTTTGGAAGATAGAGTTATAAGGAAGGCTCCCAGAAAAAAGATGGAGGTTAAAATGGTAGAAAACATTTCTCAAAAAAAAAAAAAGAAAGAACTACCATGCAACCTAGTAATTCCACTTCTGGATATTTGTCCAAAGAAGATGAAAACACTTAACTGAAAAAGGTATGTGCACCTCTGTGTTTATTGAAGCATTATTTACATTACCCAAGGTATGGAAGCAACCCCAAGAGTCTATCGATAGATGAATGGATAAAGAAGATTTGGTACACACGTGTGCATGCATGCACACACATATACACATGCATTGCACTATTAGTCGTCCATAAAAAAGAATGAAATCTTGCCATTTATGACATGGATGGACCTAGAGGCTTTTGTGATAAATGCAATATGTCACACAGAGAAAGACAAATACCATATGATTTCACTCATCTGCGGAATCAAAAAAAAAAAAAACACACAAACCAGAAGCAGACTTATAAATATGAGAACAAATTGATAGTTGCCAGAGGGGAGGCAAAAAGGTGAAGAGGATTAAGAGGTATAAACTTCCAAACTCAACACCCAAAAAACAATTCAGTGAAGAAATGGGCGAAGACATGAATAGACACTTTCCCAAAGAAGACATCCAACAGACACATGGAAAGATGCTCAACATCACTCATCATCAGGGAAATAGAACTCAAAACCACAATGAGATACCACTTTACACCTGTCAGAATGGCTGAAATTAACAATTTAGGCAACAACAGACGTTGGCGAGGATGCAGAGAAAGAGGAACCCTTTTGCACTGCTGGTGGGAATGCAACCTGGTGCAGCCACCCTGGAAGACAGTATGGAGGTTCCTCAAAAAATTAAAAACAGAATTACCCTGCAACCCAGCAATTGCACTACTAGGTATTTATCCAAAGGATACAAAAATGCTGATTTGAAGGGGCACTGTCAACAATAGCCAAAATATGGAAAGAGCTCAAATGTCCATCGACTGACGAATGGATAAAGGAGATGTGGTATTATAATGGAATATTACTTGGCAATCTAAAAGAATGAAATCTTGCCATTTGCAACAATGTGGATGGAACTAGAGTGTATTATGCTAAGCAAAAGACAAATATATGATTTCGCTCATGTGGTGTTTAAGAAAGAAACATGAGCATAGGGGAAAGGAAGCAAAAATAAGATAAAAACAGAGAGGGAGACAAACCATAAGAGACTCTTAAATACAGAGAACAAACTGAGGGTTGCTGGTGGGATGTTGGGCAGGGGGATGGGCTAAATGGGCAATGGGCATTAAGGAGGGCCCTTGTTGGAATGAGCACTGGGTATTATATGTAAGCGATGAATCACTAAATCCTATTCATGAAATCATTATTATGTTATTATTATGTATGTTAACTGACATTGATTTAAATTAAAAATAAATAAAAAGGTACAAACTTCCCATTAGAAAATAAGTAAGTCAAAGGGATGAAAAACAGCACAGGGAATATAGCCAATAATGTAATAACTTTGAGGGCACCTGGTTGGCTGTCAGTAGAGCATGCGGCTCTTGATATCAGGGTCATAAGTTTGAGTCCCACATTGGGCACAGAGATTTAAAAAAAAAATTTTTTTTAATCGTATAATAACTGTATGGTGACAGAGGGCAATATACTTCTTGTGGTGAGCATTTTGTAATGTAGATCATTGTTAAATCACTACGCTATACACCTGAAACTAATATATGTCAACTATACTTCAATTAAAAAAATTTAAAATGATTTTAAAAATGAAATAATACAAACAATGTAAGATTTAAAGTTCAGGAGGTCTAATTTCTTAATGGGAATTCCAGAGAGAGAACAGAGAAAGTGGGGTAGAGGAAATCATTAACAAAATAATTCCCCAGAACTCATAAAGACTTGTTTCCAGATCAGAAGGGCCTACTGAGTGCCCAGCATAATGGATGATAGAACCACACCAAGGTACATCATTGTGAAATTTCAGAACATTGAGGACAAAGAGAAGATCTTTTGAGCTTCCAGAAAGAGAAACAGTCAACATGCAAAGAAAGGATCAGGAATTAGCGTAGCTTCAAATTTCTGAATAAGCAGTTCTGGAAGCTAGAAGGCAATGAACAATGCTTTCAAAATTCTAAGAGAAAATTATTTCCAGTGTGGAATTCTATACTCAGCCAAACTGTCAGTCTGGTTGGAATATAGAAAAAGCTGTTTTCAAAAATTTGTGCTCTTAAAAATTTTACTTCTCAGGGCACCTGGGTGGCTTGGTTGGTTAAGCGTCCGACTTCGGCTCAGGTCATGATCTCACGGTCCGTGAGTTCGAGCCCTGCGTCGGGCTCTGTGCTGACAGCTCAGAGCCTGGAGCCTGTTTCAGATTCTGTGTCTCCCTCTCTCTGACCCTCCCCCGTTCATGCTCTGTCTCTCTCTGTCTCAAAAATAAATGTTAAAAAAAAAAAAAAATTAAAAAAAAAATTTTACTTCTCGTGTACCCTTGTGCACTGTGAAAATGAGTGAATAAACCAACGAAGAGGAATATATGGGATCCAGGAAATAAGATCTGACACATGAAAGAAGTGAAGGGACTCCCCAGTACAATGGTAAAGTTAGGAGATCCCAGAAAGACAGCAGTGCACCAGTAGAAGAGGATAGCCTGTCCCAAACATAGGTGTTCAGGGGGCCTTGAGAACAATTTTACCAAGATGATGAAATGACTAGGATACCAATTTGTCAGAATATCTTGAAAGCAGCTGGGTAGATAAATGACAGAGTTTGGTTAGAATTAATGATTACAACTAATACATAAAAACCTAAGTAAAAATAAATTTTAGTGGCAGGTTGGTAGCTCAGCTGGTTAAGCTTTCAACTCCAGCTCGGGTCATGATCTTGCAGTCTGTGAGTTCCAGCCCCACACTGGGTTCTGTGCTGACAGCTTCAGATTCTATGTCTCTCTCACTCTCTGTGCCTCCTCCACTTGCACTCTGTCTCTCTCTCTCGAAAATAAATAAACATTAAATAAGTAAATAAAATTTAAAAGATAACTAACTCCAAGGAAAAAAGGAAATTATACAGGGAAGTAAAGAACCATGGTATATACTTCATGGTACAGCTATAGTTTTTAATAGTCATAATGTAAAACTAAGAATTGATCTAGTTAAAATTACAGTATAAAGTGTAATGAAAGGGGCACCTGGCTGCCTCAGTCAGAAGAGCATGCAGATTCTTAATCTCAGGGTCATGAGTTCAAGTCCCATGTTGGGTATAGAGATTACTTTAAATAAATAAAGTTTTAAAAAAAACTATAATGGAACTAGAAGGATGAAAAGGGTGAATATATGCCTAAAAATGAAGAATCAAGATGCATGCAATTCAGAGATGTGGAGGTAAAATAAAAGAATCGGTTGTAAAGGAAGTGAAATGGTGGAATAGGGGAAAGAGACTGCTGTTTTTCCTAATGATCCTTGTAGAAATATGTGCTTCTTTATGCAATGTGTTCATAGAAGTCTGATTTAAACAAAACCTAACAACTTAAAAAATACATAGACAGATACACACGCGCACACACGCACACACACATATATACATATCAGTTTTCATCTATCACATTTGTAGTAAATTATAAATTTAAGAGCCTATCCATCTACTATTGTTGAAATGTGAATTACAGCTATTTTAGAGAATTCTTCGGCACTATCTTTTCAAATCAAATATCTACACTTTTTGATTCAGCGAATCCAGTTTCAGATAAATATTCCTCAGAAATGCACAGATACTGAAGATACATATTCTAGAACAGTGCTCCTAAACAGGACATCAATCGTTTGTGATTTCAGATTTTCTAGTAATCACATTGAAAAGGTAAACATAATCAAGTGATAGTAATTTTAATAATATATTTTAACCCAGTTTAAAATAATTCAATGTATAGTCAGTATTAAAAATATTTATGAGGGGGTGCCTGGCTGGCTCAGTCGGTAGAGCATGAGACTTGATCTCAGGGTTGTAAATTCGAACCTCGAGTTGGGTGTAGAGATTACTTAAAAATAAAATCTTAAAGGTCATCTGGATGGCTCAGTCAGTTGAGCATCAGCTCAGGTCATGATCTTGGGGTTTGTGAGTTTGAGACCCATATTGGGCTTGCTGCTGTCAGCCTGTCCATGCGGAGCCTGCTTCGGATCCTCTGTCCCCTCTTTCTGCCCCTATCCTGCTTGCACTCTCCCAAAAATAAATATTTTTAAAAGTAGTAAAAAAAATAAAATCTTCAAAAAGATTCTAAGATATTTTACTTTTTTTATGGAGTGTTAGAAATCTAGTGTGGGGGCGCCTGGGTGGCTTAGTTGGTTAAGCGTCCAACTTTGGCCCAGGTCATGGTCTCGCAGTCTGTGAGTTCGAGCCCTGTGTCAGGCTCTGTGCTCACAGCTCAGAGCCTGGAGCCTGCTTCAGATTCTGTGTCTCTGTCTCTCTCTGCTCCTCACCTAATCATGCTCTATTTCTCTTTCTCTCTCTCAAAAATAAATGTTAAAAAAAGAAAGAAAGAAATCTAGTGTGTATTTTACCCTTACAGAACATCTCTGTTTGGACTAGCGACATTTTTAGTGCTCAGTAGCCACATGTGGCATGTAGCTATTGTATTCGATGCTGCAGTTTAGAATGTTGCCACTTGTTTCTTTTTTTTTAAACATTTTTTTAATGTTTATTTTTGAGAGAGAGAAACAGAGTGTAAGCGGGGGAAGGGCAGAGAGGGAGGGAGACACAGAATCTGAAGCAGGCTCCAGGCTCGAAACTGTTGGCACAGAGCCCGATGTGGGGCTGGAACCCATGAACTGTGAGATCATGACCTGAGCTGAAGTCCCACACTAAACCAACAGAGCCACCCAGGCGCCCCATGTTGCCACTTGTTTCTAATACCAGAAAATCTGAGGCAACTAAATGTTCATTAATTAGGCATTAACTAACATAATACTTCCATACAGTGAATAGAGATCTCTGGTATTATGGGAAATGTCCAAGGTGTGTTGTGGAAAAAGCAAGTTGTAAAATGATATATGAAATTTGGCCCCATTTTTGCTTATTTTCATATACATATGCAAATATATATATAAGAGGAATAGCATACATATATGTTAGTTTATGCAGAATGAGAAAAAAAAAAGCAATGTAGAGTAGGGGAGGCAAACACAGCCAGTGGGCTAAATCCCACCCTCTGCCTATTTTTATAAAGTTTTATTAGAACATAAACACACTCATTTGTTTATATGTTGTATATGTCCACCTTTATGTCCAGTGGCAGAGTTGAGTAGTTTCCACACAGACTGTATAGTCCAAAAAACCTAAAATATTTACTAGGTATCTTTTTATGTAAATGATTTGCATGCCCTTGTTCTCAAGGAAGATATACTGAATTTCCCACTAGCCATGTCCATGTGATTTCATCATGGGAAACCTGCACTTTCTTATGTAGTCTTTTTTAATACTCTTTTTTTTTTTTAAACAATAAACATGCTTACTTTGTAACTAGGGGAAAATACAAAGATTAAATAATTTTTAAAAGGAAAATACCTCATAATCAGGCATATCTAGACAGTTTAGTTAACTAGATTTGTGTTCCCAGAACACAGAGGTACCCATTTGGACAGTGTTTCCTACTGTCCACTGTAAGGGGGTGTCTTTAGAATTGAGTCACGTAGAGTCTCTGACAGCACTTTTGGAAAATCCAACCTGCCTGTACTCCCTGTAAACTAAGTTCTGCCAGCTTCCTTGACACTTGGATAGGGGACAGGCAAGTGTGCCGTTTCCCTAATATTACATTAAGCTCTCCTGCTCCTCACTGCATCTGCCTCTTTAATTGTAGCCCCAGTTTTTGTAAACTCATAAAGGCTATGCTTTTTGCAAACCAAATCAGTCCTAGTTTTTTCTGGCACAGCAGATGCCCACGTATTTTCGAGTTGTCTCACTTTCCAAAGGTAATGTGTTCAAACCATGCTTAGCCTATCTGGATGACCTGTAGACAGCACAAACCTGGTAGGGAGTACAGAGCACCAAGATGAGAAGAGTTGGCTCTGAGAAGGCACATGGACACTCCCATTCTAACCTATTTCATTTGCAGACCCCACCCCCCCTCACCGTGCTTCCCATCCTTCCACTGTTTCCACAGGTCTTCCACATGTGGAAGATCTAAATTCAATTAAGGCAGTATATTTTTCTCTTTCAAAAAGATGACTCCAGAATTGTTTAAATGAAAATGTATATGAAATATCTAGAAATCTCCAGGGCCAAGCAAAGGCATGAGACTTAAGGATGACATTTAGCTTTTAACTAATATTTACTTTGCTCAAATCTTTATAATTTTAAATTATTTACAATTCTTGTTGAGGTCAGTATTATTCCCATTTTATATATAGGGAAGCTGAAGTACAGAATTACCAAATATGTTAGTTGTAAGAAGAAGGATTGAAATGTTGACTGTCAGCTAAAGTACTGTTCCCTTTGGTATATAGCTCTCACTTTTCTTCATAGTAATGTTTTTGAAAAATGGGACTTACTAAATCAATTTTTTTTCAAATTTTTTATTTAAAATATTAAATTACTTATTAAAAGAGATGTTACCAATATTAAGGACTAAAGTTCAAAATAGCACTTCACCTTAGTTCCTTCCATGGGTAGTTCCTTATGATATTAATTACTTTGGTCTTATGTGAGATAGCCAGAAGAATGTGGGACTAATTTTGATAGTGATTACAACAAATTAACTTTCAGTATTCCAGGTACACAAATAAGCTTATTTTTTAATGAAGTTATACTAAAAATTCAGTATGAAAGGTATAAAAATGATACTGCTTAAAATACGAATAATTCATTGCATTCATAAGGGTGTTTTGATTTGGGGATTTGGTCTTTTTGTTTTTTACAAATTTTCAAATTGCTTTCTTCAGCATCATTATTTTTAACTGCCATAGTAATTATGAAGTAGGTGGGACCAAGGTTGTTGGCTTGGTCTTACAGAATTAGAAACCAGAGGAGGCTGACGGTAGAGCAAGGCCTGGAATCCGGCTCTTTGGTCACCTACACTAGCATTTGTTCCATTGCACATCTAGGTAGCTGTTCAGTGGTTTGACAGACTACCTCCAGCCTAAAGTGAATGCTCTAAAGACCTAAATAAGTAGCCACTGATTCGCAAGCATATTTTAGTTATAGTTAGAAGTTAGTGACCAGGTACTCACTGATAACAGATAAGACATCTAGTGTATAAAATGTAGATCACCTCTTCTTTCTTAGATTGCCCAAGGATATTGCTTATAGGCCAAGTGACAATTTGTAGCAAGGAGAAGTTAGAGAGCATGAGACACTTGAAATACTGTGGACAGGCACCATGACCCAAAGTCACCAAGTAGTCAGCAGTGGTGATGCCTGTTGACTCCTGCTTTATTTGTACCCATTGAGGCCAAGACATTTTCTTTAACATCTTACCTAGCTCCGGAATTGTTCTTTAAGAAACTTACGATGCTTTCTTCTCTAGCCCTTGTGCTCACAAAATACATTTACCAGCGTGACCACCAGTGTTCAGCCAGAACGTGCCCCAAGAAATAAATGTAGCCTGAAGAGGTTAACAGGACAGCACTAGCATGAGGAGCTGTGCTTCTCTAATCTGTAAACCTTCACTCCTCAAATTTTGTTTTTGCTGGTATTTTTCCTTCTCATTTTGAAATTTTCAAATTTATGGAGAAGTTGGTGGTGGTGGTGGTAGTCCAATGAACCCATGTATATCCCTGACCTCAATTAATGATTATTAAGATTTTGTCATATTTAATTCTGTGGTAGTAGTATGGGGGTGGCAGAGGGAGAGTGTGTGCGAAAGTGTTTGAAAGTAAATTGTAAACATCATTGTATTTTATCTCAAAATGCTTTAGTTGGCATGTCGTAAGAACAAAGACATTCTCTCATGTCACCAACAACACCATTGTCATACCTAAAAAATAGAATAATAATTCTGTAATATCTAATACACAATTCATATTGCATTTCCAATTGTCCTCAAGATTAATTTTATAGGGTCTGGGATCTAATGAAGGTTTGTATTTAGTTGTTATGCCCCTTTAGTCTCTTTCAGTCTCTTAGTTGCTTAATCTACTCATCTGTAACAGTCACCCCTGTATTTAAAGGGAAAAAGTAAAGTTTTTAAGAGTCCAGGCTTGCTTCCTATAGAATGTCCCGCATTTTAGGTTTGTCAGTTTTTTTCCATCATACCAAAAGTTCAGATAAAACTTGTTTTGGGCAAGAATATTACATAATGTTATATAGTATTTTTTATGTCGGGAGAAAAATAAGGTTGAGTGGTTCCATTAATCAGAGGTGCTAAATTTGATCACTAGCAGATTCCTAGGGTAAGTCCACATGTAATGTTGTAGGTTTCTTTGACTAACCATAAAGCATTGTTTTAATTTTTTTTAAGCATGTATTCTTAATAAGAACAATACATATTTCTGGTTTAGAAATAATGGTAAGTAGAGACTGCTAGTAAGTAGTGTTTACCTTGTGTGCCCTTTATTCTTTGAGTAAATACCCCCAAAGATCCCTTATACTAAACATACCCTCCTGCCTTCCTCTTTCTGACTGCACAGGAAATTTTTTTTTTTTCTTCAAATTAGCTGCTGGTGAGGACCCCAGATCTAAAGGGGGGTAAGAATAAACATTAATGGAGGGAGAGCAACAGTAGTATGAACACTTGCTGAGCCATTACCATGTACCATGGCACTGGGCTAAGCACTTTCTGTGGATTGTCTGCACGGTAATCCTATTAGGTAAGCAGCACTGGTTCCCCATTTTGTGGATTAGGAAGCTCAGGCACAGAAAGACTGAGGATCTTGCCCAAGGACCCACAGCAAGTAAGTGGTGGAGCTAGGGTTCAGACTCAGGGTTGCCTAAATCTAGAGCCCGTTCCTTACTTGCTGTGCTACCTCCACTATTGTGTGCCAGGTATTGTACCAGATACTGTCTCATACATTTGCTTCTATAATTTTCACATCCACCTGTAAGAAACAGTCTCAAATAGCTGAAGTTACTTATCCAAGAGCATATGATATCCGAACCATTCATCCTATTTTGTGGTTCTCTCTCATGTTTCAGCCAGGGTCTTTAACAGCAGAGAGGTTTGTCCAGCGGGGTCCCTTTTCCCACTCCCCAGCACCCACATAAACAGGAATCATGTGCTGGAAATGAAACCAGGTGACAGAAGCAGCTGCACAAGCAAGAGAAGCCTGATCGGGTCTATATTAACCAGATGACAGGAGTGTGAGCCTTCAGTGAGAAATGGGATGACACTGAACCTGAAATAAAGGTTGTTGAAATAAGACTGGTCTTCCAAGGAAGAGTGTTTCCTTACCGTTTGTCCTCTCACCAGAGAGGATGTGGCAGTCTTGTTATTTGAGTGACTTCAAACCAGTGATCAAAGCCATGAAGAAATTTCTGAAGGGAAGTGTGATTGCTTATAATCTCTAATGCCCATTCTTGATTTCCTTTTTAGAACTTTTTTTCAGCATCATCCCTGAGTCTATTTATAATTATAGCATAATAAACTGAGAGAAGTAGAATTAAAGATAGTGATATGACCTATTCCATAGGCTTTTTGTGAAGATTAAATTTACACACAGTGTAGCCGAGCACTGACACAGAGTACGCATTCAGTGTGGAGGTTCTTACAGGATTACATCATTGCATTTTGTGTTCTCACATGACGTGGGGCTGGGAACCTTACCTAAATTAGGACATTTGGACCCTCAGCCCAGGAAAACCAACATTCCAGACACTGCCTGGTCAGTACCTAAACTGCAGACTAAAACTCCCTTAGAGACCCTCTCTGGTGCTGGCAGGAAGCCCCTATTGCCATGGTGTCTATCACACTCCGTCTTTCTGTTTCAGGTGGTTAGCTCAACCAATGGAGAGCTGAATGTCGATGACCCCACAGGAGCACACTCCAATGCACCAATCACAGCTCACGCCGAGGTGGAGGTAGTCGAGGAAGCTAAGTACGTTCATCTTTCGAGGGGGCTCTTGAGTCCTAGGTTGAAAAATCTTCTTTGTCTCTTCTTCTCCATGTGCTGCTCATCTCAGACTGGATTCCTCATGCTTGTGTCCTCAGCTTTCTTCCTTTGACCATTTTATTTTTTGCATGGTACCCTAAGGCTGCTTCTGCCCTTCTTTAGCTGTGATTTCTGGGAAGACCATCACATTGTTCTAGTCCACATCAGGCAAAAGGCCTAGTGAACCAAAAGAATCATGGTATAAGAGCTAGAACAGATAGTAGTCATGAGCCTCTTGGGTCCCTCCAGGATACAGAAAACAATCTGCTTATGTAAATCATGGGCCACACTGAACAGCATTTGATTTCTGGTTCTTGGCTAACAACTCTGCATGTACAGCCCTAGAGCGAGGGCTTCAGGGCCATTTTGTTCTCACTTAAAATGATTCTGGATTCCGAGAGACTCCAATAAGTCAGGCAAGATAGTCTCTACACCTGTGAATAAAAGAGTCTTGGGAGGAGAGGAAATCACAATGTTCCCAAGATGGGAGGGAGGTGACTCTACTTCCTTTTCTGCCTCTCTTGCCTGTGAACGTGTTGCCCTGCCTGTACCACCAGCCCCCAGGTGCTCTCTGCATAGCGTGTGGTTAAACTCTTAGCATATAGAGTATAACAGGAAATGATTGCCAATTCTGCTGCAGAAGCAGCGTTTCTATCACTTCTTCCCTTTTTTGCCCCATCCCAAATTCCGATCCAGATTTACACTCCCAAGAAGACGTGAGGTAGGGAAAGAGAAGTCCTTTACAGATCAGTAACTGCTGCCAAGCCTGATACAGATGACCTTTCCTGTAATGAGAGTATTCAGGCTATCCCGGTCCTGTCAGAGGCAGACAACATATTAATAGTGATACCTGTGTCCTAGGTGCTCTCTTGAGCCCCCAGATGGCCTCAATACAAGCCAGAACATGCTTACATCTCTGGGAGTAAGGTGGTGGGAGGCCAGTCAAGACCTGCATTCTTCCCTCCAGTTATACTTTCTATGGTTGTCCCCCAACCCCCACCCACCCCTCTGCTGTCCTGCCCATCCAAATGATGAGTTCACTTTGCTTCCAAGAGGTCCTTTCCTTGGAAAGGACAGGAATCCTTTGAGGATTCCTACCCAGTAGATAAAAAGCACCCAAGGACGACTTGGATGATCTCTCACAGGCACGAGTCACTCAGTCCCTGATGACTATAGGCAGCTTTAGGTGCTCCTCTCCTGGTTTATATAGGGCTCTGGTAAGTAAGAAAGGCAGGGAGAGTTTTTAATCCTGGGAGGAAAGCATTTTTAGTAAGGAAACATGCTCCCTATTCTCAGGGACCTTGGAGATTTTAATGGTACTCACAGTGTTTCTTCAGCTTCCATGACAAAACTTCATTCTCCAAAGTAAACAGTATGGTGCTTCTTATCCACAGTGTTCTCAACCTTGGCTGCACTTTGGAAACACCTGGGTATGTTAGAAAATGCAAATGACTGAATCCTGTCCCCAGAGATTCTGGTTTATTTAGGATTATGGCTTGAGCATCAGGAAATTTTAAAAGTCAGGTGATTCAAATGTGTGGCCAAGGTTGGGAAACAGGGCACTAGGCACGTTCTGATTCATACATTGTCTGGGCTTGAAAGATGGCTGTACCCATTCCCACCTACCTCACTCCCAATTCATGTTGTGGCTATTA
Organism: Panthera uncia; assembly: GCF_023721935.1. Classification (NCBI taxonomy): domain Eukaryota; kingdom Metazoa; phylum Chordata; class Mammalia; order Carnivora; family Felidae; genus Panthera; species Panthera uncia. The sequence goes on along the minus strand of NW_026057582.1, from coordinate 103,855,414 downwards.
CTTTGAAGGCTAGAAGTTTAGCTCTGGATTTAATAGTGTACTGTGAATACCAAGATTCAAAGAGTTTTGTTCTTATTGTTTGCCTTATACAGGTTTATCTTTTGAACCCATTTCTCTCATTTGACTTTGGTAAATGTGTACACTGATTGTGTATGTGAGTGTGGTGTTTGTGTCCTGTGTGTAAAATAGGGGGCTGTTCACACAAAGAGATTTCAATGTGGTGACTTCTATTCTGGTATGATCCAAACTCTAGGATAAAGAGAGTTCAGAGTCTCCCCATTCAGTAAAAAGGACTACTGTGACTGCCACCAGTTCTAGGTTTGGGCCTTCTGAAATGTATGGACCAGAAGGGAGCAAGTGTATTTGACCAGATGTCCTCCAGAAGCTCAAAGCTTAGGGCATTTTGTGTGCTGATTCCCCTAGTGATTTCATGAGCTACCAATCCATCTTGCCCAGGGAACTGTCTGGCAGGGCCATGTGGTTTTTTTCTTGGCCTTCTATGTGTTTTGGAGGAAAGGAGTGGGTAGCCATCAATCCACCTGCTCATTTTCATGGGAAGAAGTCACAGCTAGAGAAGCACGAGACGTCCCAAACAACCCCTCATTGCACGCAGCTGTGATGCCATTTGTCCATGCAGCCTGCTTGTGGGCAAAAGAGAGCTGTTGCCTATATTAAGATTCAACCAGAGACTGAGGAGATAAGTGAAACCTTCATTTCCAAGCATTTGATTCACCCAGCTTGTTTTATATAAAGGAGGAGAGAAATAACAGGGTCTTGGTTTTTGTTCTTTCTACAAAGTGAACATCTAACTTCCCTTTTCTTCTGGCTGTGGGACACATGTCCTTGTTTAAATATAATTGGTAAGGCAAGGAAGCTTTTTGGTTGATTTTTGTTATGGAGTTTTTGCTTACTCACTGACTTTAGCTATAACTTAGAAAATGTGGACCTCATTTCTCCTGAGAATTAACAAGAATGGGATTTTTGGCCCTTCTCTGGCAGTTACACCTTAGTCCAGAGCAGTGACCCTCCTTGCTCTGATTCATCTCCTACTAAAATAAAGTGTTGCTGAAGCCTTTTCCCTCCTCTAGAGGAAGAGCTAACTGCCAGCCAGCTGCTTTGGTTAGGCATGTTGGACTTAAAGAAAGGCTAGGGACTTGTCTTTCCCTCAGAATAGTTGGAAGGTCAGCTTAACATTGCACAGTAAGACTTTGTGTGGGAACCAAAATGGCTCACTTGGTGCTTGATTGAATTCTTACAGGCAGAATCATTTCCTCTTTCTTGTGCTATCTTCCCGGAAATTGCCCAGGAAAACCCGCTGTGGGGCTCCCACCAACTCTTTCTGTTCTACCTTACCCCTCACTGAGATCCAGTTCCCTCCTCAATGCTTCTATCAGGCACCTGCCCCTTCCATCTTAGGGTGGGGGCCAAGTGACCTGGGCCTACTCACCCTACCTCGAGAGAGGAAGAAACGAAACACCAACACATACTGCATGTTTGCATGGCTCACAGGGAGTCGCTTCCATCTCACCTCTGTGGACTAATATCTCTCTCTTTCTCTCTCTTCCTTTCTGTGTTTTTCTCTTTACACACTCTATAGCTGCCTGAAAATGCTCAACCTGTGGTGAGTCCCTCTCTCCAGTCCACATGATAGGGGAGCGGACCAGACTAGGCTGGGATTGGCAAAGCCAAACAAAATGCCTTAGGAACACTGAATGGCTTCCATATGCCGCCTTGTGCCATAACCACCCAGACTGGGGAACTAGATCCACAAGGTGGGGATGGGGCAGGCCTACACCCAGGAATTAATCTGTTCCTTCTTTCCTTTCAAACCCATCTCATTGCTGTCTCCTCCTGTCAAAACAATATCCCCAGTATCCAAAATTATCTTTCTATTTTTAGCCAAGTGAATTGTCTCCCAAATTAATAGACCAGATATTATCAGACAGAGAGGGACAGAGGCAGGAGGACAAGGTTACTCTATCAGTTGTTTAGATTATTCTTCACAACCCCAAGGGCAGTTATCACCAGATGATCCCCCATTCTGTGGTTTGGTCTCTAACTGGCTGCTTCGGAAAAATCTGTGACTTTTCTTTTGATTCAACTGGTTCTTCCTTCTGTAGAATGAGTCTCCAAAAGAGCTCCTTCTTGGGGGGAGAAATGGACATTTTGTTGTTGTTTTGGGGGTTTCTGTTTGTTTTTCGTTTATTGTCTTGTCTTTTCTTTTCTCTTCTTTTCTTTTCTTTTCCCTGTAAGAGTACATTTAGTGGGCTAAGGGCTGACCTGGCTAATGAGATATTGGAGCCCTTCTCTTCCACTCCTGGAAAAGATTCCTTGAGTGGAAGGGGGAGCCCTAAAGAATCTGCGTTCAGTCAAGTACATTCTTGATACAAGAAAGAGCCCTCTCCCCAGCTCTCTTCTTAGACGTTGCCTGTGACCTTCCAGGTGCTCCTGAACTGGTTGGTCTGTTGCAGTCTGGAATTATAATTTCCCCACAGTGTCTGCATGCGTGGGGTCATATTCTATGTGGTGATAACAGCCTCCTGGACTCTGTGTTTACCTTGTTTCTATTTGTCTTCAGTGACCAGGTTGGACACCAGTTTCTGAGCCCCATTGGTCTAAGCTAAGTTGCCTATGGGGCTTCCCCAGGAATAGGGATATATGGAACATAAGTCAGGTTTTATGGAAATAGAATTTGTAGTCTTATGGTACTGGGGAGTACCTTTGACCTATTTATCTAGCAAACATGTCTGTGTAATCTGACATTGTCATAGTCTATTTTTTTCCTGTGAGATGTCACTCACATAATCCTGACTGCAAATACAGGGTCCACTGTGTGCTCCTCCAACTCTGCTTGGGACTCTAGGGGGTTCCCCAAAAGCGTAGGTTACCCAAGAGCTTAGATACCATCTAGCTTAGGTACTCCGTAAAGTTTAGGTGCTGTCTAGCTGTAGAGATAAGACATATATACTGGAAAAGACAAGTAGGTCTCCAGGAGACTTGTTATTGTCCCTCAAGAGGTCACTGTGGACAGGAATGGTCAAGAAAGACTTCATGGATACTGTGGGGCTTGAGCCAGGTATTAGAGCAAGGGAAGAATGTAAAAGTACACCAAAGAAGAGAAGCCTGGCAATGAAATAGCAAAAGGGGAGAGAGCCAGGACATAGCAAGAGAGCAGTGTGGGAACGGTAATGGCTCAGAGGTCTAGAGAAAGAGCACTTGGTGGCTTGTGGGTAGGGAGACTGGATTGATTCTGACTCCCAACATGCTAAGAATTTCTGGTCATCCAATCAAAGAATCAACTAGAAGAATATTTACGACACAAGAAAGGTTCATCACTCACCTTCCTTCTCTTTGGAGAGTTAGACATTTGTGTGGAGTTAGTAGGTGGGCTTGGTCTGGGGTCTGACCCAGGTTAATAGGTCCTATTGCTGGTAGTCACCACAGAAACCAAAGAATCGAAAAGCAGATTGTGGGGCCTGTTTCCTTTTGGGTACAACTATGAAAAGCTGCCGAAGCTTTAACTACAGTAACTAGCAAAAATTAATCCGGGGCTCTAAACCGTAGCGCACATTGCCCTCCAGTCAGGCAGATTCAGCATGATGTGCCTCAGCAGTCAGGTTATGATGTGCTTGTGAGCAGACACTAGTTCTTAGGACTTGCCTCGAAGGAGGTAAAAGAGAAGTGAGTAGTGTAGTTTGAAAGGAACCAAAACAGTATTTCAGACTTCTTTGTGATTGCTCTTACCTACTAAAAATACAAAATCCTCATTTTAGCATCCTCCAAAAAAAAAAAAAAGAAGAAGAATAGAAATTGACTTAAATGTTAATGATGTCTCTGAAAATCATGGTTAACAGGGAATAGGGAACTCTGGTATAATACTGGTGCTCCCATGAGTTTTAATTTGCCTTGTTTAATATTAATATCAGGACTTTCAACTTGGAAAATGTTCATTTTCTAAAGCATATATAATAGAAAAAGATCATTTTTTTTTCTTGAAATCTTCTCTGGGGAGAGGACTGTCTTAAACAATCAGAAGCATTGGTCATTTTTATTTCAAAGAGTTTATTCAGTCTCCAGATTCACATGCCACTTTGTTTAGTGACTATATTCATACCCATTTAGTATTTTACAGGACTCATGGCTGGCTCCGTCAGAAGAGCATGCGGTTCTTGACCTCGGGGTCCTGAGTTCAAGCCCTATGTTGAGGGGAGAGAGTACATAAATAAACTTGAAAAAAATAGTGTTGCATAAATGTCATTGATACCTTCGGCAAGTCTTTTTTTTTTTTTAATTTTTTTAAATGTTATTTATTTTTGAGAGACAGAGACAGAGTGCTAGTGGGGGAGGGGCAGAGAGAGAGGGAGACACAGAATCCGAAGCAGGCTCCAGGCTCTGAGCTGTCAGCACGGAGCCTGATGTGGGGCTCGAACTCACAGACTGTGAGATCATGACCTGAACTGAAGTCGGATGCTTAACCGACTGAGCCACCCAGGCACCCTATCTTCAGAAAGTCTTTTGAAAGACCCTCTTAAGAAGGTCCTATTTCTAAAATTTTCATGTTTGATTCATTCAGATATGGGGAAAGGCTATCATTACTTGTATAAATGTCTATTTCTACATTCTAAGAAACTTTCTCCAAATTTTTAACAACTTGTCCATTGGGTGTTGAAATACCAAGGAGCCTGGCTGAAAAAGGAGAGAATCTTAGCTACAGTGGAGAACTTAGGAGAATGGGAAGTAAGCACCAGTTCTTTATGTTCATATGAACAGCCCTGGCATTAAACCCAGAGATTTAGGCAAGAGAACCAGACAGAGTTTTCTCCGAAAAGCTTTCCTTTCAAGGGTCCAACAAGTTTGCAGCTTGACTCCCCTCCACCATCTGGCATCTTTGACTCATCCACACCTTCTGGCCCTCACATTCTCATTTCCCATGTGTCAGCTTCCTGGAAAGGACATGTCTTATGCACCAGCTATGCCACAGCCCTCATCACCCCCTTCTGGACTTAGTCATGCCTCAGCAAGAGCTGCTTCCTATTTCAGAGACTGGAGTAAGGAAGGGATGCTTGGGCCTAGGGCTGTGCTGGAGCTGTGGCTATTGTCCAGGGGGCAACATGTGGAGGGCGGATGAAGGGAGCAGACCCCAACCTCCACCGTACACAGGGCTAGTCCTCTAACCTTGTTTGGCACGGCAGCAGCAGTCTCAGTAGCTAAGCCGAGGACCCTGCAGCCATATGCTTGCCATTGGTCAACTCCTGGGCTGTGGCGCTGGTCCCTTCTGAATGAAACGTGGGCTGTGTTGATATCAGTCAGGGGATCTAGGCTCACAGTACTTATTAAGAGTCAGGGCTCCTTCTGCTTGCTCCGGGTAGCTGGGTGGGGATGGGGGTATGGGATGGAGAGAATCCTTAATCCTTCATTGGCAGCATCATGAGATCCTGCTAAAATTGCAATCATATTTTGTGGGGGATTCATTTGTCTCAGTTTAGCTCCATATCCACTGGCCATTGAAGCTGCATTAAATTATTGTGCCCTCTGTATCAAGGGGCAGACAATGCAGGCTAGTCTTAGGCAGCCCTGAGGAGCCCCCAGCCTTGGTTCCAGATAAAGATGAAATATCTGGATTCAATGATAAACCTTCATCCTTCCAAAAAACACCTGTTTGGACCCTGCCTAGCCTGCATCATTTTGATGATTGAGTTTGGTAGCAGATTGAAATGAAGTAGCTATTTCCTTTGGCTTTCCTGGCAGACACTGCCCACTGCTTCCAGTGTGTGCACTGTAGGTGGTGGGTGTGGGTGGCCCTGTGGGTGGGTGCCAGGGGGGAACTGCCCCCCACCCGCCGGGCAGTAAGCAGAAGCAGGCAGAAGTCTGAAGCTGTAAGCCTTCCACACTGACTTGCAATGTTCCTTGTACTCCAGGTGCTGCTGTTTCTTTAAGAGGAAAAGGAAGAAGACTGCCCAGCGCCACAAGTGACCAGTGCCTCCCAGGAGTCCTCAGGCCCTGGGGACTCTAACTCAATTGCACCCGCAGCTCCTGCCATTTTTCATTGGAAGGGACTCCTCTATGGGGGAGGGTGGAGGTCCAAACCAAAAAGAAGAAAACAGATGCCCCCAGAAGGAGCCAGTGCAGGCAGCCAGGGCCCAGTGGGTCAGTGGCCATCCCCGCCTGCCTACAGCTCTGAGCAGGTCCCAGAGCTGCAGCTCCTCCACTGCTTGCCCTCGGGGCTGCCTGGTTGACTCTCCTTCCTATTGTTTACAGTGAAGGTGTCATTCACAAAAACTCAAGGACTACTATTCTCTTCCCTCCCGTAGTTTACTCCCGGTTCTTGCCCCACCCTCAACCCTCTCCAGCATAAAAGCTAGTGAGTTAAAGGCTTTGTCTGCTGAAAGAGCTTAAGAGGCTGGGGGTGCGGTCAAGAAGGCAGGGGGAAGATGGCAGGCCTGGCAGGAGAAGAACGTTCTCCACCTACCAGGTGTGCCTGGCAGTATGGCTCCGTCCTCTGTGCCTCTGCAGCCTCCATCCCCAGCTGGCCACGGGGTGCAGGTTCTTGCCACCCTCCCTCCTGTCAAGTTACACTGTCGGACACAAGCTGTGAGAAATCTGCAGTCTACTGTCCCTGCGCGTTGGCATTTTTCGCTCTCTTGACAAGCGAGCTCTGTTCTCCAGACGGTAGTAGGACAATGCAAATTGTTCTGAGCAAAGGAAAAAACTGACTTTATTGCACTTTTAGTTTTGTTTTTTTTTTTAAACAAAAAACATGGCAGATGCATATTGTGTCTGGTTATATTGGGAGTTTTACTTTTTTCTGTTTTGAGGGGGATGGGGCCAGCCAAGCCATTCAGAGAGAACATGGGTCCAGAGGACATTCTCAATGGAAAAAGTTGGGTCTGCAGCACCCAAAAGAGAAGAAGCCAAACTCTTGTCATTCTGAGTAAACACTCAGGTTGGCAAAGAAACATACTTGAATATTCATTCATCTTCTCAGCTGCTGAAGAATGTCCCTACCAGAGCCTCTTGACCTCATCAGCCTACAGTTTGGACCGCCTAGCTCTCCAGCACATGGGATGAGCCAGCCAAGCCAGACTGACCAGGAGAAGGAGATGCTTGACAAAAAAATTGGAAATACCAGTTTCCTCCACTGCCAGGGACTTCCAACTAAATAGCCATGTGACTTTCTTAGTGACTTGGGGGACAAAATTAGTGATGAAATGGCCACCGCCATATTGCCACTAGTGGACAAGAAGAGGAGGACTAAGTGAACCCGCCTTCCAACTGCCAGAAGAACCTCAGGATTTGGCATCATAGGGCCAGGAAATAAAATCATTGTGTACTGTCTGCCCCGATAGCTGAGTGATAGCATTTGGGCTGGCCTGCCTTACCAGGAACCAAGCACCTGCAGATCTCCCAGCAGGTCCACAGCAGCATGCTTAGGACTGAGCACGTGGGGCTGTATGAACAGGAAGATAAGATTGGCTGGTGCTGGAAAATTCCAAGGGAAAGGATACTGAAATGAAAGGTCTGAAATTATCTTCTCATTTGGATATAGACTCCTTCCAGATAAGATGGCCATGTACCTAGAGCGTGTTTTCCCCAGTCCACTGTCTGCCTCCCCATGTGGGTTAGCCACCTGATCTACTACCATGAAGAGTCTCGGTTCTTCGTTCACTGCTTGGAAAGTAATGTATGGAGTTAATCTTACTGTGCTCAATTTTCATTTGAGTTCAGTGGCTTATGTAAACAGTGACCTCTTTCCAGATGTGATGGAGGAGAAAGAACCACTTACATCAGGGAACAAGGCCTTGTATCTGGGAGTAGAGAGAGCTAACTCACCAAGGAGGACAGTGGCTGGTGACTTAGTCTGGTGGTTTTGGGAACTCCGAAATCATTGCCTCTGGCTTGAGATGGAGGGCCGTGTTTTGGACTGGAGGATGTGGGGATACTTTCTGGTAGTTGGCATTTCCTGACAAGTCCCTCGATGTATCTTACATGGAGCAGAGATAGCAACAGTGGCATGGATCAGAGTTACTGGGCTTTACCTCTTCCATCGGGCCTTGGCTAGGAAATACCATTTTACTGGCTTCAAACCTGCTCAGCTCATGTAAGGATTGTAATCTTTCATTTCTTTAAAAGAAATTTTCCTGTATACAAAACAGAGTGGCTGGGAGACACAGTGTCACATCCCTTTTCCACAAGGGTTTTGAATATTGAGGTTTGCTTCCTTGATAATACCTAGTGGTTAAGGCACCATCACAGAAATGTACAGTTTCTCAATTGGCATTTGGGCAACTCTAACTTCCTGTATAGAAACTTTAACTTCCTTTTCCCTCTGTAGGAAAAAACCTTGCCTGTCAAGGGATGGCAAGGGGAAGTAGTGACAAAGCCTCTAGCATCCTGGCACTCCACACCCCACTAAGTGCCTCCCACCTCTGCTTCCACAAAAAAGCAAAGGCATTGACCAGCTTGGCTCAGGGCAAGCCCCCCTGCAGCTGAGTTTGTGACTTTTTTTGGTCTTAAATGTTTTAAAGGCTAGCTCTTGAAGGGTTAAACCTAAGCAGTTATGGGGGGTCCTTCCTAATGCACTGTTCTCATTCTCTGCACCCCCCCCCCAAAATCTCTTACTAGGTATCTGCTTTTCATAACAAAGGCAAAGAGCCCCACGTCCCTCTGGCATGTAGGGTAATGGTGATTCTTCCAAGGCCATTAGCACTCCAAGGTGGTCCCAGGCCTCTGAGAGATTCTATTGTGATCTTCCTGAAAATTAAGTAAATAAAAAGACTACCTAAGGAATAATTTGGCCATCAGTTCCATCCCCACCAGCACATCAGGGCTCCCTCTTCAACCCTGTTGCTATAGTTGCTTAGTTCTGTGCCTCAGCCGGGTCCCTGAGGTTGGGCAGTCCCTCCACCCACCACCCACCCAAATCTACTCACTATAGTTTTGGAACTTTCTCCATTTCACAGCATGGTGCCTAAGGATCTTTTTCTTTGGGGTCGGTGCAGTTGCTTCTGAGTTAGCAGTAAGTACTAGCAGCGTTCACTCAAAATATTCTTAATAGTATGCCATTAGGAGGATGTCTCCCAAGCCCTACGGTCCTCAGGTGTTGCATCCTGAGCAGATTAAGTCACGCAGGCCAGGAATCCACCAAGGCACAAGCGGTCCTTCTCTTATGACCAGAGGATGACGTATGTCTGTGCAATCAAGCAGCTAAAGGTTGATCGCTTACACACACCTTGGCATTTCCCAGTGGTCTCACTCTGGACTCTGCAAGGGTGGGCAGTGTGCCAGCAGCCAGTGTACTTTTCTGACAGCCTTAGTGAACATTCTGCTATATTGGGTCTGTCTAGAAGTAAACAGGGTCTAAGAAGGTACAAGTCAAGTGACTAGGCTAACCTCCAGTTAAAGCTCCATTTCACTCTGGAATGCAGAGGCAACAGGGGACAGCAGAATCCTGGGCTTTTCAGTAGAAATGTTGATTTGCCTGTTTTATCTGCATGAATTCCAGGTACAAAGAAATCACCTCTGCCATTAGCCAGAAGAGGGTCCATCACCTCTATATCCCAGCTTAGTGCACTGGAAATGGACACGGATAGTGCATATTCATTGTTGATTCTCCGTGTTAGTAACCTCCTTTAATGTCAGAAATATGCAGTGATGGTAAATGTATGTCAGATTGGTTACTAAAGATCATAGCCTTAACTTTTTTGTATGCAAAAGATAGAATTAATTGCCCCTGTCAGCAAGCATGGCTGATGTTTCTCAAAAATAAGTACTTCCATGACAGCATAGAAAGCATCTCAAAGGAACTTGATCTTTTGATGCATCTCTCCCAATTCCACATGCCTCCTGTGTGTCCCAGTCACCTCCATTTTCATACTGAAACCAGTTTTCCATTCCCAGTGAATTGCCCTGACAGTGTCGTCTCCAGCGTCAGCCACATTAGGGCTCAAATTACTCAGATTGGGAGCTTACAGCGCCATACAGCCAACATTGCCTTTGCCAGTCCACTGCCACTGTCCCCGCCATTGCCCCAATGTGGGCAGATGAATTCCAGCAACCCTTAGGGAGCCAGGATAACGAGGCACCCCATCTGGATTGGCCATATATAAGCACCAGGCACTTGTTTTGGGGGCTCTTGTTTTGGCAACTCCGGGCCTCCAGGAAAGCCCTGTCTAGAAATTGATGGCCAGTGATTCCCAGTCTTCCCTATGACGGGTTGGCAGGAATCAAAATGGGATTCCTATGGTTTTATTGTTTTGGGGGTGGGGGGAGGGAGGCAGCGGAGGGGTGGCTTTGTTTCTGAATAAAGAAGAGAGGAAACTATGGCCCTTCTGAGGGTTTGCAGAGTTTGAGCAGTGTTTTAGCCACAAATAAGAAATCTTGGAAGTCTTTGATCAATTAAGCAGTCTTAAAAACATGTTTCTCATAACTCCTTTTGCAGGTGACTGAGTGCAAAAGAATAGGTTTCTCCACTGTATTCAAAAATAGTAAGTAGGTTCCCTGGATATAGACTGTAGTAGTTGACAAATTTCCTCAAAAAGCAACCAGGAAGTCCACTCCAGTATTTGTAGATCAGCTTACAAAGGAAAAAGTGAACATGTACTCCATATATTTCTAGTTTTGTTACCAAACTTGATGTTATAAAGAAACCTCAGTTCTGTGGACAGAATTTCTTTTGTCGCTTTTCTTTTACTCCTTGCAATCTTATTTCCGGTGCCATCACCACCTTCAGAGTCTCAGAGCAGAGGGTTATCCTTGGTAATAAAGGGGGGTGCAGTGCAGTCATCCCAACAAGACACACAGGAAAACAGCTGTTCTGACTGCCTCTTCCCTGCAAACCCCCTCTTTCAGGGCAGGTGAGACATTTTCAGTGTTCCTCTTCATGAGCTCCAGACCAAATCCCAGGCCAGCCCTTGCACTGAAAGCTTTTGTAAGAGGTTTATCAATCTGTTAGGAATGTCTCAGGAGAGATGAGCCATTTCTTTGGGGGGAAATCTATTTACAGATGGGTGTGTGGTTGCGCTTGTATGCCTGTGTGTGTGTATATGTGCGTGCATGCGCACGTGGTCTCATCTGTGCATTTCACTTCCATAAAGACTCACAGGCCAGGCTGCTGAGACCATGTGTTTATGAATATCCTTGGAAGTAAACAAGTAACAATTGAGCTTCTCAAACTAGTGTCACAGCAGGCTGGCTCTGGGAATGAGCCCCATTTATCAAGCAGAAAAGTAAACAGCAGAAAAGATAGAGATGAAACCAAAAATATTATAACCCCCCAATGGAAAATAATGTTGATTCATCAATTCCCATTGGATATATTACATGCTCTAATTTATTATATTATTATTTTGTCTGTTTCTTTAATCTTTGCCCATTGTACTTTTAAAAAGATGTTGGGATGTTGATTGCAATTTTTTAAGACTAGATAATGTATAAATCAGCTGTGGAAATCAGTTTTAAATGCTGTGTGGATGTGTCTGATTTATTGTTAAATGCCTTTTTTTTTTTTTTTTAACTTTTTGTTTTATTTTAGATATGTGTTGTTGTTTCATAAACCCCGGCACTGGTCGCAAAGCTCAGCTGTGAAAATGAAATTTGTAGTATTTTTTAACATGAATGTTTATTTCAAGTGTATTTGAAATGGTTCCTCTGGGAGAGAGATTTGTACACCATTAGGAAAAACTCCTCTGCAGAGGAAGTAAGCCGCCTTTGGAGAAAACGGAAAATGGGTCTTGATGTGTTATCTCAGAGTAGCCCATTTCCTAGGGCACCATGGAAAAACACAAATGTGATCTTTAAGTATACCTCTTCCCTAATTTGGGGAGGAAAGGACTCAGTTTGCACCCTTTTTGTATGTAAAATAAAATGTCTTACCTTTCTTGACTAATTTTGTTTGGTTAGTTGGTTGGTTTGTCTGGTTTTAAATTCCCCTGGCTCGTTTGTAACTAAGAATCCAGCTAGGATTACTTTGATAGGATTCAGGGCTCTAGTGAATGAAAATAATGCTTGATACTTTGGCATTCTTGCTTCATTCCTTTGGGTTGAACATTGCTCTCTCCTGCTGGTCACTTTATTTCTGTTTATTTCTAAGTTTATTTGTTGATTTGAGAACCAGAGCATGAGCAGGGGAGGGGCAAAGGAAGAGAGAGAGAATCTCAAGCAGGCTCTCCCCTGTCAGCATGGAGCCCCATGCAGGGCTCAAACCCAACAAACTTTCAAAACCCAAGAGTTGGATGCTTAACCAACTGGGCCACCCAGGTGCCCCCATTTTTTTTTTAATTTTAGAGAGAGCATGAGTTGGGGAGAGGGGCAGATGGGGAAAGAATCTTTTTTGAATGCTTATTTTTGAGAGAGAATGAGCAGGGGAGGGGCAGAGAGACACAGAATCTGAAACAGGCTCCAGGCTGAGCTGTCAGCACAGAGCCCAACGCCAGGCTTGAACTCACGAGCCGCAAGATCATGACCTGAGCGGAAGTCGGATGCTCAACCAACTAAGCCACCCACCCAGGTGCCCCACCCCCCCCCCCTCCCCGAGAGAAAGAGAATCTTAGGCTCCACACTGAGTGTAGAGCCCGATGCTGGGCTCTAATGACCCTGGGATCAGGACCTGAGCCGACTGAGTCACCCAGGCGGCCCCTGTTGGTCACTTTAAATATTCCTGGCAGTTGGGGCGCCTGGGTGGCTCAGTCGGTTAAGTGTCCTACTTCAACTCAGGTCACGATCTTGCGGTCCGTGAGTTCGAGCCCCGCGTCGGGCTCTGGGCTGATGGCTCAGAGCCTGGAACCTGCTTCTGATTCTGTGTCTCCCTCTCTCTCTGCCCCTCCCCCGTTCATGCTCTGTCTCTCTCTGTCTCAAAAATAAATAAACGTTAAAAAAAATTTTTTTTTAAATATTCCTGGCAGAACATGGACATTCATCACTCACATACTGGTTCCTGTATCCCTGTGGTTCTTAGGTCGTAGAACATCAGGAAGTTAGGATGTACTCTGTGGAACAGCTTTGGAATAGCTTTATAATGCTCTTCTAATGAACATCTACACAGGGGATAAAACTATGATGTGCAATTATAAAATCATATATATATATATATATATATGGCCACAAAGTAACTGTCAGTCGGCATGATTGGTTCCAGCTTTTTTGTTACTACTCAATTACTACTTGATTTGTTTTTTCACTGGGTAGGCAAGTAAGCAGAAGACACTTAAGATCATCATGAGAGAAAAACTTCACACCGAGAGCATTTTATCCATCAAGCTTTTTTTTCTTTCAAAAGTGGAGGGGAGGTGTGGAGGAGGCAGGTTTTATGTGTTTTAGCATTAGCTCCTCAGGTGTAGGCTACTTTGAAAAAACATAGTTTGGTAAACATTTTTCTCAATGGCTATGGAGGGCATGAGACCAGTGAGTGGGGAAAGAGGCCTGACCAAAAAAATGGTTGGAGGATCAGATCAACTTTGTCAGTGCAACAGTTTTACCTAGGAGAACCTTTACCGGATTGAGGTGTGAGGATTAGAAACAGCAAACATCACTTGTGTTTACATGAGAGAAATGTGGAAACTTTGCAGCCTGACTGCAGTGACCTCAGTGTAAGCAAGGACAAATTAATGCCAGTGGCCATGCATAACCTCAAACTTGGGTCAGCACCTCATAAAGACAACAAATTGCAGGGCTCAACTAATTGAAAGGGAGCTGTGCCTACCTGGAATTTGGGCTGTGAAGACCAAGACTTTCTATATTAAGCTTCGAAAAGTGATTTTTCTTTTTAATTTTTTTAATGTTTATTTATTTTTGAGACAGAGAGAGACAGAGCATGAACGGGGGAGGGGCAGAGAGAGAGGGAGACACAGAATCGGAAGCAGGCTCCAGGCTCTGAGCCATCAGCCCAGAGCCCGACGCGGGGCTCGAACTCATGGACCGTGAGATCGTGACCTGAGCCGAAGTTGGACGCCCAACCGACTGAGCCACCCAGGCGCCCCTGATTTTTTTTTTTTTAACGTTTATTTATTTTTGAGACAGAGAGAGACAGAGCATGAACGGGGGAGGGTCACAGAGAGAGGGAGACACAGAATCTGAAACAGGCTCCAGGCTCTGAGCTGTCAGCACAGAGCCCGACGCGGGGCTCGAACTCACGGACCACGAGATCGTGACCTGAGCCGAAGTCGGACGCTTAACCGACCGAGCCACCCAGGCGCCCCTCGAAAAGTGATTTTAAGGGCACTTGGGTGGCTCAATCACTGAAGTAACCAACTTCAGTTCAGGTCATGATCTGGGGGTCGGGCCTTGTGCCCTGACAGCGAGCAGCCTGCTTAGGATCTTCTGCCTCCTCTCTGCCCCTCCCCGCCACACGCACGCATGTTCTATCAAAAATAAACATTAAAAAACAAAAACAAAAAAACAGCATTGAGTGGGGCGCCTGAACCCAGGCCGTCTCATAGGTATTATTTGCCACCTCAGTACTATGACGTTACTGCAACCAAAATTTGAATACAGCCCTGCAGCAGTGTTGGCGGAGTTATATACAAAATCAGTGCAACACAATCCGTTGCTCACACGCACACAAAACGGTTACTTGGAAAAATAGGCAAAGAAAGGAAGTTAAGAACCAGAGTATACAATATTAAAGCGTGCACTGACTCATACATACAGCAGTAAGCACGGTAAAAACCAGAGAACAGGTAGTATAGTGACATGGACTAAGTCAAAAAGGGGTTTGAAGCAAGTTTTACAAGACAAGTAGAAGGAGCAGTATAAGGTCATGTTCTGGGTAAGCACAAACATGCCCCGAGTTTGGGGAAGCTACCATATTTAAACCCAAACTGATGGTGGCTAATGCTTAACTGGCCCAATTCGGAAAATAACAAGTGCCTTCTCTCCCGCTATCCACCGACTTCTAACATAAACTGACCCTCCAAAAGATTTCCACTCCCACAAAGGCAGAGCCGGCCAAGGGACCCATCGCTCTACATGCTGGGGCTTGTAGTCTCCTCAGAGACCCAATCCGCGCGCTCTTCAGGGCCAGGCGGTGCCGCCTTCAGTGATCCTCTCCCCGTGGGTGGGCGTTGGCTTGCGGGGGAGCCAATGAGGCCACAGTAACGTGGCAGCCACCCACGAGCCCGCGTCTCACCCAGCAGGGTCCGCGAGGCGGGCTCCGCCCCCCACGGGGACCTACTACACGGCGCAGACCTAGAGGGGGGAAACAGGGCCCGCCTCCTGCCAGGAGGCCGGTAGGAGCCCCGGTTCCCCCCCGCGGCCGCATTCGGTGGAGGCGCCGGTGCCCACGTTGACGCGTCCCCACCCTCTTCCGGCCCTCGGCTGCCCGGGCCGCGCTCGCTTCGCCCGGTGGATGCTGCGCCTCTCCGAGCGGAACATGAAGTTGCTCTTCGCCGCCGCCCTCATCGTGGGCTCCGTCTTCTTCCTGCTGTTGCCAGGTCCTTCCACGGCCGACGAGAAGAAGAAGGGGCCCAAAGTCACCGTCAAGGTCCGTCTTCCCCTATCCCAACCTTCCTGGCAAGGCCCACCCTCCGTCCCCCGGGTTCCGGCTTCGGCGCCGCTGGTTAGCGGTGTCCGAGGCATTTAGGCTCCCAGAGCTCAGGCCCAGGCGTCCTCAACTTTGGCTCAGCCTCTCCCTAGGTTCTCGGCTGTGGCCTCGTGGCGTCCGTGCAGTCCTGGTCGTTGAGACCGGAGAATGCTCGGCTCCTCCCCAACACCCCAGCCCTTGCCGTGATTCAGGAGCCGACGCTGGGCATGTCCAGCTGGGGCTGCCACTGTCAGCCTCAGAGCAGTCTTTTTGCAAATACTGTCCAGCGCTGGGGAAATGGTGAAAGATCACATCTGCCAAACAGAATCCTTTCTTTACTTGGGCCAGATTTTACCCACTTCCAATTACAAAACACAACAATCTAGTTTAAACGTGCGTGGCAAGCTTAGGCTCGCCTCTTTATGGTTTTTTGATGTTCATTTCTAGAATCTGTGCTCATTATTTATTTAGACTAAAGGTGGTTTGGCACGCTATAATCTTAAGGAGAGCGCATTTTCTAGGAGAAGGGTCTGGAGTCTTCATTAGATTCTCATGGTAGAGTTTTTGTCACTACCAAAATCAGGTTCGGAATCACTGTTTTCAAAATACCGCTCTGTTCTCTCCTACCTTCATGGTAGCTTCTTGGCCCCTCCCTTCCCTAACAAGGCCCCTTTAAAAAGGCTGACTTTGAAATGGTGTTCTTCCTTAGGTGTATTTCGACCTGCGAATTGGAGATGAAGATATAGGCCGGGTGGTCATCGGTCTCTTTGGAAAGACTGTTCCAAAAACAGTGGACAATTTTGTGGCCTTAGCCACGGGAGAGGTAAGTGACCAGAGCAGAGGTAGTCAAACTCAAATGAAGTGAAATTGGCAAGTAGGGCTGGCAGGAAACTGAAGTGCAGAGCCTGGCCCAACTATACCAGGAGTACTGCTCCTGTGAGTACCCTCACAGAGTACTGCCGACCCATAGTACTGGGAACCACTATTATCGCATCTTGTGGGTTTTATAAACTGAATTCAGAAATAGATTTTTTTTTGGAGAAAATTGTTTATTATATTTTTTTAACGTTTATTTATTTTTGGGACAGAGAGAGAGCATGAACGGGGGAGGGGCAGAGAGAGAGAGAGAGAGAGACACAGAATCGGAAGCAGGCTCCAGGCTCTGAGCCATCAGCCCAGAGCCTGATGCGGGGCTTGAACTCACGGACCGCGAGATCGTGACCGGAGCTGAAGTCGGACACCTAACCGACTGAGCCACCCAGGCACCCAAGAAAATTGTTTATTTTTAAGACATTTCAGTAGTCAAGGAAAAGCAACCAGAACTTTCTTTTAAGGGTGAAGGGCCCAGAGCTTCCCAGGTTTTAAAGAAACAGGAGTGCCCCATTTAAGAAAGTTTGTATTCCTCTTAACTCTAGAGAACAAACTGGTGGTTACCAGAGGGGCTGGGGTTGGGGGACGGGTGAAATGGCAAAGGGGATTAAGAGTACACTTAACCATAATGGGTGCTGAATACTGTATAGAATTGTTGAATCACTATATTGTATACCTGAAACTAATATAACATTGTATGTTTTTATACTGGAATTAAAAAATTATCAAGGAAAAAAGTTCCTATTATAACTTTCCATTGAATTAGGTAACTTTTTGATGTGATTTGATCAGTTTTCATGCATCTGTTTCTATGATTAGAAAAAAAAAGAGGGGAAAGGTGGAAACATGTGAAGTAGAATTGTGTAAAGTCTGGGAATTATATAAAGGCACAGGAATGTGCAGTCTTAGCCCCTCTCCTGGATCTGTGTGTCCCATGCCTCGCCTATGGGAACTGTTCACTCAGTGGCACATGGAATGATGAATCTGGTCAGCAGTGGTGTCTCTTCCATGATGAGTTGTGGGCTAGGCTCTTGCAGGGCCTACTTAATATCTGCCTGTGCCTCATGCCACCTCTCACCTTTTCATTCCCTTTTCTAGAAAGGATTTGGCTACAAAGACAGCAAATTCCATCGTGTGATCAAGGACTTCATGATCCAGGGTGGAGACTTTACCCGAGGAGATGGCACTGGAGGTAACCTCAGGTCGTCTGGGCTATAGGATCTGTTAATGCAGCTTCCCACAGGGGAGAGCTGGGCTGTGTTGGGTAGACAAGGCCTCGTTTTCGCCCAGGTCCAGAGACAGGACTGGCACCTGCATTGAGACCAGCTGCAGCCTTCTTTGTACAGGGAACCCAGTATGAGAGGAGAAATGAGGGGTCATGTGGATCTTACCCCGCTGACAGACCTGGCAATTAAGGCCTGCAGCGTTGATGACTTTTCTCTAAATACCCCCTGGGGGGAAGGGAAGCAAAGTGTACCATGTGGGTGATTCTGGGTCATGCATGCAAAGCCTGAGTGGGCAACCTTGGAAGCCCCAGCGGGGGTGGGAGCAGCTGCTCCCCTTGGCAGTCTCCCTCCCACCAGAGACCACTTGGCAAGAGCCAACTGAATCTCCCCTTTGCATTACTTGTACACATAGGACAGAGAGACAAATAGCCTGGACTTACCTAACCCACGGGAGGGCTCACCGTACTTGGGTGCCCAGCATACTCTTCCCTCAAGACTAAGGCTGCCCCTCACCCCATCACCAGATATCTGTCGGGACAGGCTTTATGGTAGGTGCCGGGTGCAAAAATCAGGGGGACAGCAACTTGCTTTCACTGCTAAAGAATGGGATGAGTTGGGGGTTCTGCGTAGTAGGTGCCCGGCCTATGGTAAATCAATCCGGCCATTTTCAAAGTGCCAACAAGCAGAGGAATCACTTCCTGGCCAAGCTGATCAGGAAGTGGCCTTGTGAATATGAGGGAAGATTTGAACTGGGGTCCTGGCTGGGGAGAATTTGGACAAAGAGGCAGGGCTAAGGTGAACCCAGCTATGTTATGCCACAGGAGCTTGGCTGAATAATGGGGTCGGGGGATGGAAGTAGAGCACATGCCACACTGGGGTCCCGGAGTGGTGGGCCACGGCAGACCTGGCAACCTGGGCTTTGTCCTGCATGAAGTTCCACAGAGGACTTGAATGGAAGACCCAGTCGCAGAGGAGTTTTAGGGAGGCTGAGATGGCAGTTTTTAATACATTTAAGATGCTCACAAGGGTTCTCCAGCACACTCCGTTACCGCTCTGAGCATTAGCTGTACCTGCAGTGGGGGTAGCAGGAGTGCAGAGGAAGAATGCACAGCTAACGGGGGTGGGAACCATATGGACAATGTGCAAAGGAAAAGGTGTCAGAAGAGTAACTGAAGTCTGGAGGGGAAGACGACAGTATGTTGAACTTTAATTCGAGCTATTCCATCTGAGTTTGGGAGTCCATGTGTGTTGGGAAAGTGACTGAAGTATAGATGTGGGGAAATCCTGCAGTTGATCGAGATTTACAAAGAGGACTCTGATCTTAGCCAGCACTCGAGCCAGGAGTCACTGCAGAGGGCGGGGTTCCTCCCTAGCCTGGGTGTGAGATGTCCCTGTCAGCATCTAGTGACTCTTAGGTTCAGACTTCCCCACCTCCTACAGTCAGAAATACCTCCTGAAGAACAGCTGTCCAGAACCACTTCCCAAGTGGGGTCCATCCTCTGGAACCACAGGGGGAAAATAAGGTGTACTGAGGAAGGAAAAGGAGTTTTGTAGGCAAGTGAGTCTGAAAGGTGTTGGGTAGGGGCACCTGGGTGGCTCAGTTAAGCCTTTGACTCTTGATTTCGGTTCAGGTCATGATCTCATGGTTTGTGAGATGCATGCTAACCGCATGGAGCCTGCTTGAGATTCTCTCTCTCCCTCTCAAAAATAAACATTAAAAAAAAAAAAAAGGTGTTGGGTAAAACAAGACAGGATTTCTCCTGGAAGCATCTCTGAGAACTTGAGGGAGGAGCTCTGAAATGGCATAGGGGTCTGCCCAGCTCCCTTTGTCATTTACCCTCTGGCCTCGGACCCCTCGCGGAAAGACACACCACACACATCGACAGGCAGCTTTTATTTTGTGTTCATTAATAAGAGGTTCTTGATTTTCCAGAACCCAAATGGCAGCCCCTCCAGCCTCCTCTCAGTATCTTTTGTGCCATTAGGAACAAAAGCTGTCCTCTTCTTCTGGAGAGCTCTTACCCTCCCATGTCCCCTGCACAGCACCTCTCTCCACCAAAGTCCCTCACAGTTCCTATGGCAGACCTCTCAGGCCATAGCTAAGGGTAGCTGTTGATCTGTGCCTTATTTAAAAGCCACTAAAGTCTATTCTCAAAGTAATCGATCAGGTTAGCTGTTCACTAAATCGGCCTGGCATCGTGCCCCACTTGGTCTGTCAGCATGATTTGGCTCCAAGACCAGAGGGTAGGAAGAGCACAGCTTTTATGTCCTTATAATCCATTTGAGCCTGGCCTGGCACAGAGGTCGAGTCCCTGGAATCCTCACCACAAAGATCTGCTTGGCTTGGGCCTACCCAGCTCCCTGACCTACTCTTTCTTCCCAGGTAAAAGCATCTATGGTGAACGCTTCCCTGATGAGAACTTCAAGCTAAAACACTACGGGCCTGGCTGGGTGAGCATGGCCAATGCAGGCAAAGATACCAATGGCTCCCAGTTCTTCATCACTACGGTTAAGACAGCCTGGCTCGATGGCAAGCACGTAGTGTTTGGCAAAGTTCTGGAAGGCATGGTGAGTTTCAGGGGCTAAACTTGGGCAGCTCTCGTCAGGAAAGCACCATATCTTTTATCGTTTTCCCAAAAGGGGACCCACATTCACACCAGTGTTCATGTTTACAAACTTGGGGGGAATTAAGAACTACCCTACTACTCTATGCCCCTAAGTTCTCAATTTTTCCAGCTCCAGGCACAGGCTCTGGAGGAGGCCTGTTGAGGCTGCACAGGTGCCTCCATTTCACCCAGTGATGTGCAGGCACCACCCTGACTTGTACAGGACATGGCTTAACATGATGTCCCTGAGAAGCCACTTGGTGCCCACTCCCCAACCACCTTTTTCTTCCTCCTTGCCCTTAGCCTGGCTCGTACTTCAGGGATCAAAACTATTGCATTTTCTGGGTTCTCCCTGCCCTGTCACCTGGCTATGCTTCTATTAGGATTTTGGTGCCTGGAGCTTGGCATGCTATTCATGTGGGCATCTCATCCCTCCCTGGCCATATTGTGAGGCCTGTCTCCCTTGAGAGGTGGACCTCCTGACCTCTCTGCTTTACTGCTTCTGCCTTCCTTTCTAGGAGGTAGTGCGGAAGGTGGAGAGCACCAAGACAGACAGTCGGGACAAGCCCCTGAAGGATGTGACAATCGCAGACTGTGGCAAGATCGAGGTGGAGAAGCCCTTTGCCATCGCCAAGGAGTAGGGACCCAGGGACTTCTTCCCTTTGAGCCACCATCTGTGCGGCCCTGTTGCCCTCCAGGGAGGGGGTGGGGTGGGTGGGTAAAGATGGCCCGCCACACGGCTCCATGCTGCACTGGCCCTAGTGCTGGCATCTGACGGAGTGGACCCCTCACCTCACATTCCATAGGCCTCCAGGCCCGGTTTTGTAACAAACTCCTATCCATGCTGACCAATAAAAAAAAAAGGTGGTTTGTTTTTTTTTTTAAACCAGTGTGGGCTGAGTTCTTGGGCCTCTAACACCTGCTTAAGTCTCTGTCCCAGCATGTCTGGGACTCTTGGGGCAGGGGGGGCCTGTCCCCATCTGAGGTTCTGGTCTGACCCCTTTCTCTAGACACTGCCTACAAAATTTCAAGCAGGAGATTTTACTCCTCATTTCTAACCTTTGCCACTACTGTGCCTCAACCTTTGCTTGTCTCCTGCCCCTTTCTGGGGTAGGTGAAGAAATACACCAGTCTCTTTTCAAAGCCTACCTCTAAATTGGACTTCTCCCTTTATTCCTTATCCCCTGTTGTCCCTGCCCTGGCATCTGGGGTGGTTAAATCCTGAGTCCAGGCCAAGGGTGACCCAGCCTCTGAGAAGGGGGCTCATACACTGGGGCACATGCCTGTCTTGGCAGGTGGCCCACAGACCTCTGGGCTGGTCAGGGCATCGGTGGCAAAGGAGCAGGGTGACAGGGAGCCTCGGACTGGGCTTTAGCGGAGCTGGTGCTGAAGCCATAGAGGCCCTGGAGCACGCCATTCACCACCATGTTGGACAGAGGCTCTGTGGGACAGAAGGAAAAAGGGAGGAAGGGGTAGGAGACCACAGAGAAACTGATGTAGAGCAGGCCCAGCCTCAGACCTGCAGCTCCTAGAGCACCTGCGCCCATAGGCTCAGCCCCCTCCTCAAGAGGAGGAGTCCCCACCAAGGCCAGAGGTACAAACAGTTGGCCACCCCAAATGGGGCCTTGGCGTTCCTGGCTCACATCCTGTTCATAAGGGCTTGGTAAAGCCAAGCAGGTGAAGAATGGAGACCAGGAGAGCCAAGTTTATTTACCATGTCTGCCTCCTGAAGGAGAATACAAAGCAGGCTATAGGAGCAGCAGGATAGGAGTTGCCCCAAAGGAGGACATTAGGAGGGAGATATTGCCTGGGGGTCCTGAGCTGAAAAATGGCAAGTTCGCCCCTGACTCCCACCCTGCTACCTAGGCCCTAAATACAGATTATACGTCAGAGCCCATCCCCCCACCCCTCACCTGGGGATGGAATGCAAACGTAGGGATCCATGCAGAAGCTGATGACAGGCCGGTGGTGGAGCTGAGAGCTGGGGGGATAGGGGAGGAGAGTCATAACAGTGGAAGGAGAGGCGAGGCAGGGGCAGGGTCTCCTATCAGGTGGAGACTAGGGATTAAGATCACCAAGCACCCAAAAAGGGAAGGTGAGTGAGAAGTGGTCTCAGGAGGCACCAGCAGAGATACCTGGACTGCTGGGAGAGACCAGACACCAGCAGGCACAAGGCCACTAGGGGGCAGCCTGAGTCGGGCGGGGAATTGGGGGCGGGGGGGTGGGGCTTCCACTTGCCTGCTGTTCTTGGGCAGGAACTCCCCCAAGGCGCTGAAAAGAGGAGACCCGCTGTGAGCGGCTGTCAGGCTAGGAGTTGGGGGGAGGCACGCGCGCGTGAGGAAGGGGTGGAGACACGCAAGCCCAGCACCACACCTCCCAAGGGACCACTACTTCTATTTGTAACAAGCTCAGTTCCGGAGGTAGCTGGGGTAAACCAAGACGGTCCAGAAAACAGTCCCTCTGCCCAGAGCAAGAAAGCTAATGAGGGAGGCCATATCTCAAGGAAGAATCAGGCCTTTGCCTCCAAAACCTTGCCTCAGCTGCTTACTTCAGGGAGCCCCTGTCTCCTCAACACTAGGGCCCCTCTCTCTTGCCTGGCCATGGCCCTTAGAGGTGCTCACCCCCAGTTGCTGGCCTTAGGGTCTGTGGAGAAGTGCCGAAGGCTCAGGAATTCCAGTAATTCCTTGGGCACATCCTGGTTCAGGTACAGGACACCCTGGGGAGGAGAACAGAGGAAACCTATAATCAGACCCAGCTATTTAACATAGAGCCCAGTGCAAAATGGAAACGATGGGGGCCTTCCCAAATGACTAAGCCAGGGCAGAGCATTAAACCAAGTTTGGGCCCTTCTGAGCCCTGGGCCCTGAGTAACTACATGGGTCGTATGCCCAGGAAGCCAACCTGGCCTATAATCTGGCCTCACCGTGTGGGGAAGAGGGGGGTCTCCACCCAAATCCTCATCACTGAGGGTAGCACACGCTCTCACCCTGGAGGGAAGAGAGAGCTAGCTTTCGGTGAACTGAAACCACCTGCCTCCGTTTACCTTATTCCCTTCTATCAGTACTGAAAGGGCTGTTTGGACCCATTACTGTTCAGAAAATTGAGGCTTGGGGTAGTAAATAACATGCTTAAGATGTGGGTCTCCTTCATTCCGTGCCCCCGCACCTCTCCCTCTGGGTCACACCTCTGCTCCAGCAGGCTGGGGGGCAGCAGAGTGAACCCCATGCACACCTGGATATAGGCCTCCAAGCCCTGCCGCCGCTGCTCCAGTCCTCTGGTCCTCCAGTTGGGCAGGCGTTTTGAGGGGAAGTCGGGCACTTTGTACAGTTTCTTGATCTGCCAGGAGGTTACCGCGGTGCCATCAAAGCATCCTGATTGAGCCCTCAAGCTCACTTCGGCCTAGCCAAGAGTCTCTCCCAGGCCTCCCCGCCCCCACCTCCAAGACCCTAATGAGTGATGGTTGGGACAGGGTGGAGAGAGGCCCCGGCACCCTCCTCCCCCAAACGCCCGAGGTCTGGCCGGCCACACGTTGGCACCCATAGTACAGGCTGCACCCTGCCCCTGTGCGCCCGCCCCGCAGCCCGCAGGGAGGTCTGTGCCCAGGACAGGGACTGGGGCGGTAACGGGGGTGGCAGAGACTGGGGCCGCAGTTCGTCTCCCAGGAGGTGGGCAGGAACCAGGCCGAGGTCGGTGAGTCGGCGGCTGAGCCTCACCCTCTTGTGCAGCGCGTGGAACTCGCTGTAGCGCCTCTGCACGATGTGCCTGCGCCCGCGGCACAATACTTCCACTCGGAACACCTGGCGGGCGCGGGCGAGCGGCCAGGTGCGCGTGAGGCCCCGCAGAAGGGCTCAGCAGGACCCGCGCCCGCAACACGCCCACCCTCCCTCACGAAGCGGCCTAGGAACCCCGCCACTCTCCGGAGACCCTCCCACGCTCCTCACACGTTTAGGAGAGGGGGAGGACAGAGCCTCCCCTCAGTTCCCTGCAGTCCCTGGTGAACCTGGACCGCCGTCCACGGAGCTGGCACATCCAAGCGGCCCGAGACCCTCGGCAGGCCGTCTTCTGACGGCCTGACCTGCCGCGCTCAGACGCCCCGGCCCAGGCGCGGGGTCCCCACTACATTCGGCACGGAGGAGTCCGGCGGGTCCCCGCGTACCTTCCCATCCATTGCCCCCCGCTCACCATGTGGCCTTTCTCTGGGCTTTGCCTGGGATCCTCGGCCTCAGGTCCCACAGACGGGATGTGAACTTCCAGCATCCGCGCTACGGCTCGAGCCCCTCCGAGCGCAACGCTCGGAGCGCGAACTCTCCGGGCGTAGATCACGGACCCCGGCGGGCCCGGCCCCTCCTCCTCGGGCTCGCAGGCCCCGCCCCAAGCTGGCCCCGCCCCGGGCGTTCCCTCGCGCCGCCGAGTCCTGCGAGGGGCTGATTAGGCAGCGCGGGGGGAGGTGGGACCCGATACCGCCCCTCGAGCCTAGTGGGCCGCAGGTGGGGACCCTTCAGCGGCGGAGAGCCAGCCGTTTGTCAACATTTTCTGAGTGCCCGCTAACAGCCGTAGACGAGCCAAAATTTCACCTACTTTTTATTGAGCGCCTAGTAAGGACTAGAGCCTGTGGGCGCTCGGCAGGAAGGGACGCGGGGCCCAGACCTAGGCGCCGACCTTGGGGGCCAATCAAGGATATTCTTTGAGATCCTCACACCCTTCCCCTAGACCAGGCTGCCCCCCATCTCCTTTCCTCCACCTTTCACCTGGACCCTGGGAGCGCGGCCACGCCTGGGGAGGGCTTGGGCCAATTTCTCTTTGATGTCCACCTCTCCCACCATCCACAAGCCCCTTCATTTCATTCATTCATGAATGCATTCATTCATTCATTCATTCATCTTTCAGCCCCAACCTTCTTCAGATCCAGTTTGCCTGGATGAAGCAGTTTAGGGACCTGAGCTCTGCTTTGAGGGTCAGATAGCTTGGATTTCCTGAACTGTGTAGACCTGTTCTCATCTGCAAAATTGAATAATATGCCTAAGGAGGGTGTATGGAAATGGAGATGATCCCTGTTAAGCCCTCAGCATAGCAGGTGCTGAGAAAGTGGCAGCTTGAGGGCTTGTCCTGGAGGCAGAGGTGGGTGGTGTGTGTACAGGGCAATAAATGGGGAAGAGGGACTGTGGGAGATGGCACTAGGCTGCTACTGCCCACCCCTCTGGGCAGGGCCTTCCTGGGTATGTGGCAGGATTTAATCCAGAACTCTCTGACCCCTTGGGATAGAAAGGGCCTCTGCTCCCCTACTAAGCCCCCCTACACTTCAGCCATAAGAGATCTGTCCCATTCAACAGAGTCCTCAACTCCCCTGACTTCCCCCAACAAAGGCCCTAGCAGACAGTGGAGGGAGGGAGGGCTGGAGGCCTCAAGGTGGGAAGGAGGAAACAGAGCACCTGTCTTAGGGGTAGAGGCTGGCAGTTGGGGGATCACTGACTCCCTCCCTCCCCTGCTAGTGCCGAGGTGCTTCTGAGCTCAAGCAGAATCTCTCCCCACCCCCCACCCAGTTCTGCCCCTAGAGAGAAGCTGAGAGGGTGACCCCAAAGAGGGCAAGCAGGTCTCACCAATATTATGCCCCACGCTTTCTTCCCCCAAGTTCCATCTCACAAAAGCCCCAGAATCAGGAAGGTGAAACTTCCCGGAAGGGAAACCACCCACTGTGAACAGAAGTGCTGAGATTTCATTTCCTTGTACTTTGGAGCCCCCACACTCAAAGACCCTGTTCTCCTTGTCTACTGACCAGGGGGTCCTCTCCCAGGACCTCAGACCTCTAAGCTTCTCGGTCACCTGTCCTAATGACTGCCCTACTATTTAGAAAACTGCTACATCTCTTAATCGATCTCCCTGCTTTTCCTTGCCTCCCTCTCTCACACAAGGTCCATTGTCTACCTAGCAGCACAAACCACCATCAAAGCAACTGCTTCAAACCTTATGAAGGATTCTTTCGTGTTGTACTTTGAACAAAACATCCCCTCCCTACCACAATCTACAGAGCTCTAAGTGACCTAGCCCAGCCTCCACCTCTCATCTCATTTCCTCTCCTTCCCCTTCATGTACCAGGCCCCAGCCACAGTGACCTTCCAGTTCTTTAAACACAACTTGCTCTTTCCTGCCTTAGGGCCTTTGTGCCTGCTGTGACTCCTCACCTGGTGGGTTTAGCCTAGAACTTCCAGCTCTTGGCCTAAAACTCACCTCTTCAAAGACACCTTCCTTCCTGTCCACTTACCCTATCATATCACCCTGTCTCTGCACTTATTCCAATACGTAGTTACTGTTTGTTTATTGTGGGTCTCCCTGGTTTTCCCGACACTGCCCCACGCTCTGAGGGTCATCAGGCCAGTGTCTTGTCAGTGGTTGCTGCCCTGGCACCAAGAATGTAAGAGACGCTCAAACATTTGTTGGTTGAAAGCCTTTCTGACTGAATGGGGGGAGGAGATGTTGGGAAGAGGCTGGGGAGAGGAGGGAAGGCCTGGGAGAGAGGCAGGGAGGGAGGAGTTAAAGGAATAACAACAGGAATCCTCTGCTCACCTTCAGAGCCGGACACCTCGCGACGTCGACCCATCGCAGATTGTTGAACACACCTTGTTTATATGCTTAGTTTTCAGGTGTTCCTGAGACGTCTCAAATTAATGGATTCCCAGCACCAGTTATACAGGGAGATTTGATGCACCTGACTTATAAAACATCTGGTAGGAAACCTGCAGCTCCTGATTCTTCAGTGTTCCGTGGCCATGAGTGAAGATCCAAATGAAGAAAAAACAAGATCCTTGGCTTGCAGACATTTGGGGGTGTCTTTGGGGAGATAAAACAAGCTATGGAGAATATTTTCCTGTAAAGGGGAATACGTGACATAATGTAAACTCCAAAGCACTTGTTATAATCGAAGGAAAACTTATTTTCTGTATGCTGTAAGCACTGGCCCACTCAGTCTATGAACACTGAGCTGAGTCCCACCCACTATATGACAGGTGTGTAGACCCTCAAAGTGACTTGTTTTTAGAATGAGGTTTAGTGTGCAAGCCTCTGTCTTTTCTCCATCACTCTCTAACACATGACTTTAATTTCCAAGTTTCTAAGGGAAGGGGGCTTAAAAGTACTGGTCGGTCACACACCAACTTGGCCAAAGTATTTCCAGATCAGATTATAGAGGGGTGGTTCTCCAACCTCCGCAGGCATCATCATCACCTACAAGTCCTGTTAAATCTCAAATAGGGCTCTGAGCCCAGTTTCCTGAGTGCTTGGGCCTGGCGTGGAGCCTCATCCTGTGCGGGTTTTCACAACTTCCCCTGTACCAGTGCTGCTCCGGGTTGGGGACCACGTTGTAGACACCAGTCTCTTGACTCCCACGCCAGCTCTTGGAGATGAGGATGGTGGCCAAGCAAGGGCTTGGTGCAAGGTGGCCAAAAGGGCAGCAAGGGCTGGGGGCAAAGGTGTCCCCTCTTGGGCTCCATCTGGTGAGCCTCTCTGGGTGGGGGCGGGGCAGGTGGGACGGACCACAGCTCCCGCGGTGGCTGGGCCCTGGCCCTCAGGGCCCCTCCGCACAGGCACGCAAAGCCGCGTTCACTAGGCAGGCTGGACGCTGCTCAGGAGGTGGTTAACCCGTTTAAGAGACAAACAGCTCCTGGGCTTGTGGGCGCCGCCGAGGCACAGAAGCTGGATTCTTCCTGCCGGACTCGACCTGGCCTGGCCGGCAGCGGTGGGAGGAGGCAGACTAGACCGAGGGGGACCCAACAACCTAGCCCTGCCAGAGCAAGGTCGCCAGGATGGCGTCACCCAGAGGCTAACTAAGGTCACCCGGGCAAGCTCAGACAGCTCCCTGCGCTCAGGGTCCTTATCAGCAGAGCAGGGCGCTGTGTGTGGATTGAAAGATCATGCTTCCAAAGTGCATGGGCCTGGCACACAGTAAATAAATGTCAGCTATTATTATTTACTGAATTAAAAGAATTTGCCCTAAGTCAAAACGGCGGGTTGTTGGCAATTATATATGGTCCAACCTAATATATTGCTGCTGATTCAACTTTAAAATAACACAACTTTACTATTCCTCTTTCAGTATCCTGAGATTGCAAGCTTAGCTTAAAAAACGAACTATTTTAACTACTAACTCTGTGATCAGAATTTTCCTGATCTTGTCAATATTGTGCAACCAAAAAAAAGGTAGAATCAACTGGAAGCAGAATTTGGTGTAAATTAGCAACTATCCTGTTCATCCTAACAGCCTCTGACTTCTTACTGATTGCCTTTTTAATGAGTACATCTTATCAATTTTAAATAATAAAATAAGATGAAATACCGGGGCACCTAGGTGGCTCAGTCGGTTAAGCATCCCCCTCTTGATTTCAGTGCAGGTCATGATCTCATGCTTCATGAGTTTGAGCCCCATGTGGTCGGGTTCTGCACTGACACTGCTTGGAATTCTCTCTCTCTTTCTCTGTGCCTCTCCCTAACTCATGCTCACTCTCTCTCAAAATTAAATAAATAAATAAATAAATAAATAAATAAATGTTAAAAAAACACAACACAGTACCTTTATGTTGAATACTGAACTTTGGTGTAGATGTCTGAGAAAATAGTTCTTCTAAAACATCTTGAATTATTGAGAAGTCTAAACTCTTCATTTTATAGATGAGGAAACTGAGGTGTGAGGAAGGAGAAGTGAGCCTCCGGGGGAAGGTTGTGTTAGGAAGACACATTTGACAAACAGGTCCCGCCAGAGCCCCAAACGCAAAGTTTGGCTCAGGGTAGGCTGGTAACCAGCTTCTCAGGGGACATACAGGCTCTAGCCCTGGGGCTCCAGCCAGCAGTGTCCCCCCTTCCAGATGACAAGGACAGCTCAGTTGCTTCAGACATGACCTAGGGATGGAGCAAAGGGAGCTGGCAGAGGCCACCCCAGCCACCTGCCATCCAAGGCTGCACAGCTTCCCAAGGAGATTTTTTTCTGGTGCTACAGCAACTCCCAACACCCCTAGAATGACTATGTCAGGGAACCAACCACTCGGCCCCCCTCATGTGCCCAGCACTGAGGTTCAAGGAACAAAGATGTGCTCAGGAACCCTCAGGTCACGGGGGTTTACTGTGAAGAGTTGTGAGACCAAGAACTGAGGCCAAGTGGAAAGCCAGGCCAGAGGCCGGGAGGGGCCGCAACCCCAGGCCCTGAGGTCTGGAACTGAGATGCTCCCACCTCCCATTCTAGCTTTGGGTTCTGTCTCAGGTCTCTCAGCAAGTGGAGGTTTTAGTCTCTGCCGCC
Source organism: Panthera uncia (assembly GCF_023721935.1). Classification (NCBI taxonomy): domain Eukaryota; kingdom Metazoa; phylum Chordata; class Mammalia; order Carnivora; family Felidae; genus Panthera; species Panthera uncia. Next base: position 103,825,918 of record NW_026057582.1, on the reverse strand, counting down.
AAAGGTTCCCAGGTACTCACCCAAGCTGCTCCTGTCTTCCAGATTCTGCTCCTGCTCCCCAACTGGGCCACACACTGTGCCTGTCTGGGAAGAGAGGATCTCACAGGGGTCAGAGAAGCTCACAAGCCTATGAGGCCAGGTGGGTGACATGTCCTTAACAGGTCTCTTGTGTGAATTTATTCAAGTCTTTAAGAAAACAACTTAGTGGGTTAATATCTAGGTTCCTCTTGTCCATCCCTGTCTAGAATGTGTGATACATGGGGTGGCAGACAAGCTGAGTCAAGCAGATTGGGTTCAAGTTTTAACCTCAGAGCTCTCGCGGGGGGGGGGGGGGGGGGGGGGGGGGGGGTGACCTTGGGCAAATTGCTTAATTTCTCAAAGCCTCAGTCTTTTACTACCTGGAAGTTCTCTGGTGCCAGATATGTTTCAGAGCCCAGAGGCACAGAGTAGGTGTTTAACACATGACAGCCCTTATCCTTAGGCCCCTCGGTGGGAAGGGGTTATCCTGCCCCCACACTTGTTCCACCTGCCAGGTGCCTTATTATTTCTGGTGAGGCTGTGGGGAGACCTGCTGGTTGGGCCCCTGTGGTCATCACTGCTGCCACTCAAAATGGAAGAGGAAGCTGAGAGCTCTGAAGCTAGGAGGGGGGCAGTGATTTGGAAACAATGGTCACATCCCTTTAGGGAAAGGTCCTAACTCAGATTGAATGGTTTTTCTGTGATTTTTCTGGACCCAAAATGCATCCTATGGAGGCTGTGCAGCTGGCTCCCTGGGACCAGCCTTGGGGGTGAGTGGTGTTTTCTGCCCCAGAGGTTTGGCCATCATAGCCAGAGGAGCATTTCCACAACCAACGAGGGCAAAGGGGAGGAATCTTGGCTGAGGCAAGCCTTGGGGCAGGTGGCTATCACCTCCCAGCCTGCAGGCTTCCCGTGGAAGATGGAGCACCATTCCTGCCAACCACAGCACGGCCTACCAAACCCCAGATCAAGCCTGATTTCTGAATGTCTTCAAAACCCCCAAGATCTGGGCCCACAGGCTCCTAAAACAATAATCACCAGAGCTGAATGGCAGCCATTGCCCCCTTAGGCTGCCTTTGTGGGTGGAAGGGAGCATGGAGATACGTAGGAACAATACAGTCCATGATCTTAAGGAGTTCAGAACCCCAGAGGCTAATGAGATCATCTCAGAGTCAACAATGCACACAGGGTGAGAAAGACCAGAGGTTTAAGAGGATGACAGAGCGACAGAGGAGGTGGTCTCCCGTTCCAGTCTGGGGGTAGAATGGAAAGTGCATCAAAGAAAGCTTCCCAGAGAAGGTACATAGAGAGTAGGCCTCAAAGGATGCACTGCATTTTTTTTCCCATAATGAAAACACTTTATTTAATTTTTATGATCATAAAAATACATAGAAATTCCAAGCAACATAAAATACTGTGAAAATTTTAAATAATGCAGAATTCCATCCTGCTAGGGCAACCATAGTTAACAATTCAATCAACATTCGTTCCATATATATAGTTTTATATAAACTTACACCACACTATACATGTAATTCTATAGCCTACTTTTTTCACTTAAAAACGTTTTCCTGGTCAATGAATATAGCTATGTATCATCTCCAATGACTGTACACCCAATCGTATTATGTACCATAATTCATTTAATCCCTTCCTGCTGTACAGAGATTGATTTCAATTTTTACAACTGTACACCTTGCTAAGATGGGCCCCTTTGCACAGTCTTCTTCATGGACTTGGTTTCTAGACGTGTCTACGGGAATCCCCCGTGAATGTTCTGACACGTTTACCAGTGCTTTCCATCTCCATCTACTTCCACTCCCATTCAGACAGGTGTAATTCTGAGACTGAAGAGAGGGATGGGAACCGAGACAGGGCATGTCAGGTACAAAGCCCACCATTAACAAAAGGCTCCTTAGGCCTGGGCCGCACAGAACTGAGGAAGCAAAGAGCATGAGCATGTTTGGGGGCAGTTTCTGTCAGGGGTCGGGCGTTGTTGTGAAGCGCTAGGACATAAACAGGAAAGCGAGCGGGAATCCTCTCAGAGAACACTGGGAGTGCCAGGTGGCAGAACCTGCAGTTGGAGATCATTCAACCTTGATCTATCTGGCGCCTATTTTGAGACCAAATCTTTCCTGGGGACCATGGAGTGACAAAGACGTACCACTTCGGAGAGTTGACTGTTTGGCAGAGAGCGCCAAAATCAACCACACATCTCGTGCCACAAGACGTTGGCAGATGACGTACACACCCTTCCCATGGCCAGTAGACACGGATGAGTGGTTCTCACCCATTTCTAACTCTCAGCTCGGGCCCGACTCTCCCCAGTAGTGGAGCGTCTCTCCACAAGACACTTAGCCAGTGTCTCCAAAGACAGGGCATTCAGTTCAGGTGCATGACAATTGCAGCAAAGGTCTGTTCTTCTTTGCTCCAGGAGGGATCACCATCATCTTCCCCTTTCCTCCTGCTCCCCTAGGCTGCTGTGGAGAAAATTCCACCACTTTGGGACCTGATGTCCCTCAAAATCCATGGTTTCCACTCCCATTTGGGCCGTAACCATGCTCAGCAACGGACCCTCCTCCATCACCATGCTCTCTCTTCAATCACTTCCTGGTCCCATCCTTAGCAGATTTCATTATCATCTCTTGGTTTTAAACTTTAAGCTGCAAAGGTATTCTTTATTTTCTTTATGGTTCCCAGCTATAGGTGCACTCAGAATGAAAGTCTTCTGGAAAGAGTTCAAAGTTACAAATACCTATGCGTAAGTGACACTTTCTATCATTCCCACTTCTCATTTAATCTGTCACTCAGTACTCATATTGAATGCTGGGGTCCCTCTAGCTCAAAGTTTCATGCTCTAGACTCTGAAGCCCAGAGATTCTTTGGGGAAATAATGCATGGGGAAGTAGGGAAGTACAGACTCGTCTCCACACCTCTTCTCTAAACCACTTGACTCAAAATAGGAAAACCAGGTATCTCTATTTGAAAACACTTTAATTACCAAGCAGGAGACCTATATTCTCTGCCCCACCCTGTCTTCCTTCCCCACACCTCCTTGCTTGGCAGTGAGGCTCCCTGCTCTGTGCATTTGTCCCCAGACACAGCTCTGATAGCGATTCCCTTTCTCTCCTCTGAATTTTATTAAGATGCCAAGTCTGACCCACCTTTAAATAAAACAAAGCCTCCTTTCACTAGGTTTCTCTCCCACCTCTCAGCATGGGCCTCCCTTCCCATTCAGAGGAGCCTCTTATGCTACATGACACAGGCAGCACTGACGGCTTCTGCTCCCATCTGCTCCAAACCTACTTGGCCTTGTGTTGCCTGTGTCATTAAGGGCTCCCTTCACTGTCTATCCTTCCCCCACCGCACCCTCCCAGGGGGAAGCCTGAACGTAGTCCCCCACTACCACAAATTATGCAGTCGAGTTCCCCACTTTTGGGGAAATCGCAGGGGTCAGCACATCCAGAGTGCAATGGATAAGCCTCGCCCTGGGGGAAACCACCTTCATGATCATGGTATATTCCCTGCTAAGTACTCTTCACTGTCTATCCCGAAATTCCAGCCAGAAACCTGCAAGTCAGGCTAGCTCATCCCTCAGGCCTCTCTCAGATCAGTGACCAGGTGTCCAGTGGTTCCACGTCCACCTTCTGAGCCTCTCCAAGAGACCATCCCTTCTGTCCTCCTCAGCAATCTGGCTGGCTGGGATGAACATGGCTGCTCTCCTTGCCTCCAGTCTGATGCGTCTAAATCACAAATGTGAACATGTTATTCCCTGCTTGAGTCCCTTCAGTGGGTCCCCACCCTTCTGGGCAATTGTGCCAAGTGCTTCACAAGTTGTATCAAGCAGTGTGATCTGGTTCCTGCTTGTCACTCTCTGTGGGCTGCCCAATGACTTGACCCACACCATACCAAGCCACCTACATTTCCCTAGATGCCTACCTCCCACTGTCAAGAGACAGGGAGGTAGAATGGGCCCAGCAGAAGGGGCAAATGCCTCTTCACCTTTAAGCCACAGTTCAAGCATCCTCTTCTCTACAAACGTCTTCTTCCTGAGGCCCCAGGTAGAATGACTCTATCCTTTGTACCACTGTGCAGGCCTTGGGCTCAGTACCCTTAACCTGTTTGCTTTCTCAGTTTCCATGTGTGCAAGCTCTGTACAGAAATGCACAGGCCTGTCAGCCTCCAGTGCCAGATGCTAAGGAGGAAGTTCTGAAACCACAGTCCATCCCAAGGAAATAACAGACTTGCATCAAGATGATCACAGGATGGAATACAACAAAGCAAGGATAAAGTTTTACAATTAAGTTTCTTTGGAGAAGAGTTGCAAGTATGGAAAAGGGAGAAGACTTAGATAAACCCAATGGGGTTAGACTGTAAGGATCTGTGTGAATTCATGCTTTCTAATATCTAATTCTTTATGTTGTCTCTCTCTCTTGCTACTGCTATATATCTTTGTCTTTCATTACTTTCCTGCTCTGCCAAAAGCCTAGAAGCAATGACAACGCAGGAGCAATGAGCACGCTCAGCACGCAGATCTCGGTTTCTATAGATGTTTAATTCTCCATTAAAAGAAATCAGGACTCTGTGGAGAAATGGCTGATTCCAGAGCTGGGGCAAGGAAGATATAAGAGAAGCCTGAAACATTTTATTATGCCAGAAAGTAAGAAAAGTGTTAAAAAAAAAAAAAATGAAGGGGACAGGTTAAAAAAATCATCTGGGATGATTTGAGAATCAAAGTAAATCAAAGCAAGGGCTTGCAATGCACTTTGAGTAAAATAGGAATCCATTCATGCATACTGATAAACAAGTAGATTATTAAGTAGAGAGAAAGGATGTTTTTCTTTAGTAGAATGCCAACCAGTAAATGTAGATTATGGAGCCAGAAAAGCACACTGGAGAAGGAACAAAGTATTTACATGATCTCAAAGTACATCCCCACAAATTTCTTGTCAATTACAAAGGGGAAAATAGTAATCAAGTGATCAGAGTTAACTTCAGCATTAACGGGACCGACATCATGTGCCAACTTAAAATGCTCTGAGGACGCATCACTTCTGTGATGTTCCTGCCTAATTGCAAAACCCTAATATAGTCACACGGAACCGTGAGGCCAATCCAAGTCAAAAGATACTCTACAGAATACCTGGCCTATATTCTTCAAAAATGCCAAGGTAATGAAAGGCAAAGAAAGGCTGAGAAACTCTTCTGGATTAAGAGAGACACAAGTGATCGCATGTTACAACTCAAGGTAACACAAGATCCTGAACCAGGAAAAAGGGAATAGCTATAAAGGACACCACTGGGATAACTGACAACATTTAAATATGGACCATGGGTTATGTAACAGTATTAGTTTACTGTCAAACTTCCTGATTTTGATAAACATACTTATGGTTGTAAATTATGAGAGATGTCCTTGTTCTTAAGGAAATGTATACTAAAAATCTGGGGGTAAAGGGGCACAATGTCTGCAATTTACTCTCAAATGCTTCAGAAAATACAATATGTAAATATAGATAATAAATCATAAAGCAAATAAGGTAAAATGTAAACACTTGGTAAATCTGGGTAAAGGCTATATGGGAATTCTTCGTGATATCCTGTAACTTTTCTAGAAGATTTAAATTATATTAAAATTTAAAATTTACCAAACAACCAAGAATCCAACAACAAGGGATGAGTCAGAATTATGGTACAAGCACTCTGTGGAAGCCTTAAAATTACATAGCCTTCTAAATAAAGTTTGTGAAGATATGTAACAATAAAGAAGAAATGCTTACAAAATATACAGTGCTGAATGATAAAAGGATACAAAATATTTCACGTGGGTATTATTACAACTGTGCAAAAGCAAACGCAAGACTGGAAGGAAAAAAATCAAGAGTGTTAATAAAGATATTGGGGGATAGGGAGAGACTGAGTGACTTTTTCTAAAACAAAACAAAACAAAACAAAACACCCAACTGTTGAAAAAAATACTTGCCAGCACTGCACCCCCACCCTGGATCCCTGCCCCCACCAGGCTGGTGCACTGGAAATCAGTGCTGTTTACTGCATTCTCTTGCCTCAGGCTGTCCCTCCCCAAACCTTAACCACCCACCCAAGAGAACTAACAGAGCAGGCCTGGAATGCCCACAGAAAGGGGCGTCTCTGGGGCTGGGGGGTGGCAGACAGGAGTGGCGAGGTTCCATGGCAGGCAATCTGCCAACCCTGCCCCACAGAGCAGCTTCACAGACCATTCTGATCAGCCAGCTTAAGCAGCTGTGGACACAGCTGAGGGGAAGCCCAGCAACAGCGCATGTGAGACTCCAGTCTCCCTGGCCAGGCCAGGACAGAGACCCCTTTGAACGCCCTTGGCCTAAGCTGACAACACTCGGGCCCTGTTGTTGGCATGCTACCTCCTGGGCACAGAGAGTAAAGCTTCTTGGAACCTCAAACAGTTTAGGATCTCTTGGATGACCTGATCTAGAGGCAGAGTGCTGGCTCTGTTCTCAACGGAGATAAAGTGTTAAGTTCTTATCAGCTCTTTACACTTTTAACAGGAAACGGTCTACTGGGGACTTGGCAGAAAGAAGTTCAGAAGTCTGCTATCAGAGGGCAAGACTGAGAGAGCCCTGGGCAGCTAAGGGAAACAGGGTAGGAATAAAAGAAAGTCTGCCTCCTTCGCAGGAGAATCCATTGTCCCTCTTACTATAAGAGATGTCTTTACAACTCCTTCCCTAAAAAAGTAGGAATAAGAATTAAACAGGTTAAGAGACCCTCAGAGTATGTAGCAGAGGTAGATAGAAAAAAAGAAATTCTAGTCCCATAGGGAAGCAGCAGCAAAAGCTTAAACTCCTGTGGAGAGAAACTTACTATACCTGGGTAACTTCTTTGTTCGGAGTATTCTGGACCTGTTTCCCAACTGCTCCCCAGCCTAAAGCAAAAAGCACCACCATTCCGAGTCACGTCACCTGATTTTAAAATATTTTATTACATAATCTTTTCATGGCACCATCAGGAGTAACAGAAAACGTTATTCCCAGTTCCTAACCACATCCTGAAAAATATACATTTGTATTTATATATTTATATCAATACTCCACCCCTATCCCCTAACTCCACCACCTAGTGTAGGTCTTTTGCTTAAAGCAAGAAACTATTCTCTCAGGTAAGAAAATATATATGGAAGCTAAATGGAGTAATGGTTAGAATGGGCACAGGTTGGTCGTGGGGGCAGGGAAGAAGGGATAAAGTCCAGGCTAGGCAGGATGCATCACTGGAGTCCGGCAGAGGTGGAGAACAGTGTATAAAAAGGCAGCGTCAGGCAGGTGGGCTCTGGTGTCCTTGGTCCATTAGGAGATGGCCTTTGCCTCAGGAAGGAAGGCTTCCCAGTACTTTGCCAGCTGCAAAGAAGTGGGGACAATGAGCAAGTGCCCCCACCTAGTGGCAGAGACTGAGCCTGGGAGGGGAGCAAGCACAGGGCCACGCACTCCCCCGTGGTCTCAGCCACCCAAAGGGAGGCCAGAGCTGAGGCCAAGCTGAGGAAATGGCTAGGCTGAGAGTGGACCCTGGGACAGATTGGCCAGGCAGCCAATCTTACCCCCCTTCAGAGGAAGCATCAAGTACAAGGGAAATCTCTAAAGACAGTCCTGCTTCTGCCCTGGAGGAAGCATCCCTGTGGGGGCTACAGCTTTGCCCAGCTCAGTTAGCTCCTCACAATGGGATCCACTGTTCAATACAATGATTGGGTCTCAGCCTTAAGAGGGTTAGGTGGTACCATGGGGGGTTACAGGGAGAGGTAGGGTTTGTCCTTAAAAACTAACTTATTGTAGGATTAGGGCTACAATATCCTGCTTGGCAAAAGACCCTATTAGATTCTCCATGTTAGAGCAATACAGCCAGCCCAGCCCATCCCATCACCAAAGCCCCAGGTAGGCAGCTGGCCTCTGGAGGAGGCATAGAGAATGAAAGTCAAGCATAACTTACATACCTGCTGCTGTGAATACAGGAGTGTCTCAAGGTACTTGATCACGTGGTTTTTAAAGTCCTTGGATTTTTCTTTCTATAGGAGACAGGATTCTAGACTGATCATCCAGACAGTTGCTCCTACCCCTCTTGATGGGATGGAGTTTATTGCTGACCAAGGCCAAACACAGCCTCAGAAACTATAGCTAGCAGCTGGAATAGCTATAATTTCCAGCCAAATGGCTTCTGCCAAGGACTTGCAAGGCTTTCTTGCATGGTGGGCAGGGGATGGGAGGTGGAGGAAGACAGGAGAAAGAAAAGGGAACCAGAGGACACAGGAAAGCTGCAAGCTTTAACTTCTCTGGTCCAGCAACAAGTGTAGGACAGCCACTCTGCCTCAGAACATAAATGTGAACACACACATGAACACACACACACACAGCCACGTCTGTTCACAACTACCAGGTCACTGGCACTTTCATCGGTCTCCCTACTCAATAGACTTGAACAAAACCAACACCACCACTAAACAAGGCACTGCACACTTGTGAGAAGTAGGATATTCTATCTCACCTCAAACCGTATCACTTCTTTTCGGACCACAGTTGAAATCCTTTCAAAGTCCCTTTCATACTGAGTCACCCGAGACTCCCACTGGGAAGAAAGGAAACAGAAAGGATCACTTAATATTATGGTATCATTACTAAGTCTTTACCTTTGGACAGCAATTCTACATGTGAGACCTCAGTTGGTCATTATGTCTGTTTGCCCCTCTGGGTAAGATTAGAAACCATATGGAGATTCAGTGTGTAAGTCTAAGTCTAGGTGAAGGCCATCTGGCTGGAAAAGAGATGCTGTGTACTCCAGGCCAGGCCTGGTCTCAAAGTTCTGGCACCCCAAAGCCCCTGGTTCAGGTACCCACCACAAAGGCTGGGAGTTCCAGAGAACTGAATTCAGTTGTTGCCATACTGAATCGCCTTGGGAGTTTTTCACAGACCCACCCACGACCCCTCCTGCAGAGAATCTGATTTGTTAAGTCTGGGTGGAATGGGAAGAGAGGAAAAGGGCCAGGCCTCAAAGCAAGCCTGGACTCATTCTCAGAGGCTTCCCCAGCAGCCACAGTCCTTTAGACTCAATCGGCTCTCTCGCCTGCTGTGTGGTTTCAAGCATCTGGGTGGGATGGGACCCGGGCTCATTCAGGAGCCAGTCTGCTCTGTGTGCCTCACCTCTAAGATCTCGTCCTTGGCCTGCTGCAATTTGTCAGGCTTGTTGGCCCAAAGCAGCCGAGCCTCAGCCTCCCGCTTCTTCTGCAGCGTCGCCTGAGCATCCTGCCAGCGCTGCCACGTCTTCATACGCTGGTCGAAGGCAGCCTGTGGGGGTGGGGGTTGGGGAAGAGCACAACCAGCCCTTCAGGAGCTCCCCTGGCTCTGCCTGGGGTAGGGCTTGGGGGGCAGGGGGACTCTCTCCCAGCAGCTGTGCTAGAGAAGGACTGACCAAGGACAGGTTCTGCAGCCATATGTTAGTGCCCAGCTGGAAGCTTCACATCAAAAAGCACAAGCTTGTAAGATTCTTCTCCAAGCCTCCAGTGCGGCGGTGCCATGCTGCTTCATGCTACTTCCAAGGTTGGATGGCTGGGAGCACAGCAGGTGGCCTGATGCCAGTGCCCAGTTCTATGGCTTCTGAACTGCCTTCCTCAGATTAGTCTCTGGGTCTATGTACTTTTCCTGATCTCCTGCCTGCCATGTGCCAGGAACTAAGAATACAGTGGGGAATGAAACACGTGGTTCCACTTTTATGGAGCTTGTTAGAGGTTGACATATATTAATAATTGCAAATAAATAATTACAAGTATGCAGAGTACAGAGTAAACAAGCAGAAGACCTATCTCAAAATAACAAACTTGGAGACCTAGCTTAGTCTGGGAGATATACCAGGGAAGCCAACCTAAGGAAGCAACCTTTAAATTAACACCCAAATAGTATACAGGATTAGCTTAACAAGTCTTTAACTAAATACTTGAAGCTACCATGGGGACACACACGGCTTCCATCCCATCCATATATTCAACTGATAAATCAAGGCCCCCAAGAAGCTCCCCAACGTCCACTTGCTGGTTTTCCCAGTTTCCAGTTCTTTTCTCTTTTTTAAGATTTTTATTTTGGGGCGCCTGGGTGGCGCAGTCGGTTAAGCGTCCGACTTCAGCCAGGTCACGATCTCGCGGTCCGTGAGTTCGAGCCCCGCGTCGGGCTCTGGGCTGATGGCTCGGAGCCTGGAGCCTGTTTCCGACTCTGTGTCCCCCTCTCTCTCTGCCCCTCCCCCGTTCATGCTCTGTCTCTCTCTGTCC